>NC_059488.1:8189157-8489157 GCF_018139145.2 Gymnogyps californianus
TTCAAAGCCACTGAAATCTTTGTTCTGTTCAAATGTTTACTTTTGACAGCTCTAGAACAGGATGCGGTGATGGCCCTGGATGAGAATGTGACCAGCTCTCTGTTAGACACAGTGAGAAAACACTCTGAAAATGAAGAGTTACTTTCATTGGTCTGCACATTATTGATGATGATTTCAGCGAGCGGTGGGTCACCTTCTTCATTTTTGGGGAATATTCTTATGTTTCTACTTTTATAATCTAATCAAAGACGTAACGCAGAACTTGTGACTTCACTGAGAGATGTGGATGTCTGTAGGTATTAGTTTAATAGTGGTAATATTGCTCAGATTGACTAGATATTGGTAAGATAACACTCCTGAAAGTATAAGATACACTGCTGAGGCTTCAGGTACTTACAGGACCACTCCAATAGATACAATTCTGTATTTCATCTTGTTTTGGAAACAAGTACAAACTGTGCAAATAGTGCCTGGGAAAATGGGGGCATAGAACGTGGATTCTATTTTTGGCTGTGCCATAGTGAATTGAAACCATTCTACCTAATTTCTCTACTTTGGTTTTTCTCCTGAGATTGTAATTGCTAAATATTTATAGTATTTTTTACTTTTTTCAGTGTCTGTTCAACAGTCATCAGAAGACTGTTTTTATAAATGGTTAGAGGATTTAGCAGCAAGGGGATAATCTTAAAAAAAAGTACAGTGTCATGTACAAATAAACTTACCATCTAAGACCAAACTATTTTTATACAGTGTTTCCTAATTCTGAAGCTGAGGTAGCTTGAATTGCTAAACTGCAAACATTTGAAAAATAGTAATTTATACCCTCTCAGTTTCTTTTCTGCTCTGTAAATTTCAGATCTGTAAGGAAAAAGGATGGCCAAACATCCATTTGAAAGGGTCACTTGTGCTAATCACTATGCTTAAGTGCACCTTGTTAAAGAACTGTTCTCTTGCTTTCTTTTGTCCAGCTGATGGTATCATGTTACTGGTTTGTTATCACTGTTTAAATGTGGTTAGTAGGGCTGTGTGTTGCGAGGACAGTGAGTGGGACAAATATACCATATTCTATAGAATTTCTTTTTCTGTGTTTTTCAGAAGTTGCTGCAGAGAATCTAGGGAAAGTTGGAGTACTTCCAGACCTTCTGTCAATTTTAAGAAATTTTCTTCATAATGAAAAGATCTGCCTCTCGTGCTGTGGAGTTCTCTGGAGCTTGGCTGTGAGTGGTAAGTAGAACACAGCAAGTATTGTGCCTAGACTCATGTGACTGAAAGGCAGCAGGTCTTGTGCCTAATTGAGTTCAGACATTCCTGTTGCTGGGACTGGACTTTTCTCCCATTCTGGAGAGATGTCTCCACAGCACAACTAGAATAACTTTAAGTGATCCAGAGTTAAATGAGAGAAAACTAATGCAGACTTTTTAGCAACCCTTTTTGTGATAAGGTGTCAAAGTCAAATCTTTACTGTTTAGGCCAAGATATGGCTTATGAACAGACTGTCAGCAATGAAAGGGTACATGCGGTTTCTGGTTTGTCAGTCATGTGGTTTTGCTCTTAGCAGAGGGAGTGCAGTGCAAACAGCATATTAGATTAGGTATCAGAATAGCATTTGGAATTAATAGCATCTTATTTCTTTGCATCACACTTCTCTTGGCAGCACTGGGCTAAATCTTGAGTTGGACAGCTCCTGGAGACTTGCTTTTCCAAAAGAAATGTGATTGGCAAGGTGGCAAGTGTACTCTTCCCATTGCCTTAGAACTAAACCCGCATCATCCCACAGTATTGGAGAGCCATGGGTGACTGCTTGAGCTGACCCTGTCTTATGAGACCATGCTGGGAGTTTTTTAGGGGATTTGTTTCTGTGACATGTTCTTTTATAGGTGTGTGGTGTTCTAATCATGAACGAAGGCTGAAAGCACAGAATATGCACAGTTGCGCTTGGTGTGTTTTATTCCCTCTGTGCAACAAACCACCCATTTGATTTATGTGACCAGCTAAATATCCATCCTGCAGACCGTATTCTGTCAAAAAGGTGGTTATTTTTGGAGATTTCTTGCTGTGATCCCCATGTATAATTTAAATGGCAAAGAAAACTAGTTCCTGGAGAAGTTCAGCTTTCTGCAATAAGCATTACTATTTATTAGTCCTGTAGAATTTGATTTGGTTTTGTACATTTTAGATTCCTTCCCTCTGCTGTTGTCCATACTAAAATAATGTTGCATTACTCCAATGCCATCACCCATTAAGGTTTTACTGATATAATTTGACTTATAATGTGCTTTTGATATTATTACTTGATTAAATAATTCTGCTTGATGCATTTCCTTTTTGTTATGGTAATTCAGAGAATAATGTAGACCAAGCATTGCTGAAAAGTGCTGTCCCTCTTACCTCCGCGGTCCTTCAAGAGCACCTCCAGAACGGAACAGTTACAGAGTCTGCTTGCTCAGCTCTATGGGCATTGTCACTCCAAGGTGTGTTTTCCCAGCCTTCTTGTCCCTTGTGCACCGAAAAGGCTAGTATTCCGAACACTGTTTGTCAGTGGTGATCCCTGAAATACAGGCTGCTTGGCCGTAGCAGGCTCTGCAGATGGCAGCAGAGTTAGGAACTTGCATCCTCTCTTAACCAGTCTTCCCTGCACTTGCTCTCTAACACTCCCTAACAAAGCTATTTTGATGAGCTGTAGCAATTATGTAACTAGGTACTGCTGATGGGTACTGTAATGATGGGCAGCTACAAGAACCTGGTTGTGCAGAGCATTCTCTCTGGCTTATCTCTTAAGACCAAGAATCCCATTTGTGTTACTCCTTTGAACGCAGCATTAGTATTGTGCAGCATGGGCTGGGAGGTTTCTTTTTATGCCATTTACTTTGTGACTTGGGAACCATATTTCAGATTAAAAAATAAAACTCATATTTCTCATTATTGTATGCGCTAAGGAATGCATCCATGCAGTACAACTGTCTTATTTCATTCTCGTGCAAGAATATTGCAATATGTTTACCTACTGCCCTGCGCTTATGCCATCGTTCCACCAGGAAGAGCTGAGTAAAACACCCTAAGCAATTTCATTTCTAGTACCCACCAGCAGAATAGGTGGGGTATTCAGGACTCTCCATTCCTTTTGGCTTGGAGAATGAAAGGGAATCTTGACATGGAAGATGTATCAGAAATTTCTCCTAGACCCCTGGATCAACTCATGATAAGACTTTATTGGGCCTTTTTTACTGCAATACACGTTTTCACATGCTTTCTTTGTAACTTCTATCGCATAGTTAAAAAGCCTTTTCAGAAACAGGAGGCAGAAGTTGAAATGCTGATGTTTTAAAGGCTTTTGAGTATATTGAAGTTTTGGGGGTTTGTGTGTGGTTTTTTTGAAGGTTGCTTAACTGAAAATGAATATGAGCCCACAACAGTGCTTCTGCTGGATGCTCTCAGGATGAACCCAGAAAGACCAGTGCTGGTGAAGAATGCCTGCCTGGCATTAGCAAGCCTTCTAAGGCTATCTGGTAACATCCAGCAATTTTTTTGTTATTAATTGCAAATCAGCTCAGAAGCGGATGTTTCTGTATAGTTCAAGAGTTCATAGTGGGATTGGGATTGACATCTGCTCTCCTGAGTTAATCTTTTCTTGCAGGACTGGAAGAGGAAATAGTGAAACTGGAGGTGCAAATTTTTTTCTTCCCATGGACCCAGTATGCATGTATGAGAAGTATTAGATCAGTACAATCTGATCTATTAGTAACTTGAGTGTTTTGTTACTTATTTTACGATGAAGTTGTTTCAGCTGTGTAGAAGTTGAAGTTCTGTGTAGAACTTTTTAATAAACATTAAAATATCACTTCTGCTATGCATGACAGTGTCAGCTGCATATATGGTCTTATACTTGTTGCCCAAATATGCTTAGAATAGCTTTTAGGAAGACTGAAAATAATGGGCATGACTTTCTGGAAAAATATTACACATGTGCTAGCTGGAGCAGGGGATTGGAAAGCAGATAATGCAGTCTGCAGCTACCAATTAGCTCAGCAGTGTTTGTCTCCCTTTCAGAAATATCAGCTTTGAGACTTATAATGGATTCAAAAGGCAGTGGAATAAACCTCATCAAAGATGCCTACCACCTTCACTTCAAAGATCCAGAAGTGGTGGAAGATATCTGTATGCTGATTAACGAGATGGTTCAGTATGGTGAGATGGTGGTATTATTTGTTGAGTCTCTTCCTCTCCTGCACTCCCAAAAGATAGTAAAGAAAACCAAAACCACAGCTGCTCAGGGACATGTTAGTTGCTCTCAGGAAAGACTTACTATGTATCTGAGAAAGGAGGATGAATTGCAACTGAAAGTTCATCCCACTTGTTCCTGAATAATTATAAATGCCACTCTGATGTTATAACGTTGTAACTTCATCTTATCTTGCCTTCTCTTTGTGTAGGTCTGTCCTCTCTCTGCTCTCCTGTAGCTCCTGCTGAAACTATTAGCAGTCATAACCATAAATTATCCTGTTCATTTACGTTACAGATGATGTTGTGCTGGATATGCTGTCCCAGAAAATGGACGAACTGCTGTCTGAAATAAAAAGCCGTTTTCCATCTAGCATGGTATGTAGAAGTCACTGTGATAATAAAGGGTGGATGCTTAGTATATTATTTCTGGTTATGGATTTTATCATTCTCAAATAGCTGGAATTACATAGTGCAGAAGCTTACAGAATTATGTGTATATGGGGTGAAGAGTAAGTTTGCAAGAGTATTTCTAACGACTGGAAACAAGTAGTTGGAAGTTTTTTTCTTTATGCTTTATGCTGTAATTTTTTAAAACTATGTTCTGGTCTCTTGCAACATTGCATTAATTTACTACATTCTTCACACTAAAACAGGCTACAGTTTACAGGAATAAAGCATATTACATCCAATTATTTTTTGCTTTATAAGTGACATTGTTAAAAAACCTAAACAACAAAACCAACAAAACAAACCCTTGTGACAGTTTGCCTGAAGATTTAACTTGTATTAAATTCCAACAAGTAGTCATACTGAAAAAACATAACTGTTGAAACACCAGAAACAGCAAAGCTATTCAAGCTATTTAATGTGTTACACTACTATTTCCTTTGCAATGGCTTGCTGTCAAGAAACCAGTAACTACAAGGTTTTTTTATCAAGCCAATAAAATGGTTAGTCTTAACTTTGCTCTTTAGTTATGTGTTTAGCCTGCTTACATACTTTGTCTCAAAGACAGTTACATGCAAACTTGTTCTCCAGTGTCTCCTGCAGGCATTGCCTGCACCAATTTAATGGACACTGCAGCTATAAGGTAGTGCAGGAAAAAAAGAATCACAAAAGAGAAGAAAGCTCCCTCTTCTGTTGTAAACGTAATTTGTTGTTCCCCATGTCCCCTGTTGACAGACAAGACCAGAACAGTCTCGTTCTGGCAATACAGTGTGCGACATGCAGCTGCTAAATCTCTGAAACCCATTCCTTGTTACCTTCCAGTATCCATTTAGATTATTTAAATCACAGCACTAGTATTCAGTCTGGTAATTACAGTTGCTTTGGATTTTGCAGAATCAGACCCCACCTGTTTAAAACACCACTCACTTTAAACGCCTATGTTAGACACTGTTTTTATTAATAAAGGAATATAAAAATAAGTGAAGCAACAAAGTAATCTTGTATTTGACAACTCTCACATTTCTCTCCAGGAGATAATGACCCTTGTGGATGCAACGCTTTTGAAACTGCAGAAGTAAAAGAAAAACTTTTTGTGTAAGAACAAGACTTGTACACTTCTGGGTCAGATATAAAAGCTTGGATCCTTCAGAAATATTTTAAGATTTTTCTCACCAGAAAGATTAATATTGGGCCATTAATAATATATAAAGTTATATATTCTGTTGATTTAGGTACCACAACTGTGAGACTAACAGCAATAATTAAGAATTTGCCGTACTTTGTAGACTTTAAAATATTTGAAATAAAGATTTTAGTCTTGGGAGTTTCAGCAAAGCAATGACAGTTTCTTCCTTCATCTATTGTAATTTAAAACCACTTTTTTTTAACTTATTCAGTGTATATTTTCTTTGCAGAAATTGAACTGATGAAGTACTTCACAAATGCTGGCATTTGTTACAAGTATTGTGTAAACACAGTAGTAGGCATTAGGCATAGGTACCATCTAGAAAGGGGATACTAGCAGTACTAGCAGTATTCCTGTATGGCAGCATTCACACACCAGGTTAGGAAGTATTGTCTTTTGATTGATTTTATGAAGTAGCTGCTGTCAGTTCTGAGTTATCTCTAAATTTGCCCTGGAATGTGACATGAAACCAGCAAATGCTGCAGATAAAAACCATTCAAGTTCTGCAATTTTTGTTGTTAGATTTGTTCTTAACAGCAGCTTCCCATTTCTTTTTCTCTAAGGTGTACAGCCTCATAGCTGCTTGTGCATCCTGAATCTAAAAGAGAACAGAACAAACAGGAGGCTTAATGAAACATAGCTGACATGGTTTAATAACATTATTGTTAATAAGCAGCTAAAGCTTCCATCATTTTAATACATCCTTTCCAGTAACATTTCGTAATTTCTTTCTAGATTTCTGTTCTGTGACTAGAAGGGGATGAATACGTTTCAGAACGCATGGCCCACCACAAGGCTATGCACTTCTCTTTCTCATTGTGACTGGGAAAGCCATAGTGAAAAAATACTCTTGATACAGTATCTTGGAGATACCCTCACAATTTGCTCTGCTTTTTCAGTTCATTCCTCTATTATATCCTCCTGTCCACTGAAAGAAAGGAACTAACTGCTGAGATTCAGTAGTAGGCTCTCACACTATTTTATCCAACCCGTCATAGTACAATGGTGCAGAATGCTGCTTTTAAGGTAAGCAGTTGATACTTGAGAATTACTTTTTTCCTTGGGGATCTTAAAATAACAAGAATTAATATTTAAACAAAATACAGTTGACTTGTGCAAAAGAAGTTTATGAATATAAGGAAATAATCCAAGTGGTATGAGACACACAACAGTAAGCAAGCTTAGATGGCAATCTTACTGCATGCTGGTGTCCAAGCAGAGCTTGCTAACTTTTATTGAGAGGCTAGAATGAAGCCACGGCATTCTGGATTGAGCCTAGATCCTAGAGCTGAAGCGTAATACCTTGTTGGTCTACCCAAAAATGTATGTTCTGATGAGATACATACCGAGCAGTGCTCTGATGTCTGCACTTCAACGTTTAGCAGTCTCTCACAGAGCAGTTTCAATGATGGCCGTGCATTCTAGAAATAGAAAAGATAGAATTGTGCTGTCTCGCACTACTTGAAATATATGTATGTGTATACATATAAAAATATTAGTTTAAGTGTATTCCTCAATAAAGTATAGCACATCTCAGCTTCTACTGGTGAACTGGCAAGAAGAATTCATGAATTACGAGATTTATGCATGCACTGCTGAGAGGATTTCGTGTATCACCATAACCCTAAGATTTATGTTTGGGGTGCTTTGTTGTGAAAAAGAAAACCTGAGTATATAGTTATGAAACTTAAAATATCTCCCTATAATCTGAACCTCTACTCCTGCAGTCTAAGCAGAAACTTGAAGCCATCTATTTTTTTATATCCCTATGGAAATGATACAATTAAGAAGATAAGCCTCACTGTAAGTAGAATTGTACATTCTTGTTTTGCTATCCAGAAAAGCATTATGAAGACCATGCAAGTGCTAAAGAATGGGACAGCTACTGAATTTTGTGCACAGGTATTACTGGTAATGTTTGTACTGAACTAAGTAACTTATTGATGTATTTCAAACACTAAGTAAGCATTCAACTAGACTAGTATTTTCAAACAACAAAAAGCAGGCATCCCTGTTTCAGGTAGGAGAGAAGGGATGGGCAGGGGCAAGGGCAAGTGTAGGAGTGAGCTAGTAGCTGGGAGCCAGCAGCTCAAGTCAGTTAACTGAGGTGCACCTTCCCGTCAGTTTCTTACCTTGACTCTCTGTCTGAAAGGTTTGTATCTTTGTGTGTCACGTATCTTCTTCTGAGGATGATCAAGAAATAGGACCTAGAAGAAATTACATTTCCAGTCCAAAGCGTGCTGTTGCATGAAACTTTATACAGCTGAATGTACAGCTTCCTGCTGTTTCCTTCTATCCCTTACAAGAGAGAGTTCAAAACCATGAATGGACAAGACCAAGATCATCCAGACACTGGCTGGCTCCAAGAACCACAGTTCTATCCTTAGCATGAGGAACAGAAATTAATCTGGAGGCACCACCTGTAGAGACTACCTGCAGTGCTGGTACAGCATGACATAAGATACCTGTCTCTGGTTAAGGGTGACCAGACTGCTGAGCTTTGGGGACTAAGCAAAGCATGCAAACAGTTTTTTTTTTTTTTTATCATTGTTTCTTTCCTGGCTCTTTAGTAGGCAGATCAGTGCTATTAGCAACAGCGTTTGGAAGCTGAAGAACTTCAGTGGGCAAATGACTAGAGCTATAATTGGTGCAGCATGAAATGACAAGAAACTGAGAGAACAGAAATAAAGCTCTAGTTTCTAGGAGTTCAGGTGTGTTCGTCTGATCCAGAATGAGGTATCAGAAATTTAATCAATCTTAAATTTTTGGAGGCTTGTGTTCAAAATAACAAATCTGCAGCCATCTACCTTTAGATCATTGCGTAAAGCATGTCCAACTAAAATCCTTCCGTTCAAGATGTCAGCGACCTCCTTCTGAACTGTTTTAAAATCTTCACCTAAAAAACACCACACAATGAAACACTTTCCATTAGATGCCTAAGACAACTAAGCAAGCTACAGGTAAAACACCATATCTTTTTTGTGAATGCAATTGTATCCTTGGGACTGTAGTTATACAAATTTGTACAGTACACTAAATCCTCTTTGTGTTAGAAGAGCATAGAGAATTCCATAAAGAGCATAGCACTAAAAGGAAATAAACTTCCTATTATTCCCATACCATAATCCAGGAGTTAATTGCTTCTAGGGCATTACTGACCACTCTGTAAAAAGTACTTCTTCCCACAATTTTTCTTAGCATTCAGACTACATTTTGTTTTCCATTTCCCAAAATAGGTCTAAAACTTTTTCCAGGCTCAGCCAATGAGGCTTCTGTGATAGCCTGTTAAATTTTTCCCTCCTTAAAGAACATTTTTGGGGAAAAAAACCTCCTACCTGTATTTATATTCTCAGGGCGTATGCCACTAACAGCTGTTCTGTAATCAGTCACCTCTTCTGTAGGCTTGACATACTTGTCGTAAATACACTTTCCAAATTGGTTCACGATGGACACACGAGCCACAATACTGTCTTCACCCTTGGGTCCCACTCCCACCATCTCACAGTCCATGGCTACAGCTCGTGTCAGCCTAAAAGACAAAAGGACAGCGTGGTGACACCTCTGTTACCGGCACCGCACAGCGGAGTTCACAAGGTTCACACGTTGATATGAATGGCGAAAACTCGGCAGTTTGTCTGTCAGCAGGCTCAGGGAGATGTCAGCTTACGCTGTGCACCTGCAAATCACAGTTATTAGAAGATAATCTCGATGCCTCTGCTGCCATCCTTCCCGCTGGAATGCCACTCACCCTTCAGAAGCCTTTTCTTTAACCAGCACCTGCTCCACAGACTGTTTGGACTGGCCTGTTTCAAGTCCCAGATTTCTTCTAGCAATTTTTGCTGCTTCAGGTCCTATTGCTGCTTCAATATCTTTTGGATCAACGTCATCAAACCAGATTTCAGCCCTGGTAAGTACAGATTTAATTACATTTAACGGTCTTAAAGCAGTCTTGCATCTTTATAGTGTAGAAAAAGCATATTTATTTTTTAAATCAAGAAATCAGCTCTGTGAAAATTAGTCTAGTATTGTCACCTATGCAGGTTTGTTGCTGTGTCTGAGGACTAGGGACAGCATGCATCTTATTTCTCCCAAAATTTAGTCTGGAAGAATGCAGCTGTTTCGAATGTACCGCTCTGTGCTCCTTATGTACACCTCCCAAAAGAAATATTCACGTACACGTATGATGCCTGAAGTACTCACTCTTTGGGTTGCTGCTCCACATGTTCTTCAGCTTTCCTCCTCTCATGTTTTATATCACCTTTCTCCTTTAAAATACTGCCATTTTTCTTTTTTTCTTTGCAGCCTTTTCCATTGCTTTTGGTGCCATTTAAATTCTTATCCATTACAACCCTCTTGGATTTTGGCTTAGCCAAAGGAGGATTGTCTTTAGCAGAACCATTGTCCATTTTATTTGTGGATTTGGCCTTTACCGCATTCCCGTTCCCATTAATAGCTGGAACTTCTTGGCTATTTCCCGCTTTGAGTGGATGCTTCTTTTTGGTGTAGGTTTGACATGTAGAGAGGGAGTCGTTGGGGCTATTTGCCTTTTGTTTCAGTAGCTAAAACGACCAAAAAAAAAGGAAAAAAGCATTATCTCCCTCTGTTTCTGACCCCGCCGTCGTTCCCGAGGGCTCCTGGCATTCTGCCTCAGGGCCAAGGGGCCCTGCACTCTCTAGCTGGCTCTAGGGGAATTACCTGCAACGGGACGTCCCAGATCCCTGCCCGCAGCACTTTATTTATTGACACAAAGATGATTGATTTTTTTTTTTTTTTTAATTATTACATAGAAACTGGAACTGCATTGAGAGAATGACAGCATGGCCCCGGCCCGCCCCGGGCGGCTTCCCCGTCCCAGACCCCCGGGGGATGGCTCCGGCTCGCCCCAGGCGAATCCCCCCGGTCCCCCTCACCTCCTGCAGCGCCTTCCAGTTGGAGGAGAACTCCCGGGGGCTGCGGGGGGGAGCTGCCGCCGCCATGTCGGGGCCTTTCGGCGCGGCCTCCGTCGCCGCTTCCCCGCGGCCGCTCCAGACCTTCCTCCTCCTCCTCCTCCTGCCCTTCCTGCCGGCCGAGGCGCTCGGCCCCGCCGCCTCGGGCTCCGCGGGGCTCTGCTTCGCCATGCGGCCCGACCTCCTCCACGGGGCCGCCGGAGCGGGGAAAGCGACTCCCAACCGGGCCGGGGCTACCGCTCCCCGCCACGCCGGGACCGCGCAGCGCCGCACCGGCCCGGCGGGGAACGCCGACCCGCGCCTCGGTTCCGGGCTGCGGGATCTGCCGGGAGTGTGAGGCCGGGGCCTGCCCCGGTGAGGGCCTGGCAGCCGGTGTGGGTTGACCTGGCAGCCGGTGTGTGTTTACCCTGCTGCCGCGGCGGAGGCATGGGGCCTGTCAGGGCACAGGTTGAACTGCACAGAGCCCCAATTCCCCACGCAAATCGCCACTTGTGTGTTTGGCTGCTAAGACTGGCTCAAAGCTCGTTATTGCCGCGCTCTTTGGCTGCAGCAAAGTTGCAAACATTGCGCAAAACCGCCCTCCCTCCAGCTGTTCCTGTAAAGCCTCCGGCTGCAGGCCGCTTCCCCCCCCCTCACCCCCTCGGCTGCCCCTCTCTGCAAAGGATCAGCTCCCCTGTTTGTTTAAACCCTGCACTCTTCCCTTCCGCTCCACGTGATGCCTTGGGCCAAACATCATTTTAATCACCCCTGGGCCGGCGCTGACCGCCGCAGCGCTGGTTGCAACTCCTCCAGCATGATCGTCAGCTTGACGATCCGGGCGCTTGTGATGCTCCCCTTGGGGTTCTGCTGGCCGTCGGCTTTGCGAGAGGTGAGTTTGACCTCCAGAAAATGCGGTTTCCAGGAAGACTTTTTTTATTTCTAGGAAAAAAAAGAAAAGAAGAGACAACACAACGTGTTCTAAGCCAAAATCCATCAAACCTCGCTAATCAAGAAGATAAAGCTGTTTCCTCTGGGTGGCTGTTGTGCAGCCCGTGCTTAGTGCAAAATAAAGCCATGAGAACTTGGCATCAGTACTTGTTGAGTTGTTCGCTGGCGTTCCTTCCAGGTTAGGTTCAGTTAAGCGATAGTTTTGTATCCATTTGCTTTTCTTAAAAAAAATGTAAAGCTATTCTTCTTCTTGCAGAAATTTCTCGGCACTTTGGATGCGGAAGATGTTTTCTCTTATTTTGGAACCAGCTCCGTCTCTGATGGTATGCAGGGCTCCTTCCTTCTTGATTCTGGAACACGTCTGTCAGTTTATTTCTAATCCTGTACATTTGATAACGCTAAGAACACTTATTAACAAACCCTGATCTGACAAGCATTTAGCATTTCTGAGTCACATTACTCAGTGAGGTAATCCATGTTTCAGTGTGAAAGCGGTTGAAGAACTGGGTCAGTATTTAAAATCTGCTGAGGGAGATATGATAAATCTTTTTGCACATTTCTCCTGTGGTCCTCATTCTCTGTGTTGGTATTTTTCTATGAGATTAACAAATCCAGGTCTTCTGAGTGGGAAGCTTTAAACTAAGAATAGCTTTAAATGCACTTGATAATTTTTTTGAAATAAACACATGGAGAGACTAGTATTCTGGGTCTGGATTGATGGTAGTTCAGAGTAAAGATATGTTTTAAATTCTCAAATCCTTAAAGCAAGGATGTTGTCTACTTGTGAGCTCACCTAGTGCTCATCCCAGTGTCTCTGTCTGGATTATGATAATTCTCACTCAGTAATACTTAACATCTGAGGAAGTAAAACTGTCTCAGCCTTTGTTAAATGAACTGTTCTCCTTATCAAGAGAGCAAAAGTGCCGATAAATCAGGAGGCAGTTTCAGAGCTGTTGTCTGTTCCCAGTCAGATTATCCTCACTTTGGAATACATGAAAGCATAGAAGTTCTTTAACTGTTGACACGATAACCCCGAAAGGCCACAGTTGTCATTTGGAGTGTATTTTTTCCTAGGGAGGTAGATCATTACATTTATTTTCTGTGTATCATTGTTTCTGTTAACTGTTCCCCTTGTTCTGGTCTTGTTTCATTTCTTTCAGTACCTGAGTTTGTTGTTGCTGAGCCAACTTGCCCTTGTAAAGAAGAACAGATGGGGCTGACGTCCTGTCGTATTCAACATTGCTCCATTGAGGCCTGGGGAGAACTCTATGCCTTTGAATTTCTAGAGGACCATGCCCTCCTTTCCTCTTCCTTTGTGAGCAATCAAGTGGTGAACTCTTCCTTTAGCTTACTGAGGCGATTCTCAGGCAACTGCTTTGCAGGTGGAAATCCACTGCGACCTCCTGGGGCTAAGTGTAGAGTCACTTACTGTGAAGGGCAGCTGGTGAGTATGCACTGAACTTATTCTTACAAGCCTTTACAGCCTTTGTAGGTTTGCAGCTTGATGCACCAGACATGTGAACCGTCCATTTCATAAATCTGAGCATTACAAAGGAGAAACAGGAAGGATATGGCACACAGTTCTCCATTGATAGCAAATGTCTTTGGAATAACTCAGAGATGGAATTTCATCTCCTTTAGCAAGGAGTCGTCATTGAGGATGAGGAAAAGATTCATATCAGGCCTGTCAGAAGCAAAGATGTGGCCCTGCTGAAGGACCTTGGCTTCTCCAGACCCCACATTCTCTTCAGAAGTGCCGCAAGAGAGGCAAATACAGCAAGAGGTAATGCACATGGAGAGGAAGCCCTACTTGTTCTGTTTGGAAAAGCTGTCTGCTGGTAGTGGGGTTGCTTGCATGAGCTCAGAGGAAAATTTTGTATCTACAAATATATGAGTATACTTGAATATGTTTCTCACCTCACTGAGGTGTAACTAGTGTGTTTCCATTTAGGTATTTGTTATTTTGATAGCATAGGTGTGTTATTAAGGATGCTGGCAGGTGAAAGAAACCAACAGAAGTGGGAAACCTGAGCAAGCAACTGGAGGAGTGGTCTTCCAGCTAGATTATTCTAGTCTTTCAGTAAAAAGAGAGTGGATCTGTAGGACCTTTTATGTTGTCTTGCATTTTAAACTCCCTGTGTCCCTTTGTGCTGTTCAGCAGGGCGGTTTCCTTCTCGCCTGCAGAAGAGGGCTGAGGGAGCTGTCAAACATCTGGAGCTGATGGTCGTAGCAGGTCCAGATGTTTACTTGTACCACAAAGAGGACACGGAGCGATATATTCTCACCAACCTGAACATTGTGAGTAGCTTTCTGCTTGGATTGCTGTCTCAGTGTGAGAGCTCACAGTGTCACAGGCTGTGTCACAGGCAGACGGACCTCTGTGAGTGCACTTTGAGAGGTGTTTGTGGTTACTGGCTCCTAGTACAGAGCACTGCTTACATGCAGGGTGTTCTGTTCCTCTCTGCTTCCCTTGGCACTGCATGGCAAGCTTTCCCTTGTACAAGGAGCTGCACGAGTAAAAGTGGATGTTTGAAGCTTTGGGATTGTAGCCTTAAAACCCACGTAGAAAATGTAGCTCTTCATTTCATTACTAATATTGTTGTCAGATACAGTAGCAAGAGTTTTATCACCAGAGCCTTGATCCAGTCCCTGTTCCTTTCAGTGAGATTGAACCAGATCCACTGAATTAATCTCACATTTTACATTTCAACATTTTATTTCTATTACAGAATTTCTCTAAATGTCTCCCTTTGCTATTATTAAGAATTTGTTTATGCATTTTCTGTGTGTGTATTGCAAAAAAAGTCTTTAGCATTCACTCTCCTACCCTATGAAACTGTTTTCTGTGCAGATTCTTCTCTCTGCTTCAGAGTATCTGACAAGTCTAACAACAGTTCTCATCTGTTGACAGATTTATTTACATTTGTAGTGCATACTTTAATGTTGTACTTCCCAGTGATTTTATAGTTGCCCCTTATGGTTACCAGGTGTGTTATCTTTGTAGCGAATGCAGCCCTGTTATTGGGAACAGGTAGTGGGAGTCACCAAGGTGCCTCCTTATTGAATCCTTTCTATCTCTTAACAGGGGGCAGAGCTGCTGAGAGATGCCTCACTGGGTGCTCATTTCAGGGTTCATCTTATGCAAATGCTTGTTTTGAGAGAACCCGAGGTAAGCAGGGAGGACTATGTTCAAGTGTTGTCCAAGGGGTTGCTAAAAACTGTATGAAACGTGCAAACATGCGCCTTCACTCTAGGCAGAGGTAAACATCACAACAAATATCACCTCCTCACTGATCAGCGTTTGTGAGTGGAGCAAGAAGGTCAACCCCCAGAATGACTCTGACCCCCAGCATGCTGATATTGTCCTCTATGTCACCAGGTACTGAAGCTCCCCTGCCCTGGGAGGGGACTGGAACCAGGGCTCAGGGTGTCCAGCTGTTAATGCAGTGACAGTGATTTGTACTGGGTCTTCCAGCAGCTGGGCATCACAGAGTCTTTGGAAATGGGTTGATTCTCCTGCCCTTAGTGTAATGCAGTTAGTCAGAGGTGCTGTTTCTTCAGTTTCTGACCAGCCAGACTTGAGCAGACATTGTGTGCTTCCAGAGCAGCACAGCCAAACCCACTGCAGCTTTTTGTGGGCAGAAAAGTCGAACAGTAACTGGAAGTGAAAACCCACTGGTGTTTTCTATGGAAGATTTCTAGTGCTACTCTGACTCAGACATTTTGTCTGACTTTCAGGCTCCTTGCTTTAAATTGCCTTGGCTAAATTTGTCGAAGGCCAGCTTTTCTTGAGTGTAATGGTTTTGTTTTGGTGCTCTTTCTTCAAAGAGATGATGATACTGCTGTGTCTTTTGCAAATAGGATGAGGTCATTTTATTCCATTCTGCTTTTCTGGGGTCATGGGGATTTTTTAATGCAGAATCACCACAAATTTTGAACAGTGGATGTTCATGGGACCCTACAGTTACCATCTTGCCCCAGGGAGCTCCATGTGCCAAAAGAAGTGTTAGGTAGCTGGCAAACTTAGATCAGGAGGGTGCCGATAAATTCAGTTGAATGGCTAGACCTGACTTTATTAGCTGCAATGGTTCTTTGCTCTTTCCTCTGTATCTGTCTCCCTTGTTTTAGGTTTGACTTGGAGTTACCTGATGGGAACAAGGAGCTACGTGGAGTGACTCAGTTAGGTGGAGTCTGCTCCTCCTTCTGGAGCTGTGTTATTACCCAGGACACTGGCTTTGACCTGGGAGTCACCATAGCCCATGAGATTGGGCACAGGTCAGTAGGAAAGCCCCAGAACAGCCCAGTAAGTTTTATTCAGGTAGAAACATTCCCCAGTTTAAAGGATGCAGAAGAAGGAAAAGGATCTCTTGGCATAACAGGGGGTTTCCTACAGGTTATTCAAAACTTTTGGAAAGAGTTCCTTGCATTCCTTGTGTTCCTGCATCCTCTGTGACAGTTAGAAGCTGCAAAGAGGAGAGAAAACCCTTGTGACAACAGCAGAAGGAAAGGCTGCAGAGGGAGCTCAGCCCTTGCTTAGAGAAGAGAGGCTCCGTGGGAATCTAGCCTCTGGGTTTCTTCTCCTCAGGGCACTGTGCTTCTTCTGTTACAGTCTTGGAATCCCCCATGATGGTGAGGGGAATCGGTGCAGCAGCAGCGGTTACATCATGGGTTCAGCAGGAAACCACAACAGCATTGACCTCGCCTGGTCGCAGTGCAGCCGAGAAGAGTTCCTGGCCTTTGTGAGGTAAGGGACTGGTTGAGTTCTCTGTGCCCATGTGGGAGCGTTTCCCTGTGCTGGGAGCTTAGGAGAGGGCAGGGAAAGACAAGGAATAAAATAGGACATTCTTGGAAAATGAGGAACTGTTAAAAGCTTGGGGTTTGTTTATTTCTTACCGCTTGTGTCTGTTGCTGAGGTTAAACCCAGTTTTTGCTTCAAGTAGCTGGAAATTACTCTGGTTAGTGACTAACATGCCTGGGCTGCGTTGGACTTCTCAGACACTAGCTCAGCCTGGAAATTTTATTTAAAATGTCAGAGCATCTAGGTTTAAACAAGCATTGTGGGCTGTGAGCTGGCTGGGTGAGGAACAGGCATGAGTTTCTGTTATAACTTCAGCAGCAGGGAACTGTGAGCATCTCCAGGCAGCTGCTGCAGCTAAATCCATCACAGCCCACAGTAAGCATGTGTTGTCTGGGAAAGCAACAGCCAACTCCCAGAATGAAACTCAGCAGAAGTTTGCAAACATGTCATTGTCCTTACTGCCCACAGCTGGGAAAGTGATATTTCTTATGTCTCTATCAGCACAGGCCAAACAAACTGCTTAAATGACCTGCCGGACATGGACGGCAGCATCCCTGGATGGAAGCCTGGCTTGTACTATGGAGCAGATGAGCAATGTAAAATAGCGTTTGGGAGCGTTGCCACAGCATGCACCTTTGCTGACAGCAATGTTGTAGGTAGAAAGTTTGTCTGTCTTGCTAGGGGCAGCAGGGAAATGTTCTGGAACCAAGATTCAGGAAAAGGGAGCTGGGAACATTTTTATTATAAAGGGATGGAAGGTGCTTTCCTGCCACAGATTTCTTGGCAAAGAACAAACCTTCAAAGGCTTTTAAAATGCTTCCCTTCTCTCCATCACCTCCTTCGTCCATGTAAGTCTCCTTTAAGGTTTGCACAGTACCCAGAGCCTTCTGTCCAAACAGGGGCCTGGCGGTGCTAGTGCTGGGTACATCTGCTCAGGGTCCTGTCTTAGGGAGCTCTTGTTCATTGGATTCCTTCAGCTTCCCCGCCACTGCTCAAGTCGCCATGTCTGAGAAATACAGCATGGCTAATAGCTGCCATCTGGACGTGTTTGCTTAATGAGGAAGCACTAAGGTGGATGAAACTTTAATTGCTTCAGTTGATCATCTTCTAGCATTACAGCTGGCAGTGATGATCTTTTGACATGCCCACAACTTTTGCCCAGTAGCAGGAGAAATGCAAGGGACTTGCTTGCATTGTTGGGTAGCTGTGGGGAAACCAAACATCTGGGACATGCACCATTTAACCGGAGCAGCTTTTGGGACTGCTGTGTTGATGAGCCTAAGTGACTTCCTGAACTTCCTGATTTTCTTGTCACACCAGGACATATGTGAAGTTCTCTCCTGCCACGTACAACCAGGAGACAAATCCAGCTGTACTCGGCTTCTTGTTCCCCTCTTGGATGGTACTGAGTGTGGAATCAATAAGGTAAGGAGGCTGCTGATCTGATGACCAGAAGTGGGTGTGGGTGCTGTGGAACTCATTAGACAGCAACACATTGTCAGTGGCTGGAAGGTGCCTGGTACTCACTGCCCCTCGGCCAGGGAGCTAAGGCCAGACACTCCTGTCACAAACTGGTACCAGCTGATCTTGGTGTTTCCACCTTGTCTGTATCTCTGGAGTTGCTTTGGAGTTCTATAGCCTGGTATCTGAGCTCTCCTCCAAGGCTTTGCTTTCTACTTGAAATGACCTATCAGCTCTTTGTTTTAGACCTCATGTTAGACCATGATTAGGAATGGGACTCTTCTAGCCTCTTGTGAGAAGGTGCCTCATTCATCTTGAGATTCTCTGTTACAGTCCGGCCTGCCAAAAGATGGGGACTTGTGCCACCCTTGTAGATCCCAGCCCTGCTGGGTTCACTGTGGTGCTGCTGCCCATTTTGTGTATTCTTGTTCTTAGTGGTGCTCCAAGGGACAGTGCAGCTCTCTGGAAGAACTGAACCCCATGGCTGTGGTCCATGGGCAGTGGTCTGTCTGGAGCCCCTTCTCCTCCTGCTCCCGCAGCTGCGGAGGTGGAGTTGTGATAAGGCAGCGGTTCTGTAACAACCCCAGGTAGGAGGTGGGGAGCTGGGGAGTTTGCAGTGCCTCTTGGCTGATTCAGGGCCGTGGGATCTGAGTCTTGCTCTTTGCTTGGGACAAACCTGCCTCTGTTGAGGAGTTCTTCTCCTGTCATTTCCAGGCCTGCTTTTGGGGGGCAGGAATGCCGTGGCACCAGCATCCAAGTAGAGATGTGCAATACTCAGGTAATGGAGCTCATATTTTTTCTTAAGGCCGTTTAACCCTTTGAGAGCTGTATGGTTTGGGACTGTACTTCTCACAGCTGACTGCTCTGGGAAGGAGGACTAAAGATCTGGCATACAGCCTCCATCTGTCTGACAACAGGAGAGGTATTTGTTCCACTGTGTCTGAAGACAGCCGTATTATTTAATAGCATTGTTCACATGTAATGAAGCTTTTTCTCTATGCCTTCATAGAGGACAGATGCAGGACAGGCGCTGAGAAAATAGTGACTCACTTAATGATAGTTTTCTTCAGAGGGACATTCTTATATTGTTCCTATTTTCCTTATCCATCTATTTTGTATAAATAGCAAAGATATCAGCTTCCAAACACAATTCTCTGCATATCCCGCAACCTCCCTTTAAAGTGGTTTTCTTTATTTGCAGTTGTTTTGGTGTTTTACTTACCAGCCACTGCTTTCTGCATTTAGCTAGTGGGTAAAATGCTGCTTGGGATTCTGTGCTCAGTAACTTCCTTTCATTACCCATACAATTCTCTCTGGGATGTAGGCCTGTTCGATGACCCAGCAGGACTTTATGGCTGAACAATGTGCAGCAACAAATTTAAAGCCACTGTATCTCACTGTCGAAGCGCCATCCTTTTATACGTGGACTTCTGCTGTTGGCTTTGCCAAAGGTAAGGAAAGACTGAAAAACCGTGGCTTCTTTGTGAAGGGGAGCGCTCATGGACCTGTCTGTACTTTGAAGTCAAAAGCCCGTTTCACTGATTGTTTTAGTTTTCACGTGAAACCTGGATACTCTTTCTGTCAGATCCTTTTGACTTCTTCCCATTGCTTGACGGTCAGCCACGTGCCTTTCTGAAAGAATAACTCCTTTATTCTTCCATCTGCCTCCTCCAGGGGACATGCTATGCAAGCACATGTGCAGGGCTGTTGAAAACGAATTCATGGTAAGCCGCGAAGACAGTTTCATAGATGGAACCAGATGTGAGCAGGATGACTCTGAGCACCATGGGGCTTTCAGTCTGTGTGTAATGGGAAGCTGCAGAGTAAGTGACTGGGGAACCCAGGTGAACCTCTGACATGTAATCTGCCCCAAAGGAGTCAGTTTACTAGGAGCAGGGGACAAAAACACCGTGTCCCAAACAACAGAGCAAGTTCTTCTCAAAAGAAGAGCATTTTGTTCTTAGCTTATTGGATGGAGTCCAGCAAATCTACTGTTCTGTCTCTGCATCCAATGCCCTCTAGATAAGACATTCTGCTAATTATGCAGTAAGTACATAGGGCTATTCATCCCTAATCCAAGAATCAATTGGTTTATGCGTTGGTTGAGGAGACATTATTAGCTGTTCAGTTTGCATGGTATAAATAGCCCTATAAAATGCTGACTCTGTTGGAGACGAGTTACATGATTTGAACATACAGAGTCAGTGGCAAAACAAGGAGTAAAACCTGGGAATTCTAAGTCGACAAATTGATTGTTGCAGTATCACTAATCAAAACTGAAGTATAACTTTTTTTTCCCCCCTGGATTGTATGTGAGAGAGGCATTCTTTCATGATGAACTTGAATATAACTCCCCCGCGCTGTCTGCATTTTAGTAACTGCTCAATGCTGACCTGGTTGTATGTTTTCTGTTTCTTTACATTCCCAGAATACACTTTTAAAATTTTATGTTTTTCTCATTATCCTCGTGTTCACAATGTTTTGTAATGCATTTCCACCTAATGAACAGCAGAGGGTGTAGGCATAATCTATTCTGATTTCTGCTGTTCTATTGGTGACAGTGATAAATACGTATGTTATGGCAGCATCCAAAGCCTGGAATCAGTGCCTCTAACATAAATTCAGCAGTTGCACACGTTTCGCTGCTAAGCCTGCTGAGATCCTCCTATAGCTTTGTGTAAATTAGTCTTGTTCGTGGGAATGAGGATAGAACCTCTTTTCTGAGCTCCATGGGACTGAAGGTCAGGCTGAAGGATGTGAGCTAGGTTTGGGTTTGGGGTTAGGGGAGCTAAAGATTCCTTTAGAACCTGCCATTCATGTTTACTGTTCTCCTGGCCCCCTTCTCCCCCCCCCGAAAGGGTTCATAGAAGAGAGGGAGTGCAGAGCCTTTGTTTTAGGTCACAGGAGAAATCATTCTGGGCTGCTTCTTATGGGAAAGAAAATGTCACACAATTAATGAAACTTGTTGTGCTCTCAGCTAAGACTTTCCAATCCCTGGCTTTGCATACTGCTGTACAGTGGTAGATCTAGGTACAAATGCATCTTTGTCTATCTTGTCATCTTAGATTTGAATTACAAATGAAAAAGGCAGTTTCAGGAATTCAGGCAATGTTGCTTCCATTCGCTTATTTTCTTCTCAGAATAGGCAAGTCTTGACAGACTCTCCCCTTTGCTCAGGCATTCGGGTGCGATGGCCAGATGGACTCCAAGAAGACAGTAGACTCTTGCAAGGTCTGTGGGGGTGATAATACCACTTGCACCAAAGTGAGTGGATCTTACACAGAAGGAAAAGCTAAAGGTGTGTAGTCCTCACCCTCAGCTCAACGTTATGGTACTGTTTGTATGTTGCCTATTTGTATGCGTATTCAGTGTTCATAATCTCCTGTATGTCACTTCTTGTTTCTGCTTCTGCTTGATTTTATTTTATGGTGGATATGGCGATGGAGTTTGGGTAGTCAACAGAGAAGGCAGCTAAGATCTGTAGCAGGGAGGTAGCTGTTGCGTAGGCAGAGTGACTTTTTTGGTCATAGTTCTTCTCTGGACATGGATCAGAAATGTAGCCATTTGGGAAGTCCGGCAAATTATTGGGAGCTGGGGGCTATGTCAGATGCTTCCTGAGGTGTTAAACATCCATTTGGGAACTGATCTGGCTCTTGCAGTATCGTATATAGATATTAGCAGAGAACATAAAAAGAACAAAAGAAAGATGAGAACAGGACACAGAATTCAGTTCAGTTTTGTTTGCTGTATTTGCCATCACTATGTTCAAGCCAAGCTGATAGAGCTAAGGTCAGTGTGAATTTAGCTTGCTGGCCGTTGCTGTTGTATCCTTTTTTTTTTTTTTTTTTTAATTAGCTATATAAACCCTGTCTGCAATTAAGCTTTGTTGCTGCCTGTAAGGCTTGTCCTCCAATGGATAGCGTGCTAGTAAGGTGATGAGAGGTTGATCTGTAATCCCCAGCCTTTTTAACAGGTACAGTAATGGAAGGTGACCATATCTTCTTTCTTCCCATCCTTCCAGAGTACGTTACATTTCTGTCCCTGCCTTATAACACCACTTTGGTCCATGTTACCAACTGGAGACCACTCTTCACACATTTGGGTGAGTTGAATGAAAAGGAGAGGAGGGACTACAGGCAGGGCTAAAACAAGCTTGTAAAAACAAGAAAATGGAATTTGGGAGGAAAGTTCTTGATGATGCAATTTGTTTGTGGGATGCTCTCCAGTGGGAAGTGGTAGAAGCCATGCTCTTTGGGATGCCCGACTTAGATCAAACTGGTTTCTAGCAAACAGGCAGTCTGTAGCTGCCAGCACCAGGGGATCCTGGAGACCACATCATCTCTCTTAACCTCCCTGCTACTTTTTCTCCTCTAGCTGTGAAGGTTAAAGGAGAGTATGTGGTTGCTGGAAAAGGAAAAATCTCACTGAATGTCACCTATCCATCGGTTCTGGAGGACAGCCAGATCAAATACAAAGTGTTTCTCACCAAGGACAACCTGCCAAGCCTGGAGGAAGTCCATGTGGATGGGCCAACACAAGAAGAAATTGAAATACAGGTAAATCAAAATAGCAGAGTTGGAAAGGGGCCAGTCAGAACTGGCCAGGCTGAGTTTGTGTAGCTCTGCTGCAGTGCAGAATCCAGGTGTAGTAGGCTTCGTGTCCAAGGCCAGTGGAGATGGTGTTCACTAAGAGTAATGGTGTTGCTGCTCTTGGGAAAGGTTAAGGGTTGGCTGCCTATGGGCTTTCTGCAAGTCTGCGGGATGGTTGTGTGGGGAACAGCATACAGAGTTAAACCTTTTGCTTGGCTTAATCTTTTTTTCAGTGCCCTGTGCACAGAATTCACAGGGTGAGTACTCTGGCTGCATCTGGCAAGAACTGAGAGTCATAGCATTGAGACTCAGGATTGGATGGAAAAAAGGGGGACTAGCTTCTCTTATCTCCATCCTAAGAAATGAGTCTGAGTTGATTTGTGCATTGACCACAACTTTTTCCTTCACCAGGTCTATCGAAGGTATGCAAAGGAATATGGCAATGCCACCAACCCAGACATCACCTTCAGCTACTTTGTCCCCAAAGAGAATCTGACCTATATGTGGATTCCTCAGCAGGGGCCATGTTCAGTGACCTGTGGGGAAGGTGAGGCAGCAGTACTCAATCTTTACTTTTTACGGAGATCTGGGCGGACTTCTAGTTTGGCTGGCTGGTAGTCACCCAGATCTTTACTCCATGGGCTCTCCTGGGCTGACTGTAAGAAATGTGACATCAGCGATAGATACTTGGTTAGAACTTATTAAACAACTGAACTGAATTTAAAAGCAAATTGCTGAAAGTGAGCTGCAGTTGCCAGTGTTAAACTGAACCAAAGAAAAGAGTGGTACAGCTTTTGAATTAAATTAGCAAATCAGCAAGTGAGCTGAATCATCAAAATGATAGTGAAAATGTTTGATCGTGAAGAGGATTTTTAAATAGGTTTTAACCGAACTTTTAGGTTTAAGACTAAATAATTTTCTGAGATCTTTCAAAGTTATTGAAGACTGTAATTTGAAGTTGGCTAAACATCAAAAGTCTGAGACCAGAGTGGTATCTAGTGTCTAACTAAAGCCTCAGAGCTAATTATGGAACTTCCTTCTTAGAATTCTATTCCTGCGCCATGGCTAATCCTTTCTGTCTCCCTGAAGAAATAATAATGCAGATTGTAACAGATCACTTTGGTAGACGGTCTGACATCTTGTTTACCAGATAATACAGATGACACTGGCAAGCCTCTCAAGACTTTTATGACAAGGATTTAGAAAATACATTAATGAATACTTATGGAAGTCAATCTATAGGACTAGTTATGTCTGGAGAGCTTTTCTCCAGCAGATTCTCCAGGTGAACTGATTGCTTAAACCCTGAAGTAAAGAACTCAAAAATGCTGTAGGGCCTCCCAGCTAATGCAGTCACAAAGGAGAAAATGAGAAAGCTGGGATTTAAAATAACAGAAAGTTGAGAATCCGAGCTGAAATTGCATCTTGAGAGCTGAAAGTGATGCTCAAGCCCTTCTTACCAATAGACATTATTTGAAAACAAGGAGGGTAGTGAAAAGATAACATTGCTGATTGATTCTTGACATTTGCTTCTCAGGGTCATGCTCTCTGAGATTCAGGAATGCCTGTCTGTCTGTGTGGGTAGCTCATTCACTGCACAGGAGACTCTTTACAGCTTTGCTTGTAACTTTTTTGAGTTTGGATTTTTACCCACTTTACTTGTTAGGTTCAGTATTGTTAAAAATCTTGTTTATAGCTGTAGTTTATGAATATTTCATTTCTTACGTGCCACAGGCACTGCAAGTCTGCAGCTTCTCTCCCAGTACCTCTAGTCTAGTTTCGGGTATTGATGGTCACTTTGAGTGCATTGGCATGGTGCTGTCTGGGAACAAAGGCTGCGTGATGATATCACATGATTAGT
This sequence comes from Gymnogyps californianus, assembly GCF_018139145.2. Taxonomy (NCBI): domain Eukaryota; kingdom Metazoa; phylum Chordata; class Aves; order Accipitriformes; family Cathartidae; genus Gymnogyps; species Gymnogyps californianus. The sequence goes on from NC_059488.1 coordinate 8,213,594, forward strand.
TCTACAGAATGTCATTTAAAAATGGCTGACAGCTAGAGCTTATTTTCAGCAACCTGTCCCTCATCAGTCAGACATCAAGATGATTAGAAGTAATTTGGACCAAATTATGATTGATATCCGTGTTCTTGCAAATGGCCAGTTTAGAGCAATCTTTCCATTTTGGCAGTGGATTATCCATCAAACTTCTCATCTTCTGGGGTGTTCATCTTGGAAAGTCACTTTAAAACTCTTGAGGAAAAGTTATATCAGAAAGAAGGGGTTTGTGTGTTTATAGAAAGTCTGCGTTCCCAAATATGCCATTTTCCTACACAGATGACTTGAGTAAAGCAAAATTACTGCATCTTCTTAGCATAAGAGAGGTGAACTGTTCACTTTGTTTCTAACTTCCTTTCCTTTTGTATCACAGGGACACGACCAGTGGATCATGTGTGCTTTGACCAGACAAAGAATGAAATAACAGAGGATCAGTGGTGTCTGGAGCTCCCACAACCCCTTCCAGAGCACAAGCCCTGTGCCATGGAGCCATGCCTGTACAGGTTGGTGTTCCTGGAAGCTCAGCTGAATTCTTGCTTTGCTTGTCCTTTCTCTGCCAGCTAACCCAGTCTCTGCAGTCTCATTTGCATTGTGCAAGGGGGAAAAAAAAGGAGAGGTATGAAGTAGTTTCTTCCTAATTATAATGGCGTAGCGGATCCCAAACCATGCTCTGTCTTTCGTGGTCCCATGAGGTAATTGAGATGTCAGTTGAATGAATGGGAGATAGTCCTTCCAGTATTTTACGGTAGTCTGCTAAATGAAAATACTTTGAGGGCATGGCCAGATGATGATGTCTGCTCACATCCTTTCCAAGACTGTGCCAACGAAGATTTGATCTCGCTCTGGAGGAGACCCTTGTGTTAATTAGACTGGAAAGAGGACCAAGAGCCAAGCCTGCCCAGACATTGATCTCCTAGACATTTTAGTGTTTAATAAAAAGTGATTACACTGTGAACTATAGCTCTTTAGCTTTGCTGCTTTTAGTCCTAGAGAGCTGTCAGTGCAAGGACTTAAATTTCCAGCAGTTGTCCTCTCAATCACATCCAGACAAGGCTCTTGAAAAAGAGAAGCTGAATACTCTGTACGACCCATTTCTGTAATCAGTGGCATGAGTAATAAACCTCCATGATCCAGACGAGAAATAGGGTGATACAATTACTTCCCATTTAGGTGGAAGATATCTCAGATAGATGAATGCTCTGCTGTCTGTGGAACTGGAGTTGCCCAGCAGAATCTGACCTGTGTCGAGTTTCGTCATGGATTGGAGACTGTTGTGGATGACAGCTTGTGCCCAGCAGAAGAAAAACCCCTCTCCGTTGTGCCATGTGTGGTTAATGTCTGCCCTTTAGGCTGGGACAAAGTGAGTTTACTGGTTTGGCTTATTTCAGGAGTCTCACTGGGAGCTTTGCACTTGTGATCCACAGGAAGCTACCAGTTAAGAACCACCTTACTGTTGGAGTCTGGGAAGGTGGTTTACACAAAGGATGTCTGCCCAGTTGAAGGTTCATCCTGTCACTTTAGACAGCTCTGTCCCTCTTAATTTATGCTGCTGGATTCCTCAATTCATAGTGATGGTTTGTTTAGGGAAGCTGTTGACTATGTTCCTTCTTCATTTCTCCTCGCGGAGTCCAACAAAACCAGAAACAGAAATAACCCCTGGTCTGTTAGGAAGTACCTCACTGGCAAACAGAGAGGTTCTGACATGGTAGGAGGATTGCTAGCAGGGAAGAGGGCGTCTCAGTGCAGGATCACTGGTCCAAATCCATACTGGGGAGCCACTGCCAGGTTTACATTTACAGATGGGGAAGATACTGCTTTAGGCATCTCCAGTCTGAGGTATCTCTCTTCAGGTAGTGTGAATTAGGAGGATGTCCTATTGGATGTCCTTAGCTATTCCTGATATGTTCTGCAAAAATGGAGCAAGTACTTAAATGTGCCTCTTTCTTCAGTGACAGCAAATATATTGTAGGCTTGATCTGGAGGTATCCCCCAGCTTCATTAGACTGGGACCAGTGTGGAAAGCAGGTGCCAATGTCAGTCTGGGTCTTTTTGCTCTGTTCTGAGGAGGAAGGTGCACGCTTACTTCAGACCTCGGAGTCACTTGGGCATATCCAACTGGAAAATCGGACCGTGTATGTCTGGAGCCCTCGAGCTGGAGAGTGTTCCGTCTCCTGTGGTAGAGGTGAGATCTTTCAGTGCTGCAGGGGAATGTTACTTGGCTGTAGGTGTGAGCTCAGTGCCTAGGAACCTCAAGGACCTGGTCTTTTACCCTCTACAGTTCTAAGTGCATGTGTAGCTGTGTTCACAATTTTTTTGAGTCTGGAAGAGGAAAGGGGGCCTGGCTCAGACAGGGAATAGTTTAGAGGGCTGGCTGGCTGCTGCTGTGCTTCAGAGCTGGGGGGGGATGAGTGCGATAAGCGTGCCTGGGGCTCGGGCAGAGTTTGCTTGTTTTGTACACGCAGGTGCGACTGACACTGCTTGGCTTATTTTCAACCCTTGCATGCATGCCATGCGGTAAGATCGCTTCCCTTTCTAGGTAAGACTCAGCTACAGTATGTATGTGTGGCTTTTGACACCAAAGAAGAAACCCAAGAAGAAAACTGTCATCCAGTGCCAAAGCCAGAGAGCCGGATGGAAGTCTGCGATCTCAGTCCCTGCCCACCAAGGTAAAGTAGTTACCAGGAGACAACGAGCCAGTGAGAGGTCTTTCCTTCCTCTCTATCTCCAGGGACATGGTAAAGTAAGGGTCAAGCTGCTCTGAGGATGTTATCTTCCTCTCCCCTGGATTGAAAGCACAGCCAGCTGCAAAAACAGTAGCACTGATCCATATTGAGCAAACTAACTGAGAGTCTTTCCTGGGCTGGTATATTCTCAAGCAGAACTAAGTGAAGTGTTTGGAGTTTGAGTCCAGGGAGAAACTGAAAACCTCTTGATCCCTTATTATCCTGGGGAAGTAGGAACAAATCCATAACTGCGAAAGGTGGTGACACATTTGCCAGCTGTAGTTTCCACATAGCGTCAAGGAAAGTAGCTAGAATTAAATCCTCTAAGAATCTGGAATAGCTGCTCTGAGAACTGAAGGAAATTGATTGCACTTTCCTTGGTATTTATGGTATTGCAGACTGCACTCAGTGGGGTGACTGCTGATCTCTCAAACATGAGCCAGTGTGTATGTGTGCATTAACAGAATTCCAGTTGTACTTCCATAGACTGGTTGGATTTAAAATCCAGTGAAGACGAGTGACAGCTGAAGGTACTCACTGATGGCTGCGTTATTCCCAGGTGGCATTACAAAATGGGCTCATGCAGCGTAAGCTGTGGCGGAGGTGTGATGCACAAGGCCCTCTACTGTGCAAGGGAGACCAGGGAGAAGGCAGAAGAGATTGTGGCAGACACCCAGTGCGATGGTTTGCCTCGCCCAGAGGAGCAGGAGCCGTGTAATTTGGAGCTGTGCCCTCCGAGGTCAGAATGGCCACGTGGGCCACAAGCATGCACTGGGGAAGAGCGGTTGTCTGTGAACATGTATGGTGTGATCTAGGATATGGCTCAGGGTTGGTAAATGGGGCAGGGCTTGCCCTGCCCTATTTGCTGTGGGACTGGAAAGCCGCTGGCATCTGAACTTTTTTTTTAAGTACTACAGGATGCCACTCGCAGGATGAAATACCCTGGGTCAGTTTCTGATCTGACTGTTCAGAGTGGTGTGCGTTTTGGAGGGAGATAAGATTGTTTTTGCAGTTAAGCCTGTGTATGTCACCCTGGGGAAGAGTGTAATGGACACAGAGTAAGACTCAATGTATATTTCGAGTCTGTGGGATTCGTGCAAAATGTGAATGCCCTCTGTTTTGGTCCAACTCCAAACCTGCTCCAGACTGCCCAGCCTTGTTTCAAAGGCTGCCTTCTAAGTACCATAGGCAGCAAAGTGTGTGAAGAAAGTTGCTGAGAAGCAGAAGGGGGAAGGATGAGGGAGTTGCCGTGCATTTTCTACAGTGAGAGATAGTAGAGGGTGGGGATTCATCACTAACTGAATTTTTCTTCTCCATGTCCTCTGTCAGATGGAAGGTAACCCCAGCTGGCCCCTGTTCCTCCAGCTGTGGGCTCGGCTTAGCTGTTCAGCTGGTCACCTGTGTGCAGATTCGCCAAGGCAAGGAGATTTTGCTGGAGGAGCGTTTGTGTCGTGCGGCAGAGAAGCCCCTTACCAGCGTCCCCTGTGTCATCCGAATGTGTTCTTATGAATGGAGCTTCAGCGAGTGGACAGAGGTATTTGCTCCTGTTCAGATGCAGCACTTGGTGTCTAGTGCAGTGGTTTTATAGCCATTCACTTCCCTAAAGCATACAGGGGAGAAATACCACTTCTGCCTTGTATATTTACTTCCCACAGAAATGCTAAACTGTTTCTAGGGATGTTTTCTATCCTTTCCACTGCCCTGTGTTTAGCAGCTGTAGGTCTGCTTCCCACCTTTCTCAGCTAAGGTTTTGGCTGCAGTTTAAAAATGGTCCTTGACATGTTTTCTTCTGGAATGCAGATCTTTTTGGGTTTTTTAGGAAGTGATTCCACAATTCAAAGATGTAGTTTGGAAGATCCCTGGGAGGTGGGCCATCTTATAGCTGATGAAACCAGAGCAGTGAAAGGGCAAGTGACAGAACAGCATCAGTGAACAAAAGATCAGCCCTCCAGAGCATGCCTGAGCCAATAAATGTGTTTATTTCGAAATACCAACTGAAACACATGTATAAAGGCCTGTGGGTTTCTTCCTCTGCAGTGTTCAACTTCGTGTGGGAATGGCATTCAGACACGGCAGGATTTCTGCCTCAACCCGCTAACCCGTAAGCACGTGAACCCCATCTTCTGCAGGCACTTCCCCAAGGCCATTGTGGTACGTGGCTGCTCCGCAGGGCCCTGTCCTGAGCAGGCGGTGGGGACCGGGTCCCATGGAGCAGGAGTGCAGACAGTGACACCAGCCACGCTGACGACAGCCGCAACTGCCAAAGAGGCGAGATACAAGGACCTGGATCTTCCTCCATCTGCTGTGCCCGCTGTGCCTCAGGAACAGCCAAAGACCAGTGGAGGTGAGGAGGACACTACCAAAAGGTAGAGATAGGTGCTTACTGGATGCAGCTGGGTTGTGGTGACCCTACTGCCGTACAGGGACAGGAGCATGGGAAGGGAATACTCCTGGTTAGGAGGGACAACATGCGGTTCCTTCCAGCATGCCGTGATGAGCTGTCCATGTTATCTGAGCTAGGAAGAATGATTCCCTTCCCTGGGCTTCCCAAAGCTCTTCTGACCCGGGGCTCCTTGGGGCAGCAGCTGACTCTTCCTGTGCTCCACCCAGAAGGTGGGCACACTGTTGGCACTTGTCTGTTCATTGTACCATGAAGGGAACGGGGGCTGGTTTTCAGCAGCTGTAGTTCCTTCTGGATGTGTTTCTCATCTGTCTCTGCTGTACAGGTGTCTGTGGAAAGCTCTTTCTTAATGCCACCGGGGTCATCAACATGATAGGCGTAGAGAGCAGCGATTGCACTGTGGCCATCGGACGTCCTCTCGGGGAGGAGATAACAGTCAGCGTCCTGGAGAGCTCCCTCAACTGCAGTGCAGGTACTGCCCGGGGCGTGCTGGGGACTAGCCTGGCCCTTTGGGAAATCTGCACCTCATTTTGCCCACGTGCTTTTGGTGCCCTGAATGGTTCTTGCTACCTTGGAGCCTGTATAATCTCTGAAACCTTTTTACAAGTTTTTCTGTCCCACCAAGTCTTTGCCAGATGGGACTAAATGAAGATGATGCCTTTCTTCCCCCTACATAATGGTTTCTTACCTGTTTTGTTGATAGATATGAGATGAAAGGAGTTTATGGGGTTAAAGAAGCTGCTTGCTTTGGCCTGTTATAAACTCCCTCTGTAATATACACTCTTGCTGGAATCAGTACAGTTAGATTAGTTAACTGGACTGTTTTCCTGACAGATTTTGATAAGATAGGGACAAGATGCAGAAATTACTTGATTCTGGACCTATATAAGGTAGGTTGTGGCCTTTCACTTAAAGTAAAAGTGTTTCTAGTCCCTGTGCTCATCCATTCCAGGTGAAGTAGTGCTGTTCTCTGGGCGAATGATGTGGCGGACAGGCTGCAGGAAGCTCTCTTTGTCACTGATAAATTCCAGAACGAATACACTGATTGTGAAACAGCGTGTTGTGCTGCCAGGAAATGGGGTCATTCTTCAGTACAGCAGCAGAACTGCAACTAAAAAATATTACCAAGGTACCTTACTGAAAGCTTTGCTATTGCTTTAGATGAAGGCACCCATGACAAGGCCCACAGAGTTCCACAGATCATGGTTGCCTATGGAAATCCTCGGGAACCTTGCTTCATTTTTAGCAGCTAATAAGCCCCTTCTTGAGGAGTGTTGGAATTAATATTACTTGTGGACTACCCCCCCCATTTTAAAGGCAAGACCCCTGCAGGTGTTTGCTGATGCTTGGAGGTTCCCAGATGGAAATCCTTAGAGAGACTTTTCTGCCTGTGTTTAATTTAAATGATTTCTTTCTTGGAGATGCTGGACACTTCTCTAAATCATGTTCTTTTCTGCTCCCTTTCCCCCTGTCAGACTGTGACAAGCAGCTGTTTGGTCCTCAAGGTGAAATAGTGAATCCTGTGCAATTGCCTGATCAAAGGCAAGAAGTAGTGTGTCGGACCTTCATCAATGTGGCTCCCCGGCATCGCATAGCTATCCGCGCCCTATATATTGACCTGGGCAATGAGAGCAACCAAACACATTTTAATTACATCCTGGTGAGTCAGAAACCTAAAGGGGATGATTTGGATGGGAACGGACCCATCTCCTCATTAGAGATTTCCATCCAGCTGCAAAGTTCAATCACAAATCCTAGAGGGTCAGACTCTGATCTCTGTTATGTAAACGTAGATGTGAATGAGCACTACTGTATTTCTTCTAACCTTTGTATAGGGCAGCTTTTCCCCCTGAGCGACCAATTTGCAAGTCCCCAGTATTTTGTGGGTACTTCACTTGTAGGCCGCTACGATATAACGGTTTGGTCTTTCTTTATGCAGGTCCGTGATGTAAGCACCATGAAGACGATGGTGTTCCATGGGAAACAACAATTCTTCTGGCAATCAACAGGAAGCCAAGCTGAAATTGAATTTCATGAAAATGTTAAGGATCACCGAACCAGTTTCTGGGCTGAATATCATGCTATTGAGCCCAAATAAAAGGGGCCAGGGCCACTGCACTGAGAAAGGCCGTGGTCCAGTTAGTCACTGCTGCCTGTTCACTGCTCGAGGTCACATGAGTCATTTAACCTTTTTGCAACTGCTTCCCCATCTACTGAGTAAGAACAACAATATCGACTGACTCCTTTGGGATCTCAGTTAATATTTGTAAAGATTATGCAAAAGACATGTAACTACCAAATGTTTAGCAAATAGTTCTCATAGGGATTTTCTATCTGTGCTGATTGGTATTAATGCAGTTGACATGTCTGCAGTTAGTGACTTGGACGCTGAAGTCTCAGGGTCCTGCTTTTGTAACGTACTGTGACCTTTTAGGATGGTCGTTTCATTTCTCAGTGGCTCAGTGTCCCATTACAAAACCTCTGTATACCACAAGTAGCTACGATTATGGTTTAACTGTTAAGTTCACTCTCCTGTGGTGTAAATGCCCCTTGAAACTGAGGCCCGTTGAAATTCTGGAATGTTATAAAGAAGGCAAAGATGTGTATGAGGACGAACTGCTAGCACAAGAAGGCTAGACAAGTGTCTGGGGGCAAGACAGCTTCTTTGCCCGGGAGGGTATTGCCACACTAGGAGAGGTCACCCAGGAAGCTGATGGAGTTGTCATCCTTGAATGTTTTCAGGAGTTGGCTAGACCAAGGCGCAGCTGACCTGATCGAGCCCTCGTGACAGCTGGCTTTGTATGGGAGGACTAAATGACATCCAGAGGTCACTCCCCAGCCACCCCTTCTGTGGTTCTACTATTCTATATCTAACAGTGATACCAATAATTCTTTTCTATGGGAAAATAAAAGAATTCTGTCTCTTAATGATGGGTTTGGTGCCAAGACATTTACTTGGATAAGAACAGTAGCTGTGCTGTTAATCTGCCGGTATCTTCATCTCACAGGAACTGTGCAATGAGAGATTGTTGAGACTGCATGATACAAGTTGTAGCAGGAAGAGGTATTTTACAGCAGTGACAAATATTCACTCAAGTTTGATTTAAATACATTTTTTAGGTTGTTTTTATTTAATATCTTGAACATTGGACCATGCTTTGGTCCAAATCTGTCATCCTCCTCAAAATCACAATATACTGCTTCAGGGGTCTCTTCTGCACCTGGAGCCTGGCTGGACACATCTGCCCTTGCTTTTCACGCTGGATGCAATAAGTGGTTCTGCCTGGGCAGTTTTAACCCTGCTTCTGCTTCCTTTCAGTTGAATTCTCTGACATCTTTTTACAACTGCAAAATCTTATTTTCTTCTGTCTTCTTAATAGTTGTGTTTTGCTGGTTAAGCCTGGAGTTTTTTGCTTGCCAGCCTCCAGATTTACGTTCCATTCCTGGAAGAGCTAGAAAGTAGATTCTTGAAGCGAGATCCTCGAGGAGCTGGATATATCAGCTATCCCACTGCAGTGCGTGGGTGATGCAGGCACTGGGCCTTCATTTCCTGTCTAACAGGAGATGTTAATGAAAAGACATCCTTTTCTTAATCCTTTTTTGTAACCATTTAGCAGATGGGATCTGTCTTCCCACTCTGCTCTGGATCCCAAGTCTCACTGCTATTTATTGTTCCAGATCAACTATGCAGAGTCCCTGGTCCGCAGAGATGGGCTCTGGTTACTGACTGTATGCTCCATGTTAATTTGCAAAAGATGCAGCTGTCGTCTTTATAATTTAAGAGAATTAAGGCTGTTTCCCTGTACCATTTGTTTGGATCCCAACAGGTTGCCAACTGGGACATCTCTGGCTTGCAAAGTCCTACTCGTACTCCCGTTTTCTAGGGAGAAAACCTGATTCTGTTCAGATTAAGGGGAGCGTTTCCCTCTTATCTCGAGGGCAGAATTATGTAACACTTAAATTCATGTTAATGTAAAAATTCATGTGTCCCTTTCTTCTGAGCACACGCTGGCTGCCTGGATAACAGCATCTCGTTGTTAGCGAGCGGAATCGGGACCCGGAGCTCCTGTACACCCCAGACCCTGGCGTGGAGTGCGTGCCTGCGCGGCTGCTTATGAATATGTACGCCATGGGCTCTGCCCACCAGCCTTTTAATGAGAGTGACATCAAAGCCCTGCCTGCTGGAGGAGGGGACCCACAATGCAATACGCAGGCAGACGTGGAGGCAGCTCCCACGGCCGCTGGCATCGCAGCTGCAGGCAGAGACCCTCTATTGTCAGCCCTGGGGGGGCTGCCGGGGGCCAGGCCCTGCATGGGGGTGCGGGGAGAGGCCCAGCAGCGGCAGGGCTGGGTTTAAGGGCTGTCTCCTGGGCTGGCTGGAGTGGGGCACGGGGGGTGGTGGTGGGGGGGGAGTGTCACCTGGGGGGTGGAGGGGGAGCATCCTGCGCTGCTGGGGCTCAGGCGGGGAGCGGGGTGCTGCCCCCTGGCCCCCCGGGAGCAGGGGTGCGATGAGCTCTCAGGATGAGCAGTTCCAAGCAGCAGCCCCTGACCCAGCGGCTTCCTCCGCCGATGATGGCATGACCTGGTGGTACAGGTGGCTCTGCAGGATTGCCGGGGTCATCGGGGGCATGTGTAAGTATCCCCTTCCCTTGCAGCCAAAGGTTTCCCCTCGGAGCCGCTTGTGCATGCGAAAGCGCATGTCAGGGGTCCTGCCTGCCTCTTCTGTGTAGGGGGGGCATGCCATGAAACAATCATTTGGGGTTACGCGTTTGCGTCTGCTCTAGACGTTGGTTTGCTGCGTTTCGGGCAGAAGGAAGAGTCGTGGACATGCCTGAAGCGGGGTGGTTTTAGCTGGCACGTGAGGGATTTGCGCTCACCGAACCTGCTGAACTTCGGCACCTGGGAGAAGGGACGTCACGGGGGGATCTGCAAATCCTCAAGTTTCTTCTTGGATGCAGCACTCACTGGAAGTGACGGGAGCAGCAGCTGAGCCCCTGGTCCTGCGGGAGGGCTGTGGGCAGATAAACTTGACGATTTTACTGCGAGCACTAGGCTCAGGGTGCTCAGCAGGGTCAGGTTCAGGGCTTGCAGAGGGGCCACGGGATTTGGTTCATCCTATTTTGACTGTCGGGTGTTTGTACGTTCCTGCAACTTATTTTCTTTCCACGTCCTGAATGTCGGAGCATGTTTCCCATTACTCCTGTTGTTGATTGCAGAAGGCCTGGCTGTGTTGTTTTTGAAGGTGAATAATGGACTTGGTTTGTGTTGTGTGTTTTTAAGGGGTTTAGTCCTGGACACAAAGAAGGGAGCCGGCGTACAGCAAAGTGGGTTGGCTGCGCTGTGAATTACCTGCTGCTGAAAAAAATTTTCCCAGGGAAAGAGTCTTTGCAACTTTGCCAGAAATCAGCCTGTCTTGTAGTGCTGTTTTGCTACATTCTGTGGGGAGATTAATAGCTCTCAAAAGCAGGAGGGACTGTTATGACCGTTTAGTCTGATCTCCTGCAGAGCACAGGATGGAGAATTTCTTCTGCTTCAGGTCCACAACTTCTAGTAAAACAAGAGTGTTTCTCAGCCAGTGCAGTCAGCCCTGATTTATTCCCTCGGCTGTAGCGTTTCGTCTGATCCCCCTCTCTCCCTGCCCCCTTCCCATGCCTGCCTCTTGCCTCGGGACTTGACTGCACAAGCCCATGGCGTTTTTGCAGCCGACCTTGTAGACCGCGGTATCGTTGGGCAGGCTCCTTACAGCCCTTTTTGGCTAGGCTGGTAAAACATACGCTGCTCTCACTGTTTTATGTCTTAGGTGCTGAAATTCTGGAGGTGTGAAAAGATTTGGTAGGACTGCTCTTATGGGGCAGAACGTACTGGCCTCGTCATGCTCTGCCTGGGGCCCCCGCGCTTCTGGTCCCGGCAGACGGCCAAGAGACCAGCTGGGACGTGTCTTCAGCGCAGGTCCCAGGTGGGGGTTTAGTGTAGCAGCGTCTTTCCCACGGGCTGGGGCTGTAGCCGGAGCCTCGGCACTTTTTATGCGGCTTTGGCCCACGCAGAGCTCAGGGGGACGCGGATGGAGGGTGAAGAGCTGGAGAGGGTGGCTGTTGGGTTGCATTGGTGGCATTGCCCACCTCGTGCCAGAGCAGCTCGTGAGTGGCTTAAAAGTGCAAGTCTTTGAAGACAGATTTTTTTTCTCTGTCTTCATGTTTCAAAGCAGCTGAATTGTACTTGGATTATTTTCCCAACCTTTTGTTCACGGCTCTGAGAGCTCATGACTTGTTTTTAAAGGAAGCTGAGAGTTTTACGTATTTGGGTGAGTCTGTGAGAAGAAGCTTTTGGAAGAAGAGCCAGGCTCTTAACAGGATTGCCGATGATTTGGAGAGTCAGACAGCTTGCTCTGTTGCCCTGACAGTCTCCCTTCATGAGGTTCGTCAGGCAGAGAAGAAGGCAGCGTGAGACACAGACTCCTCTTACGAGCAGGGAAATGGCAGACTGTGGAAAGAGGCAACCCTCCAATGGCCCTCTTCAAAATGCTCTTTGTTCAGCATCGCCTTGTTGAAGGTGGACAGTTTGGAAAGGGGGTGACGAGTACCATGGCAAGGCTGGAGTTTGCTGCTATTTTCAGAGCTTGCTATGAAAGAGCAGAAATCATTTATAAGGATTTGGAGCAACTGGATTGTGGTCCTGCTACAGGGCTGGATTATTTCTTACGGAAGGAAAAATTTCCTGTAGAAAGGATGAGAAACAACTCACTGTTGTGAGACTGGCAGACAATGTCTACCACATACACAAACACCTGCAGCCCACAACTTGCTTAAGTCGGAAAGGTCCAGGGGCCGGAGCAGGAACAAGAACAGCAAGGTTCCGGGATCTGTTTCTGGCTCTTGCCAGAAACTGGCTTGGTGACCTTGGCCAAGTCCCTTCTCTCCCTTGTGTTCCTGTTTGTAAAAGGATGAGGAGAGTCTGTGGCTTTTGTAAAATGCTCTAGGAGCAAAAATAGGCTCGTGTTGAGGACAGTGACCAGCTGCTTGAAATGAATAGAGCCTTTGTAGGGGGTGGTGTTCTTCCCCCCCCATTTTAGCTCCCAGTTATTTGTGCTTCCTCAGAGATTCGAGATGGGACAGCCGTTAGACAAATGGCAGAACTGTCTGCCTTCTATAGCTTACGTGCCATTGAGCATTATCTGCATTTTAAACCTATTGCGAGGCCTCTGTTTTGCAAAAAGAAGTCTCTGGCTTGGGCAGCTCCGTCCCCTTTTGGCTACTGAGGCAGGAGCTGATCCCGTCCCAGTGGGACAAGGATGTACCAGGCTGCTGTGGGATGCGCTGCTCTGTGAAGGAGACCGAAGGTCACCGAATCGTTATCTCTGTGGCTGTTGGCAGCCGCCACCGAGTGCAGTGTTCCTGCGATTAGAAACCTTTTGACTCCTTTCCCGCTGGCTGGCGCTCGTGCTGACGTAGGGGCTTGCTCAGCTCAGGCTTGCTGGGTCATTAGTCCATTGGCAACTGGGGTGGTTGCTTAGCTGTGACTCCTGCAGGGACGCTGAGTGCTCAAGGATTGTTTTGGGGTGTTTGAGGACAAAATCAAACTAGAACCCTGAGAAAACCGCCCCTGGTTGGCTAAATTAAAAAAAGAATAAGGCCAAAAACCTGCTTGAAAAAATAACATTCTGCCTCCCCAGGTTTGTTCCGTGGTTGGGATCAGTTTTGTAGCTCTGTGAACCGCTTGGACCGCTCCGCTGTTAAACAAGGCAGGGTTCTGCCCCAGCCCCAGCTGCGTTTCGGGGATAGTCGAGACGCAGCTGATTTTTGCTGTTCTGCTAATTATAAAGTGCCTGAAAGTCACTTAACATTATTTTCAGAAGTGTGCTTTCCTGGGTGAGAGCGAGTGTCACAAGCCTGTGGTGCTTCCCCTGAGCTCCTCTCCTGTCAGCATCCAAGGGTCTGTTGGTCACAGAGAAGAATTAGAAACCTCCATGTTGTGCCCTGCTCTCTGTGCTGCCCGCTGCTCCCAGCAATCCTGCTTGTCATTGCTTTTCCAGCTCTCCAGCTGTTTGCATGTGTGACTGAGCAGATCATCCCACCCCAGTGCCTCAGTTTCCCCTGCAGCGTGGGGACACTGACACTGGTCCCTCTGTGATGGGAGGATGAGAAGTGCCCTTGGAGCATGGCTGGTAACACATCCTCTGGCATTTCTCCTCTGCTGGCTGACCTTATTCTTGCAGGATTCTCCGAAAGATTTTGGGTCCTGTGGAATAGTCCTACGAAGCCTTTGAAAATAACCTTGTTTGGTTGTTTCCTAAAACCAGGAGATCACTTGCTTGTGGGATGACCTTAGATCGGTCCTGTCATAGGCCTGCAGTTCTGTTTCTCAGTCCGGTAAACAAGGATAACTATTTTTAAGGGAACTTTGAGGATTCAGCAGTGACTGCTTAAAAGAAACCTTGCCAATATGTGCCAGGCTTTTGAAGGTCAGGACTGCTCACAGCAGCTCTGCTCAGGGATCCCCTTAGGAAAACACGAGCAGACATCTGAAATACCCAAACCCAGGCTGGTCTCGTTCTCAGAGACGGACTCTGCTGCTCTTCATTGTGCCGCTAATCATCCCCGGGACAGCCTTTAAGGGCTGTATAATTTTAGCTAGAGTTTTGCAGGGTGGTGGTGTTCACTGTGGACTCAGTCCATGTCTCGCTGCCCTCCCTGCCCGGGCTCGGGTTCCCAGGTGAGCAGCAGCAGCCTGTTGGTATCGGCGGAGGAAAAGGGCCGTATCAAGTGCCGGGAAAGCTTTGCAAGTTTAATGAGGCAGGAAGGAGGCGCATGCAGCCTCGGCTTGGATGCTGCTGCCTGGTTCCTCTCCTTGCATTACAGAATCAGGAATGTTGGGGCTATTTTGGGCTCTGCTTTGTCTAGCATCTGCTTCTGTTTGTATTAGTGGAGACCCAAACTTGGCTCTTTTCTGCCCATCTCTAGTGGAGTTGCACAGAACCAGCAGTGTGTGGCAGAGACCGGGTTCACCTCTGCTTTATTTATTGTTTGCCTGTGTGCCTTGGTGCTGCAAGTCATGTTTTTGCTGAACTCTCCCTGTGCTGCTCAGAGATGGGTGCCGGCTGGGACCTCTTTGTTCATCCCAGGACAAAGCAGTAATTCCTTAGCAAATAAAAACCAGGGTGCCACAGGGTGCCACATACGTGACTCCACGTAAAAGCAAATGCTCTGTTGTTCTACGAAAGTGAAATAGTTGTGCAAGTGTCACTCTGGGACACCAAGCATTTGGAGCAAAAGGATACCTGAGCAGAGGAGCTGGGAACAAACCCTCTCCCTTGCATCCCAGGCTCCTGTTCGGGCCATCAGACCTTTGCACCCACCCTCCTGTGCTGGTCTGTACAGGCTGCTCTGCAGTGCCTAGAGGTGCCGGCCAAAAAAAGGGCTCTTCTGGGCAGCCCCTGCTCTGCAAAACAGCTCAAAATACAGGAGAGCAAAATCATGCTGGTGTGGCTGCAAGGTCCCGTTGCAGGGCAGAGCTGGGAAGAGAAGCCAGCCCTGCCTGCCGGGCTCCGGCCCCGCTGCCCCCGTGGGCGCACTGGGCTGGTCTTCATGGTCACTGAAAGCCTCTTTACTTTCCAGCCTGTGCCTTCGCTGGTCTCTGGAACTGTGTCACCATCAACCCCCTGAACATTGCGGCCGGCGTGTGGATGATGTGAGCAGAGTTTCTTTTCTTTTTTCTGCCAGGAGGGAGGTTTGGTTAGTTAGATGTCACTGAGCAAGTGGCAGAACTGCCCTGCTTGGGCAGTGGACGTGAGCGAAATGTCCGTCAGGCTCTGTGAATTGCCAGATCTTGCTCCATCGGGTGGGTTGAGATGCTGGGTTTATTCTATTTACATTCTTTCTTTACCCCTTAAAAAGTGAATACTGAGATACCCTTATCCAAAATAAGTCTGGGGCACCAGGGTTTGGGAATTATCAAGAAGGGGGGAGAGAGCGCAGTGGGGTCCAGCCCCACCATTCCCTTCTGCCTGTGTTTGGCCATGGGAGCAGCTGGTCTGCGGGGAGCCGGGGGGCATTGCCAACCCTTGCTCTGGGCTACGTGGGCAGGATTAACTCTGGTTTGCTCTGTCTGGAGGCTCAACGCCTTCGTCCTGTTCCTGTGCGAAGCCCCCTTCTGCTGCCAGTTTATCGAGTTTGCGAACGCCGTCTCTGCGAGGGCGGACAAGCTGCGGCCCTGGCAGAAAGCCGCTTTCTACTGCGGGTGAGGATGCTCCTGGGGTGTGTTGTGGGGGTGAAGCCATCCTGGGAACCGCGTTGGGATGCACGTGGGCACGCCGCGATGGACGAGCATCCCCGCATCCCGCGGGGAGCGGAGCTCGGCTTTGAGGGCTGCTTCTCTCTTCCAGGATGGCTGTGTTCCCCGTCATGCTCAGCCTGACGTTGACCACGCTCTTTGGAAATGCCATTGCGTTTGCCACCGGGGTGCTTTATGGCCTGTCAGCGCTCGGTAAAAAGTAAGAGAGATCTGTCTGCTTGTGGAGGGGAGGGAAGGGGAAGGTGGACCTCCAGCCCTCACCCCCATCTGCCTCCCTAAGGCTATGCTTTCCTCTTGTACTAACCGTGCTTTCTGGTGTAAATGCTGCCAGAGAACATCTCCCTGCCATCATCTCAAAGCCCTGGGAAGGAAGGTCCTAGGGTTTGCTGAAGCTCTGAGCTTTTCCTTGGGAGCTCAATCTAGGTTGCCCTGTGGGTCCCAGCCCTCTTTCTGCAGCCGTTGGACGGGTGGGCCCGGCGAGCATCTTTGTGGGGTTGGAGAGGACCAGCGAGTCTCATTTCACTCCTGGCATCCCTCGGCACGGAGAGGCCCAGGCCCCGGTTGGGATACCTCTCTGCCAGGTGCTGTACCCACCATGGTGGGCACCTGGAGCTCACATCCCAGTGCTGTCCCTTCTCTCTGCAGGGGAGATGCCATTTCCTATGCTCGGATCCACCAGCAGCAGAAGCAAATGGATGAAGAGAAGCTCACGGGGGCCCTGGAGGGACAGGCTCTCTGAAGCATGCGAGCTCGGGGTCACCTCTCCTGGACACTGAGATGGTGAAGATACGGAAATCCACTCTGCCCTTCCCTCTGCCCGCTCCTCTCTCTATTATGCCGCGATTTCCCTGGACACTGCAGCAACTGGAAATCTCAGGGGCTGGGGCGGGCTGTGCCCTCTTCTCACACCAGCAGCCAGACCTCAGCGCATTGGCCCCTCTCCTCCTCAACCAAATATCTCACAGTCCCCCTATTTTTTAATTTATTTTTTTTTTGCTGCAGAGGTGCTGGCTCTCTGAGTGCTGCTTTACAAGCCTGACTAGGTAGCCTTTCTTTGGAGTGATGCGTGATAACGAGCCGAGGATGCAGTGCTCATTTGGGAACGGCTCTCCGGATGGGGTGAGGAGGGACAGAGCTGACGTGCCAGCTCCTTGCCTGTGCTGGTCTCATGGGAGTCACGGAGCTGCTGGCCTCATGCCTGGGGATAACCTGCCATTGCACGTTACACGTTTTTAGTAACGCTCTCTGGTGTGGCCCTTCCTAGGTGTAATACACTAATCCAGGGTTTAGCAATACATGGTGATGCTTAAGCTTGGTCTTCTTCCATTGAGTATATTTTAATATGGGTCCAGCTAGGCTAGGCATTGGAGGCGTCGCTGCACGGGAAAGGACTTCCAGCAAAAAACCCATGTAAAGACAATAACCATCTCTGGAGAGGAGCTGCCAGAGGTGCTGGGGCAGATCCTGGTACCTACAAAGCACAGTCCCCACTTCCTCTGGATACAGCTGCAGGCAGTTACTGCAATTTACTTGAATTGTAAGAATTAATTACTTTGTCTTAATAAGGGTACTTTTCTTAAGCTTCACTCTTTTGCTGGGGAAGAAGGGAAGTGAGGTTTGCTTTATCTCAGCTGAAAAAGGGTACTATTGCTTGAGCCAAGTGGGATTTTTTGCTGGTGTAAGGGTTACTGATGTGCAAGAGCATCCTTCTCTCGTGAGCCTGGGACTCTGCTCTGTTATCTCTCACTCCCTGCGTCTGCTCCTGCTCCCATGACCCATCTCTCCGTGCAAGGGACATGCTCTCTGCTTCTATCTGCTACAGCCTTTCTCTTTGGGCTCATGTTCTTTTTGCATCAGTCCTGGGCTGGTTTTGTATGGGAAGGTGGCATATCCTTCCTTTGCAAACATGGAGAAGTCTGCACCATTTCTGTGTGGATAGCTGGGATGTCTTGCTTCTTTATTCCGGGCTCCATCCATGGTTTTTGCATCATATTTTCCGTTTGCTTTCTATCATGCAGAACAGAACTGCTCGCTAAGTCCAGATCTCCCTCTTCTGATGATGGTTTCTTCTGGGGGTTTTAATTTATTTGATTTTACATGATTGCTTTTTATTTTGATTAGGAAAAAGGGGAATAATTTATTTCTAGTTATTTAAGTATGTTGATGGGACTCATTTTCTCTGGACATAGGAGAAAGGAGTGCTCTGTTTCCTGTCCTTCAAAGGACTGCCTCATTTCATTGGGGGGGTCTCTCTGAACCCAGGGAGAGCCCTGGCTGCTGTAACTGGGATGCTGTAACTGGGATACCGTAAAATCCTATTTCAGCCTTCAGAGTGTTTCTCATACTTCTGGAAAGTGTGTTGTCCTTTGAACCCTCTGTCTTCTTCTGGGCCACTGGCTTGACAAAGTTTGTTTTCCCCCTCTTCTGAGAGAGAGAAGGGGGGAAAACTGGGCTGTAACTGCCGGACTGGAGGTTTGTACTCACTCAGCAGCCCAGGCAGGTAGCAGCTATGGTGAGCAGTGGCAGCGGGGACTGCAGCCTGTTCTTACTCCCCTGCCCTGGGAGCTGAGCTCCTGCTGCCACCATCACTTTGTGGTCCCATTTGAATCACTGGGGTACCAGAGTGGTCATGCTACGGTCTGAGAAACGCTGCTGGAGGCTGAGTGCTGTCTGTCAGAAGAAGGGTCTGTCAAGCCAGCTGCTCTGTGGCTTCTGAGCAGTGTCATGTTGGAAAATATCTATATAACGTGTCCTTCCTTTAGATACGGTGCATATTCGCATTAGCTGGACAACAGCAGCACATCCCTGGCAGAGCCTGGGATGGAGCCGCTGCTGGAGGGGGTGGCTGGGTACGGATGTAGCATGTGCATGGCAGCGGGAGCAGAGCGGTCCCTGGAGATCGGGGAGCTAAGCTGCCAGCTAATATTAGCTGTTGTTTCTTCCTTGGAGTTCAGGGAGGTGTGAGGATTTGCACCAGTCAGGAACGCGGCTTGGGTTTATTTACACACACGGGCCCTTGCAGCTGGATGCTGGGTGGCCACTTTGTGCTAAGCCCCTTTCCCCCCAGGCCTCTGAACCGTGATTGCTCTGACACCAGCTTGTCTGGGACACAGAATAGGCACCGCCAGCCCAGATGCAGCTTGTTTCACTAAAGGCTGTGCCATTTCAGAGCCCCCAGCTCTGGGCTGATCCCTGTTGCTGCATGCCATACATGAGCCATTGGCCTTCCTTGTGCATGTGTGCAGGGACCACAGCCTCCTGCGTGGGTCACGCTGCCTGCAGTAACGGGGTGCTGCAGGAGGAACACACTGCAGCCTGCGGGATACTTCAGCGGTAATAGCCTCTCTGCTCTTCGAGCCAGTGGTGTCCCTGTGCAGTACCTTTACTGGGTGGTTCAAGTGCAGAGTCCTGCCTAGCAAACAGGATATCTGCTTTGATTTCAGGGGGGTTTGGGGAGTTAAGTAGTGTTTAGTGAGGAATGTTGCGGACTGATGCACGTAGCTACGAGCATGTCTTTGGTAGTGACTGCTTTGCTCTGTGAGTAGTTCCACAGTAGCTTTAGTGACAGGAGGCGAAAGGCAAAGCAGAGGCGATAGAGTAACGCTTGCAGACTGATCTACGCCTGTGCTGATGAACCACAGAACTGGTAGGACCCTTGCTGGCTTCATCTGATTGTCCTATTGCCATAGACCAGCAGCAGTCCCTGGGGCTGTTGCAGGCAGTTGCTGCTCCAGGTCACCTGGAGGGCTCGTCGGCACGGACGGGTCCGCTCTGCTCCCTTGGCACCACCAGCAGAAGTCCCTTGGACGCCAGCAGTACTGTCATGCTGTGTTTTGTGGCCGTTGGGTCTGACACTGGGGCCAAGGCAAGCGGACAATCTGCATCAGCTCTGCCACCGTTAGGAGGTTGCAAAGCTCAGCTCTGAGCTCAATGCTTTTGTTGAAAATGGGCCTCAGGGACTCTTCTGTAAGAGCTGAGCTGGAGCCTTTGGCCACAATGCTTAAAGACACCGGGTCTGTTCAGTGTCTCTGTGCCTTCCGCAACAGGAGGTGTCTCAGATCCGTGCTCCAAGAGTGCTGACTCCTACAGATGCATGTCTGGAGTGGGAGCTCTTGGGAATTTCGGCTGTCTGTGATGCAGCTGAAACGAAGCCAGATGCTGCCATCATTGCAGACGTGGCTTGGTGACAGCACCCATGGCTTTTAAGAGTTGTAGTGACAGTTAGTGGATGGTCTCACCTCCGCGTTGGCAAGAGACTGTTTTTGTGGAGATAGAAAGGACCTTTAGAGTAGTAGCATCACAGTAGTTAATATGCCCATTCACAGTGCATGGTGGTTATTGTGTTTAGAGGCACCATCAGGGTGCTTGGAGCTGTGTAAGGATAAATGAAGTTAAAAGCCCTGCTCTAGAGATTTTACAGGCTCAACCCAATCCCTGCTGATGGCATCCAGGCTGGATGGCTAATCCACGGGGTCTCGATGGAAGAGGTTCTGCTTGCCAGGTCTTGAAAGGCCTCTTGGGAGACGATGGGACAGAAGTTTTCTTACGTGAGAACTCCAGAGCGGGTGATGCATTGACTACAGTGAATTGTTGACACCAAGTGTGGAAAGACACCTGGGTACTGGCAGCACACATGCACTTAGCAATGGACTGTTACATTCACCGTGTGAGCTGCGCACTTCTTATCCACCTGCATTTATACAGCGTGCAACTCTTCCATGTCCCATCCAGTCACAAAGTTGACAGCACTTGTGCGTATTAGCTCCACTGTCCCGTGGGGCTGTCCATTGAGCGTGAAGAGAAGAGCAGAAGCTCACTTTCTGCTGCGTACCCAGACCTCGCTGCTCTGGGCAGGAGCTGATTTTGTAACACCAATTGATTCTCTGTGTGTGCGGTGAATAAAAAGACCATTCTACCTCTGGAAAGAGCCACTGTGATTTCTCAGACTCTAAATGTTGTAGCAAAAACCCTCAGACTTTCTATATTGAAGAAAGGAGGTCACTCAGAAAATACTTCTCCAATGAGGTTCTCACAGGACCTGAAGAGTCCAACCTCATTTCATATTCGGGCATTTCCTCCTTAGGCTGAGCCCTGGGAAGCTCAATTCATCTTTGTCATTTTTTTCCTGAGGAAAAAACATCCACTGTCTTCAGGGAAGGGTTTCACTGAAGTGAAGATATCAAGACCTGGTCCATAGCCATGTGAGAAAGAGAACGCTCTAGCACAGGGCTGCCAGAGATCCTGATCTTCAGAAGGTCAGTGGAAACCAGAGGCTCTTGAGACCTCTCGTAATCAGGCCATACTTAGAAACAGTCATATTCCAGCCAGGGCTGAACATCTTTCTGGAAATGGGTCTCAGCTGCAAAGGTTAGGTCTAATACTGAATTTTCTCTGTGGCTTTGATTTTGGCCCATCTCTCTTCCTCTGTCCCAGGCTGCTTTAAATTAATCCTCTGATAAAGCACATCTTCTCTTAGGTGATTTCTCTCATCTCCTGCTGCAGGGGATCTAAATAGTAGCTAGCATACCTCGAGATCTGCGTCAAATATGCTATGTTACCCCATGCTTCCTTGTCACAGCAGGCTGAACGTTCCAGGAATGGGAGGACACAAGCATCTCCACCAGCCCTCGGGGTGCCAAGTGCATTTCAGGAGGTTGGACAAATGCTTGGGCAAATCATCTCCCAGCTCAGCCTTTGTTGTTCTGCCCTTTTGGGAGGAGTTAGGTTCGATGTGATACTCAGCAAGGCCATTCGTTCCTCACAGCCATAACCACGTCCTGCAGCTGTGTTTTACCTAGGGTTAGGCTCTAAAAAAATAAAAAAAGCCCTTAATCTTGCAGGACACACAGGAAAGGGGTAAGAGCGATTTGCTACTAACTATGCAGTTGAAATCTCAAAGTGATGGAGGTGGAGGCTCTACACACAACTGTGATGGAGGTGCATCCACCTTCCTTTTTGTGGATGAGTAAAACCCTGCGGTGGGAAGGACCCACCCCAGTACAAAGTATTGTCAGTACCCGCTGTGTCTTTCCTACAGTGAATCACTTGCACTACAGCTGAATGTTTGTCTGTTCCTGTTCTTTGTTTTGTCCTGGATTTTCTTTGTGAACTGTATTTGGTCTTGTTCATTAGGCTTCTAGTGTAATGTGTGTTTTTAGAGCAATAAAACGTGGCAGCTTTTTCTACAAAATATCTGGCTCTGCCTCTTTCACAGTCCTTAAGTACATGAGACTCATCTGGGAAGCTGCAGGCTGCTGTGGTCCCCTCGTCACACTCCTGGTCTGCCTCTCCCATCCCACCCACCTGCAGCTCCCTTCTCTGCAAATCAAGGCAACAGCTTGCAGTTGGAGGCAAAACTGTTTTATTCTTGCAACTACATGATGAACTTCTGCCAAAACAGCTACAGCTGTTAACTCTGTTCCAGCCAAACCTTTGGGCTCTCGAGCTGCTTTGGTGGCTGCTGAGCAAAGGACGTGCATGGTCTCTTGTCCGCAGCCATACCTTTTATTTTCCAGGACATCTTTATCTCCAGCCTGGCACTGGTTACCTGGTCCCATACCTCGGGTTGACATGTTACCCAGAGAGCAACAGGTAGTGTTGAATGACGGGAAGAGAAGGTAAAGTTCCAGTTGGCAACTTCTACATCCAAAGCGAGATGATCATTGCCCCCCGTTCCTCTCCCATTGCCTTTGCAGAGAGCTCCAGCCTCCACCTCCAGCAGCACAACCGTTTTCTTTATTGCCCTTGAGTATGTGGACTGGTCGCCCAGCACGGCTGGCAGATGGCAGCTCCTACCTCATGAATGACCTCCGGCCAGTCCTGAAGAAGGCCTCGATCTGTTCCAGGGACCTGCCTTTGGTTTCTGGAACGCAACAGCCTGTGAATAAGATGTTCCCGGCGCAGATGACAGCGAAGAATAGGAAGGGCACCTCGAGGCCGAAGGCTTCCTGGAAAGTGGGACAGAAAGCAGGCGTCAGCTGGTGCAGAGAGGGTCTGAGGAGGGGCTGCCGGACACCCTCCCGGGGCAGTACCCACCACGACCCGGAGGAAGAACTGGGTCAGGGTGAAGGCTGTCAGCCAGCTCACGACGACGCAGAGCCCCGAGGCCACCCCACGGGCTTTCAAAGGGAGGATCTCCGACATCAGCAGCCAGGTGATGGGGCCCCAGCCCATGGCATAACCTGCAGGGGAGGAGGGGTAGGGTGAGGCTGTTGAGGCTTCGAAGCCCGCTGAGGAGTGTGCAAGAGCCCTGTGCAATCCTGCCCTGCTCCCCCATCAATCATTATTCCCCCCCATTCATGCTCTGTCAGTCCTCAAATTGACTTCAGATGCCATCTTTCTTGGTCTTCCAGGGACATCTGCCTTCCTTCCAATTCCAAGCCCAATCTCCTTGCTCCATAGCACCCTGCCTCAGATGAGAAATGTCCGCCCAGGCTGGTACCCAGCCCTGGGCTGTGGGTCCTGGGCTCTCTTTTGCTCTTTGCACTTACTTACCCATTATGAAGAACATGGCTGCCAGGAGGGGGATGAGGGTGATGTAGTTTGTCGGTTCAGCAGGAAGGTTGGCAGAGCTCACCAGGGTCTTGTTGGCAATGGTGCTGTTCTGAGAAGCTGGCACGAAGTGGATGTAGAGCCCCATGGTCAGGCTGGAGACCAACATGACACCAGCTGTGGAGAGATGCAACAGCACAGTGGGACTGATGGGTGAGTGATCTCCTCCGTGCCAAGGACTGAGCTCCCAGGAACACCTCTGCTTAGGAGCTGAGCCACCACCAAAGGAAAAAGACCTCCCCACTCCCTGCCCGAATCTTGTATGGCTGAAGTTTCCACTCCTGCACATTTGCAGAGCTCCTGGAAATCCTTAAATAAGAGCTTCCCTTGCACAACAGCGGGAGAGAGACATACCCGATACAAAAAGAAGAATCTTCCTCCCAGCTTTATCCATCGACACAGCCGCAGTCGCCACCGAGAACAGACGTACCAAGCCAACAAGAGCTGCATCGTACTCTGGTTTCTGCAACGGCAAAAGTAGTGGGGAAGCTGAGACGGGAGAGCCAGGGCAAGGGCAGGTTCCTACATGTGTTGCCTTGACTCTGGCTGATGACTTTGTCAAAGCTATCCTCCTACAGTAAGAGACCAGAGAAGAAGAGCCTGAAGCTCAGAGGAGGAGAGCGGGGAGACAGTCGGGCCAGTCCTGCACCCCATCCTCATGCAGCCTTTTGCAGTGCAGGTGCTTGGCAATTGCTGCCAACCAGGTGCTTTAAAAACGGCTTCAAAGTTGGGGTCTTAGAGCTGCAGGGGACTTGGAGCGTTGGGCAGCCATCACTGAAGGCAAGGCAGTCTGAGCATGGGCTGAACCCCAGGGCTCACCAGGATGACGGACGTTTTCTTAAATATTGACTGCAGGTACACGAGGACACAGGTGACACCCGAGAGCTGCTGCAGGAACCTCATCCCCACCGCGATCAGGATGGGCTTGTAAATGAAGGGGTCCTTGATCTCAGCACAGGAAACCCGCCGGCTCTGGAGGGGACAAAGCCAGAAAGCTGAGGTGTTGCCACCTCTGGGCACCACCGTGGCACCCGGAAGATGGCTCAGGAGTTGCCCAAAGGAGGCTGGATTTTGCAGTTTTCACATTACATCTCCCCCATGCCGGAGGTGAGCCTCCTCACCTGCTTCCTCACGCTGTCCTTGATCTGCTGGTACTCCCGGCCGTAGTCCGTGTCCTTGCCCCGCAGCCAGCACAACGACCCCAGGGCCTCATCATCCTTCCCCTGGGAGAGCAGGAACCGGGGCGAGTTGGGCATGAAGCAGAGCAGGACGATCATCGTGAGCACGGGCACCTCCCCTGCGACGGCCAGCCAGCGCCAGTCCAGGACCAGCCCTGCCAGAGCAGCACGGTTAGGAGCGGAAAGCATGCAGGGAAGGGTGTCCTGGCCTTGCCTCCACATGAGCACCCCAATAATTTAATAAATCCAGCGGGGAAAAAAAAATTAAAAAAAAAAGATATTTTGCATGTTTTTCTCCTCACAAAGAAGCACTTTCAGCTGTACAATATGGGGAAATTCCAGCAAACTCCCCCAAATCTTAGAGTATCCAGCAAGATCCTGCAGCAACCAGGGCACACGCTGGCAGGAGATGCACACGCAGTTCATCGTGTGCTGCCCTTCAGCCCTGACGAAACCTCGGCAGGACCCGGGTCTGCAGGCACAGTAATGGCCACGGGTCCGTGCAGGTTATGGATTCATCCCTCTGAGCACACACACAAGTGTGGGTTATGCACGGGTGATCCTGTCCAGACCCCTTTTGCACACTCGGGGTGGTGGTTGTGAGCTGGCTGCAAGGGGAAGGAATCCATCAACTTGCTGAGAAAGTTGTTTAAAATAAACTCCCCTTCCCTAAGGCCTCGCCAAGAGTTTCCTGCCCTCCGAACACTGAGATACTTGCCTAGTGCGTACAGGACGAGGGAGCCCAGCACTGCCATGATCTGAGGACAAGCGCCCAGCATGCCTCTGACCCCGGGGTGGGAGATCTCAGAGAGGTAGACCTGGAGCAGGACAACGCACGCTTAACGGAGCTGCAATATACAGCCGTCACCACCAAAACCTGTCCTCTGTCACCTCACAGTCATCCACTGCAGCCAGGGGAAACCCAAACTGCTGGGAAACTGCCCTCTGGGGTTGGCAACCTGACCGGTGCAGCAGCACGAGCTGGTCCTGGCAGGCAGAGAGGACAGCCTTGCAGGCACCGCCACTTCCCTCCCTCACCCCGGTGTGGGAGAAGTGCTCCAGCGGCACGCTCAGGCTCCCATTACTGGAAAGATGGGCCCCAGGGTTACTCAATTCTTGCCTTCCCCTCTGCATGCAACACGAGGTCGGCGTTCAGTAAACATGGGAGGAAATAACTGCCAGGAGGAACAGGGCAGGGATCAAGGACCTGCCTTCCTTTTTCTGCGGGCAGGGAAGTCCAGCACTGTGGGGACAGCTCGGGCTGGCCGTGCCAGGGGCACTAACCCAGTGCATCCTGCCCCTCCCCATCGCCCAGCCGCAGCCCTGGAGCCCTGCTGATGCCTCCAAAAAGCGACAGGATACCCCAGGCTCAGCTACGGCACCGCCTCGTCTCCCGCCATGCAAATCCCCAGCAAACTCCCTCCCACGGCACGTTACCGGGATGGAGGCAGCTGTCATGCCGCCGGCATAGCCCGTCAGCACGCGGCCCAGCAGCAGCATCCCGATCCCCTGGGCGCCGGCCATCAGCGCGTATCCCACGGCGGAGGGCAGCGCCGAGAACATGATGCTCAGTTTGCGGCCCAGGAGGTCATTGAGGAGCATGGTGCTGAGCCCCCCCGCCGCCGCTCCCAGCGTGAACACCGACTGCGGGGAGACACGGAGAGGGGTCTCGGTGGGTCTGGGCTCCCCCTGCACACCCACTGGCTCTGACCCCCACCCCTGGCAGGGACAACCCTGCTCCTTACCCCAAACCAGGATGCTGTGTGCTGGTCCAGCCTCAGCGCAGGGCTGGGGTGAGCCTCCAGGGCAGGGATGACGGGCGAGGGGTAAACCAGGGCGAAGCCGAAACTGAAGTTCCCCAGGACAGCGGCAAACGCAGCCAGGTAGAGCCGCTTGTTGTGGAGACTCCTGAGGGAGGGATGGAGTGAGAAGGACGTGTTGGGTGCCCTTATCGCACCCAGCAGAAACTTTAACTCTGTCTTGCCACTTCCCCCAGCCTTTGCCGAGGCTCTCGTGACACCCGTGGAGGGATTTTTCTGGGGAATGGCCCTGCACAGCCCCAGGCTGGTGGGGTTTCTCCGAGTGGAGCAGCAGCCATTCCTGCCGTGTGGCGAGGGGGTGAGAGCCCGTCCCCCTGGGCACCACCGATGCTTTCCTCTGCGCCGGGCAGTTTTCAGCAGGTTCAACAAACTGAGAAAAGCAGAAGCTGGAGACGGGCGGCACCACGGACCCAGCCAGCAGCCGGCTTGTCTCGGTGGAGCAGGGAGGGGGTTCCTTTCAAGGCCCCGTGCCCCCGGCAGGACCTTCTGCCCCCATGAGAGTCAGATGCCCAAACGCACACACACCCGCAGCTCTCCCAGGCAGGCTCATCCAGCACTGCGCACCCTGGGCAGGATGAGACCCCATCTCAAGGCAACTCAGGAACGACAGCAGTATGAAGCAGCTCTTCCACCAGCTCCCCCCAGCCCAGTGCTCTCGGGACAGGGGGCACAGCCCACCCCACAGCCAGCCCCACGGCCCCAGCCTGGCCCTTACTGCAGGTACTCCTTGTCAAGCCTCTTGCCAGCGCTCTTGGGGAAGGTCCGATACGAGGAGCTCGTCTTCCTCACAAGGGGCTCCCGTGCGCTCGGCTCCATGGCAGTGCCGTGGCCGGTGCCCGTCGTGGTGTGGGTGCTGCTGCGCCCGGGGCCGGATGCTGGGGGCTGCCTCGGGGATGGGGAGGAAGAGGCAGCTGAAAGCGAAAGGGGAGAGGCTGCCTGGCGTTGCCTAATCAGAGAAATCTCTGCCTCGTGGGCTTGCGCCTGGCTGGCCTCTGGGGAGGAAACTGGGGGGGCCGGAAAACCAGCAGGCAAAGAGCCACGGGGAAACGATGGTGCCCTGCAGCCTTCGTCCCGCACCCGCCCAGCCCTTGCCCCTCCCAGACCCCACTGCCACCAAAACCCATCACTGCAGCGGCACTTACAGGGACGATCCTTGCAGAACCGTTTCCACCAGCAGAAACGTCCCTTTGCTAGGGCCACGTCTCTCCCCTTGAGAAGCTGGTACTAGTTAGACTGGCCAAATGCTGCTTCTTTTTACAAGGGTAAATTGCATCCGTGTGAGCCTCCACAGCCACCCTGGGGGAGGGTTTGCAACGTAGACCAGAGCTGAGGAAGAGGAAGGAGAGGAAATAAGAGGGAGGTGAACACAGAGGGGCACAGGGAGCAGGTGAGGGGGATGAAGAGCGCTGATGAGAATGGAAAAGGGGAGGGTGGCATCTCTGCCACATTGGGTGCAGCTGCGGGGGGCCCTGGGCTGCCCACAGGGGCCTTTGCCCCCTTGCCCTGATCCCCCCAGCCCCACAGGGCTCAGCAGGCAGCGTTGTGCTGGGGCATCTGCAGGTCCTGGGGGGCTGCAAGGTCCAAACTCACCCTGTGGGAAAGGGAGGGACACACCTACTGGCTTTGCACTGGGATTTAATTAGCAAAAGATGTCTTTCCCTAAACTACTGTGGTGCTCCTCTTGTTTCCATCATTAACCTTAGTCCTTGGTGCTTTTGGGACCACCTGGATGGTTTCTGCACCCCGAAGCCTGGGTGGGAGCCCCAGTGACGTTTCCGTGTCAGCCAGGACCTGCTATGCTCTTCCCTCCGTGCAATCTGGTTCCCCTTCTGCAACCACCAAGTGCCGCGTTTAGTGTTTGATCAATGCTGGGGATTTACAGCTGACTCAGGCACTCGAGGCTGTGATTTCTCTGCAGGAAGAAAGGTCACGGAGCAAGGGGATGTCGGGGCAGCAGGCCAGCTCATCCAAAAACTTTCCAGTGCTGTGTTGGTCTGAGTAGGGATGTCACAAAAGCCTCCAGCCGACCTGGAGCTGGTCCCTGTGCCCTGGGCTCCCCCTCCATCAGCAAACACCATCGGTCACCTCCCTTGCATGCACTTTGCTCTAGGCATCTGGGCTAGCAGTGCCCGTTTGCTCCCATGGTGGCAATGCTCTGTGCAAGGTCATGGCCCTACATGGGGCAGCAGGGGTCGGGATGCATTGCTGCCGGTTGCATCTTGCAGACCAAGGAAAATCTGCAAACGAGTGGCCTTAGGGAATTTGAAGAGGAAGGATGCTGCAAATTCACTGTGTGAATTTGCAGCATCCTTCCTCTTCAAATTCCCTAAGGCCACTCATTGAGAAAGTTATTCTTTATCCCCTCTGCCTCTCCCAGGCCTCAGCTTTTTCCCAAAACCAGGTATACTGAGTATCTGCAATGCAATATTTGCTATGTTCCACCCCAAAGCAGCTGCCTTTCAACCCTACGAGGAGTTACAAAAAAAAAAGGCCCCCAAAAGCAGAGTGCTGTAGCAGAGGGGGTGTGCAGGGGGTGGAGGGCTGCAGGACGATGCTGCTGGGGCTGGTCTGGGTGAAAAAGCACTGCAGGTGCTGAGTGTGATGGTGCTTACTGGGGAATGTGGCTGCAAGGTCTCCGGGGGCTGAGGCTGCTGCAAGGTAAGGGCTTTTCTCTTTTTCCTCTCCGATCCTTGTTTTTGCTGTAAATATCTCTAGCAAGGAGGAAGCTGTGGGCTCGCTGGTTAGTTATCTCTGGCTCTTTCCATCATGGAGCTGTTTGGCTGCTGCTTTTTGGGATTGTGGTGGGGCTGAGCGTGCTGCCCCGTGCAGGGTCACGCCAGCTCTGTGCTTGTGCTTCTTGGAGAGGTTTGTGTGCCGGGTTGTGGGTCCTTGCTGGGAGCGATATTGCTTAGAGCAAAGGTGTGAAACCTGCATTGCTGGTCTGTGGTGTGCTTGGGGGTGAGTGGAAGAAAGGCTTCTGGGCATGTTGATGGGCCTGTTGGTCTGTTGTCTGTGCATCCTTTGGATGTTCATGTCTCTCAAAGACAAGGGCTGGGAGCTTCCTGTTTGCAGAGGCAAACACTGAAGCAGGGAGGGATGATGTGTCCTGATGGGGTGTGAGGAATCGGTGGCAGTTCTAGGCGCTGACCTGGTTGTGCAGCCTGGTGGCTTGGACAGGGAGAAGACGACTCAGAGCAGACTACTGCAAAATGGCCATCTGCATGCAACAACATCTCTTCCTAATTCATCTCCCTCCCTTCATTTGTTTTTGGAGATGAATGTGGCCTCTAGCGAGGGACTTCAGAAAGCAGGATCTGCATCTGCCCTCTGTCCAGGGCTTCGTGCTCTCCCCTCTCCCAGGAGCAGGGGTGCTGAGCCCCAGGCCCTGGCAGCTCCTTGGGGTTGGGTTGTGCTTGGGTGCACAGGCTGGGTGCTGGGTGGCCGGGGGCAGTCTGCTGCAGCCCTGAGACCTGGCAAAACAAGCCTGGGACCCGGGACCTGCTCTGCTGCCGCAGTGGGGTGAGCCCGGCTGGTGCGACCCCAGCATGTGGGTGCACAGGGCTGGAGCCCCGAGTGCCACCTCCTGCCCCAAAGGGGCTATTGCCTGTGTCTGATTTAATTCTCATGCTTCTGGCTACAAAGCAACTATTAACTGAAGAGTTGTCAAGCCCATAAATGTGCATTAGCTGGTTTTGCTGTATTTAAGTGATAATTTAATTACCGAGTTTTTTCCCTAAATAGCCTGTTTGTGGGAGGCTTTTGGGAGGGAGCAGGGCAATGCAGCGAAGGCTGGCAGCGGCTGCTGCATTTTGTGCGCTGGGAGCAGTGTTAGGATGGGGCTGGGGCACCTCCTTAGCACATGGCCACTGCATGCACTTGTCACAGACCTCATGGAAGGACGCTGTATCTGTCCTAAACCTGAAGCCACTTGGACATGGGACAGAGAGATGTGCTCAGCCCAACATCCCCCCCCCTTATATGTGGGGGGGGAAAAAGTGTGTTGGAGAGGAGCCCTGAGCCGGAGCAGTCGGATCTCCCTGAAACGTGAAGGGTTATCCAGTTTCTGTGCAGATTTGTCAACTGCTTCAAACAGGAAATTACTTCGTGTCTTGAAAAACCTCCAAGCACCTGTAACGCCAGGAAGCACAGGGGAGCCGGCGCCCGCGCTGGTCTTGGCTCGGGGAGCCGGGGCTGAGCCCCCGGGCAGGTCTGTCCCTCGGTGTGCGGGGGGACCGTGTCCCCTGGAGGGAAGGGGGGTCCCTCCGGCATGGTGTAACGGGTCCCCGCACTCGCTTTTGGTGAGCACCACATCCTCGCTCTGCCCTCCATGGTTTCTTTCTAAAAGTGCAGTCTTGGTAAGGAATAAAGCATCCACCATCCTGTCCCTGCTCCACATCTCCCTGGGGACTCCCCTGACTTGCTGTAGGCCCTACCAAAACACACAAGGGGTGGGTAAGGTGAAAGAAGACTCTGCATCGGTAGTGTCTCTGGTGGGCCGTGCTTGGCCATCGGCACGGGGAAGGGGCTCCTGCCCTGCTCCCCACCTCTGTGGGAAGTAACGGGGCTCCAGGCCCTCGAGGGTGAACCGGGGAGGAACGAGGCGCCTGCTTTGGGAAAGCAGCAAACCAACCTGTGGCCGATTAAAGGGCAATCTGGTTTTGCTGAGAGCTGTTGGCTGCCTCAGCCGGAGTGATGCATTGCTCCGGCTCAATAGGACCTTCCTCCCCCTCTGACAGCTGTGCAATAGATCATGAACATATGCAAAAAAATAAACTGCATCAAAGCCACTTGGCAACTTAACTAACCCAATTCATAAATTCATTTCTATTCCTCTTGTAAGGGAGAAATCAGTCACTCCTCAAGGCTATTCTTCTCTATCACTCATCTGGCCACATCCTTTCATAAATCTTCCCCGTAAGTCTGAACTGGTGATTGCTGGGTCAAGATGCAATAATGCTCAGTGCCTGCGCCGGGCTCAGGGGCAGCCCCGGGGCTGGTTTGCCCTGGACTGGGGCAGGGTTGCTTCTCTCTGCATCGCCCGCATCCCGTAAGGCTGTAGCAGAGCTGGTGTTTTGCAGCACGGTGCTGCTCTGTGGGTGCGCGTGGGTGATTTTGGGGAGCGTGTGGTCCCTTGCCAGGGAGCTGTCGGGGCGGTGCAGAGGTACGATGGTGAACCATCTCCTTGCAAAACATGGGCAAACAGCACGTGCCGGGTTTCCAGAGCTGTGCGGGGGGCGGCCGGTGACTTCAGGGTGCTGGGGGCACATGGAGGGAGGGTGGGTGCTTGGTGAGGGCCGGCACCGGGCTGGGTGCACCCCTGCGGCATGGTGCTTGCGGAGCTGGGGGAGTCTGAGCCCAGGAGGCAGCTACGGCTGCTCTCCCCACAGCTTTCCAAGACCCCGTGGCTTTGCAAAATGGTGCCTTGCACCCCCGGCTCCAGATGGGCATCGGTGCCTGGAGCCCAGGTTAGCTTTTCCAACCAGGCAGACACAAGTCAGCTCTTCCCTGCTGTATCCCTCACCCCGCTCCCCCCTCACAGAAGAAAATCACCACCTTTTCAGGCTGCCATCTGTTTATTTTGTTGGACTCGGAACTTGCTGAAATGTCTTTCGATGGATGAAGGAACGCAGAGTAGAAGAACAGAGCCTGGCAGGCTGCATGGTGAGTGGAAAATAGTTTTTTGGGACTTTCTGGAGTTCGAAGGCCCGATGATGGATGTGCATGCGAGGGATGGTAATGGCTTTGTAAGTATCAAAACACAGAGCAAAAGAATAACTCTGCCTAATAGACTGAGAAATGTATGTCGGATAGGATCCGCTCCGCTCCGACACAGGCGAGAGCAGCGGCGCTGAATGATGAAGTGCTGCGGGGCTTGGGAGCAGAGGCTTGTACTGGTTTAATGTATTGGAAAAAATGGTACAACTAGTTTTGAAAAAATACTAGATACTCGCTATGAATGTGTTGGAAAAGGCTGCATCTTGCCTCAAAATGGGTCTCGAGGAGACCCGTTATGTTTGCAGTGATCTGTTCGAGGGGCTCACAGCCGCCTGTGGCTCTGACCCGCCGGGCAGGGCTGCCTGTCCCTGTGCCTCCTGGCTCCCCTCTTGCTGCCTTCCCCCTCTGCTTCTGGTGTCCAGGCCTACTGACAAAAGTGATGGGTTTATGTGGAAATTTTGTGGGGATAAATATTTGCCTGTCAGCAATGCTAGGTCGGAGCATGATTTCTCATGTGCCATTTGGAAATGACATTTCCAAACAAAATTAGAATTTCCCATTGAGGTTTTTTTTTGTTTTTAAGTTGAAAAAGGGTTGAATTTGGGGGGTTTCCTGGTTGCCACGCAAATGGAAGACTTGTTCATCCCCCCATGCTTAGAGCAAGTGGTTTTGGTGTCCCTTTTCTGACCTGGCTAACCCAGAAATAGGGATGAGCTGGAAGACATGTGTGTGATCTTCAGCTGGGTGTGGGATTTACCAAAAGCAGGATGTTTTTTCCTGCTTGTGGGGCTTTTTTTCAGGTCATGTGAAGTCTTGCGACCCATAACTTCCAGTGCCTGCAGGTACAAGTGAAACTGAGACGGTGGATAAAAAGGGGACGTGGGGGCAGATCGCAGGTTTCCAGCCCTTCCCACGTGATGTGGTGGCTTCATCGCTCGCTGCGTCTTCTGCTGCAGCTTTTGGGTGGCCGCTGGCCCGGGCTGGTGTGTGCGAGCGGTGTCAAGGCAGCGCAGGGCCACGCTCTTCTGGAGCCTGAATTTCCCTAGGGCTGTGGTGGCTCCCGAGAGAGGGAGAGATGCAGCCAGCGGTGCTGGGAGTGAGCTGGTCCCTCGTGGTCCTTGCACCCCATAGATCTGTGTCTTGCCTCGCTCGGATGATGCAGTTGATCTTCATGCAGGGCCATCTGTGTAGCGATACTGCATGAAAGCAGGGGCACAGCATCCCCAAGGATGCTGTGCTTTTGGACAGGCCAGCCCTGGGAAACAGCTCAGGTTTTCCACAAAATCCAGCGCTCGGCAGGACGAGCTGGGATGCGAGTGTGGCTGCCTCCAGCCGGGACAAGCCCTGGTGGCTCTCAGTGTCCCGGTGCCGAGCCGGGACGGGGCTCAGGCGGTGTGAAGCAGCAGCACTGGTTGCTCGTGGGGATGGGTGAAAACTCAGTAAGCACAGGGCTGCACCGCAGCGGCTGCGGCAGCGTGCGTGGAAATACAGCCGAGCCCTGCTAGGCTGCGGGGATGTCTCCGGCGCAGGCTTTAGGGGCTGGATGTTATCCCTCCTAAGACGTGATGGCTTAGGTGACCTGCAGCCTTGGGAGGACGGTTCTGCCATCACCCAGCTCAGCTCACATCCAGGATGTAGCCACAGGGGCTAAAAATAGAATTTAAAGAACAAGGACAAGAAAGTTTCCTTTCTGAAATATCCTATATGCCCAGAGCCATGTTAAGGCACCAACAAGGTTTTTGACAGCCTGTGTTGGTTGAGAGGTGGCGAGATAAATGAAACAACTTTCAAGAAGAATTTTTTAAAGAAATTTTTTTTTTTTTTTTACTATGTCCAGTTCAACTCCATGAGCTGCTGGAACAGGCTTTGAAGCGGCGCCTGTTGCAGTGCCACAGCCTGGGTTTTTTTGGATCCCCCTTCCCTCGCCCATGGGCATTTCTGCTGGGTATTTTGAAGCGAAGCTGCTTTTTCTTTGATGGCAAGGACTGGATTTCTTTATGCTTGGGACATAAATCTCCCCCCAAATTCCTGAGAGCTGCTGCCTGCTCCTTCCTTGGCTCTGTGTGGTTTTTTCCTGTTTAATATGATTTTTTTTTTTTTTTTAATAAAAAAAGGGCAAAACAAAACATATCATTTCCGTGATTTAATGTGAGCCAATTATGGCTCACAGGCTGTTAACTTCATCACCGCTTCTTCCAAGAAAGACCTTGGTAAAATAAACCACCACGCCGGCGGAGCAGAGCAGAGCTGGCAGCCGTGCCGGTGCGCCGGGACCTGCCGTCAGGCTCCGCGTGCGACCGGCAAAGCCTCGGCTCGAGCCACGGCATTTTATTCCTCCCCCCCCGCCCCCCCCCAACCCAGCTGGAAAAAAAGCTAACGGCTCTGTCACACACATGCCCGCTAAAATATCCAACCACTTGTTGTACATCTGCTGATGGATACCAACTGGAAAGGAGATTAGGGCTCAGACTCCCGCACTGGGCTGTCTGCCCCGCCTAATGAGGAACAGATTGGAGCCCTCGCCGGCGCTCGAGCGCGGCACGCTGCCTCCAGCGCCCGGCAAATGGCAAAATCAGGAGGGCTGGGGCGGCCGGCGGATACCAGGGCACGGGCCAGCGTTATTAAACTGCGCCGGCAGCCAGGCACAGCCTAGGCTGGGGCTTGGGCGGATGCTGTATGGGGTGCTGGGGGGGTCTGCGGTGGGGTGCTGGGGTCTGCAATGAGCTGGTGGGACCCTGGGAGTTGGGGGGCACCTGAGTTGCCGCACGTTTGCAGTAAGGGCTGGCACAGGGGACTGGGTATGCTCTGTGGGATGCTGTGCTCCTCCCAAGGGGGCACTTGCCCCTGCACTGTCCTGCCCATCGCCCCCAAATCACAGCGACTCGCACATCTGGAGGCAGGATCCGACCCCTTCAACCTGGGCACCGCTGGCTTGGGGACCTGGAGCCGGATGGTGTCCAGCCATAGTGAAATCCCACATAGTATGGGTCACCTTTTGCGTGGCGTTTCCCAGCCATTTTGCCTTGGGAAGAAAAACGCTCCTGGCATTTAAAAGCACCTCGGGGCCGTCCCTGGGAGCAGGGTGCGGGGCCCGTGCTCTTCCCCACCCTCGGCCACAACCATTTTCTGGGGGTTTTGCATGCCGGCTGCAGTACCAGGACCTGCAGGCTGTGTGTGTGTTTGCCAGTGACTGTATCGCCGTCTCCTGAATTGCTCTGTCCCCTGGCCGGAGGCCAGTGCAGAAATGTTAACATTTTGCTGCAGTTAATTTGGGGCCGTGGGCAGACCCGGTGCTGCCTTCTCCCTCCCTCCCCACTGCTGGCGCTTGTTTTATTTTATGTTTCTTTTCAGCGGCAGTTGAATTGAAAATTAAGATGTGCTGGGACCTATGTTCAGATAAAAATGCCAGTGCATTCGCTGTGGGGCTCTTGGTTTAACCTCCGAGGTGGGCAGCGCCGTGCTGGTCCTGCAGCCCCACGTGCGGCTCGGCCGTGGTGACACATCCCCGTCCCCATCCCGGGGCTGGGAGAGAGGGCAGAGGGAAACCCAGCTCCTTCCCTTTAGCAAAGCATTTTCCACCGGTGGTGGGGTGGGGATTGCTCATAAATGATTTGCCTCGCTGGGAATCTGGGGATTGCAGCCTGTGGGGTGCCCTCGCCAAGGAGGATCATGCTCTCTCGGGTCCCATGGGACTTTCATGCCGTGCATCATCTGCCGAGAGCCTGCCATTGCCTGCACCTCGCGGGATAAGGGATGGGGACAAACCTGTGTCCCGGCTGGAGCTGTGACACCGCGGTGGGCAGGCTGGTGTCCGGCTGCCGTCGATCCTCGGCCGCTGGCAGAGAAGAGCGGGAGAGGAGCAGGATTGCTGCAGTGGCCTATAGAAAGGCAAAGATGAGCTGGGATTCCCATACAAGGGGGAACGGGAGGCAGCTGCGTCCTCGAAGCAGGAGAATAAGGAGCTTTTTATAAGCCCATTTTTGCAGGCACCTTTTAACACGTTTATCTTGCCGACAGAAAATCTCGTGGATGAAATTTGGAGTGAAAGCAGAGACCTGAAAGCACATTTCTGCTCCGCTGGCGATCTGTTAATGGGATAATCTTGTTACAGCCACCTGTTAGTCCTGGAGTGAATCTTCAGTATTCCTGAGCAGATACTAATTTACTTCATTGGCATAACAGCACTCTGCCCCGTGATCCTGGGGTGTCCCCCAACACCCCAGCCCTCGGTTGCTTTCCCATTCAAGGTCATTGAAACCGGCACTAAATACTTTCAATTGCTCTTAAACAAAACGAGCTTTGAGGTTTTTGAAGATCAAGATGCACCAGATGGACCAGGATTTTCTTCAGGGGCCTTTGGGCCAAGCCCTGCATGCATTAAAAAAAATCTTTACTCATCTCCATGGCCTTGAGTTTCTCTGACTTTTGTGAAAATCAGTGGCTGGATAGAGGAGAAAAAACCCAAATACATGTCCCTGCCACGAGGCCAGACTGTTATAGCCAGCCTGTGCCCACGCTGGGAACCGTCCAGCCACTGCCTCGGTTCCTTTCCCTTCCCACCAGCTTTGCTGCAGCTCCTCTGGGTCTTTTTCATTCACTTTTAACCCCCCGTGGCGTGTGTCCCCCCCAGCCCCTGAACTCTCCCTCACCTGCCTGCAGCCGCTGCGGCAGGTAGGGGCGGCCCTGACCCCTCGCTCCCAAAATTAATTTCCCCTGGGAAAGCCTCCTAAGCCGGTTATACATCCCGCTGCCCCCTGGGTACCTAACGGGTGAGCCAGACCTTGCAGGAGGATGAGACGGGAAAATTTGGGAGCGAGAGGGAGCAGGGTTTATATGGGAGAGCAATGGGAGGTGCCGCCCCTGCTCGGTCCCTGTCTTCTCCTGGGGGCTGCCCGGCTTTTGGGGAGCAATTGTCCGGGTGTCCTGAGGCCCCGGGGCTCTGCCCGTGTCTGGAGGAGCTTATGTGAAACCCGTTAAAAGCGTAAGGAAAGGGAGCACGACGGTTGGGAATCATTTTGTTTGGGTTTCTAAAACGT
This sequence comes from Gymnogyps californianus, assembly GCF_018139145.2. Lineage (NCBI taxonomy): Eukaryota > Metazoa > Chordata > Aves > Accipitriformes > Cathartidae > Gymnogyps > Gymnogyps californianus. The sequence continues at coordinate 8,250,338 of NC_059488.1, forward strand.
GCGCATGAAAACACTGTGTGGTTTTCTGACAAATTTGAAACAGCGCTGCTCAATTCGCTCCAGCGCTGCTACTGTTGATCTAGCAGACTGTAAAGCATTTATTGGAGTTGCTTGAGGCGAACTTAAGCATCTGTGGAATAACAAGTCCAGGAAGTAATTGCATCCACAAGGAAAATATTTTTATGTATAATTCAGTGACCCATTTTATAAACATTGCGGTTCCACCTTGGACTCTTTTTTTTTCCCTTTTTTTTCCTTTTTTTTTTTTAATCCGCAGCCTTCCCTATCCAAGCGTCTGAGGTTAGCGAAATATGCAGGGTTGTGTTCGGTGGCTCCGTGTTTGGTAAGGCATGGCGCTGGGCGGGAGGTGGGGAGGAAAGCCCCGGCGCTGCAGGGGGGCCAGGGGTCCGGCTCCGGCGGGGCTCCGGAGGTGGCACCATGGTGGGGGGATGCCGGCACTGGGCGCTCCGGAGAAACAGAGAGACAGCGCGGATTGCTCCCGCCGAGCTTGGCAAGCATAGAGGAATTGTTTCGGGGCAAGGGCTTTTCTTTCTTCCTTAGCAAACCAGCTTTACGAGAAGATGAGTCATTTACAGCCTGGGTGGCATCGCGCTCGGCGCAGGGCTGTGGAGCCCGGGGGGCTCTGTGTCCAGTTTTGGGGGGTTTTGGGGGGTTTCATTCCCATGCAGTATAAATGCACCCCCCTGCCCCACCTTTCTCGACCCAGGAGCTCCGTTTGCTCTCACGGCACAGCGCAGGTGGGAGCTGGAAGGAGCCGTCGCACAAAGACCTTTTGGAGGGGACTGGCCCGTCCCGAGTGCGGCAGCCTGGGCACGGCTGGTTTGGGGACCGGCATTAGATACAGGCGTTTAAGTGGGCGATAACTTAAAAAACATAGATATGCTCTAACAGAACGAAGTTATGAAAAGATAAAGCTGCAAAACACCATATTAAGATGGCACTTAATTTTTGTGAGGGTAATATTGTGGGGGTTTTGTAGGTGCGCTGGCACCTTAGCCGGGGTAGAGCTGCCCCTCCTGGGGCAGGGGATGGGAGCGATGGCAGGGGAACGCACTCCCCCTTCTCCCGCTTTGCCTGCCACAGATTTGTTGGCACCGTTATCCCTTGGCGGGAATAAAAGTCCGACCCAGTCTGAATGGCGAAAGGCATGTGGGTGCTGTGCCATGAGACCAGCGGGTGTCTCGTGGGTCCCCATTCTCCCTGCGGCACCACGGGGAAGCGACCGACCCCCCCAGTGCCTGTGCTGCTGGGATGGACCCATCGCCTCCCACCAGGCAGCGAACCCCCGGCTCCTGTCCCGCTGCCTCTCCCTGTGCACAAGGCATGGCTCGAAGCCAGGCAGTGCTGAAAATTGGAGGGCAAGCCTCAAGTCGGAGATGCCAGGCGAAGCCTCCCCTGCCTTTCCCGTCGCTTCCATCGCCCCCAAACTGCCGTGCCCTGCCCGCAGCCACCCCCCTGCCCGCAGAGCGGTGATGCCAAGGGCAGCCAAAGCCCTGGGGCCGGGCCCCTGTCCAGGAGGGAGAAGAAAACAAAACAAAACAGGCCTGGGAGTAAATATTATCTGAATATAAAGGAATGCGATGTTTCTTCGTATGGGTCTAGAATTTCTGCCTTTTAACAGCTAACCTTGACTCAGCCAATATCCACAACATGCAGCCCTGGCCAAAATATGCTGGGCCTTAAAGTACCACAACAGCTGTTTTTCTTGCTAAAATATGACATTAAATTTTTTGGACGGCTGGATGCTTCCTTGATGAAAGTGGAATAAGGGACTATTTTTCCTCTCTCTCTCTCCCCCCCCGCCCCAATCTTTCCTCCTCCTTCCGTGCAAGGCGATAAAGCCCGAGCCTTTGCAGACATCCCATGCGGGCAGCCGGCCGATGCGCCCGCAGGGCCAGAGCCCCGGCTGCTAACCCGAGAGAGGGGGCTGCTGCTCGCTAACCCCCCCCGCCCCTTGTTATTCCTGGATCCCTCCCACGCCCCGGCAGAATCGACGCCAGCAGCAGTTACAGCCCTGACATCTTGTTTTGCCGATGGTTTGTAGTATGTCAAAAATGTTCCGCCCTTAAAACGAGGGCACTGGCAGGGGGGCCGAGGGCGGTGGGGCTGGCGGGTCCCCCGGTGGGTTTTGCACTTCAGACCCCCTGTCCTCGCAAGAGAGGCAGTTTGGGGCTTTTCAAGAGCTCCAGCTGCAGCCACTGGTGCGGGGCGGGAGCCCGGCAGCCACATCTAGCCCCGTGAGCCGGTGCTGGTCCCTGTCCCCAAACCGACCCGTATTTGAAGAAATTGCCGGGGCCGTGAGCCGGTGCTGGCCAGGATTCGCCCCTCTTCGCCCCGCAATGGCAGTGAGGTCTTGCGCAGGGTTTGCAGCCAGGCACGCACCAGGGAGGTGCAAACGATGCTGCAGTGGCTTTTGCTTTGGTGGCGCCAGCTGGGTGTCACCTGGCACGACGGGTGCCTTTCTGGACAGCGTGTTTGTCCATGGGTGCTTTTGCTGGACAAGCTGCCTTTCCCAGGCTGCAGTGGGCACTGGGATGGGGATTTGCAGCGGAGTCACTGCCCTGGGTCTTAAAACACAGGAATGGCCGTGGTGGGAGCAGGGATGCGTGGCGGGATGTGCCCTGGCCGGTGCTGGCGGGGTGGCTCTGCTCGTCAGCGCTGCGGCCACCCACAAGCAGCATCGCCCAGTGGCACCTGGGTGCGGGGTCCGGGGCAGCTCGGGGCACACTCATGCATGATGGGTGCTGTGGGTAGCATCGGGATGGGGTGTCCGCTCCCCTCATCCCCATCCCATCCCCACCTCTGGAAGAGCTGTGGTTCCTTGCCCGGCTCCCCGTGCACTGTCAAGGACAAAGCTCCTGCTCTCCACGCCTCGTCCTCCCCTTCTTTTTCCTTTTTTTTAAAGATCAACTTGATTTTTAATGGGAGACAGAAGAATTTTTAAAAGGGGGGAGGTGGGAACCAAACCAGGATGAGGGTTTCATTGCCCAGAGCCTCCCGGGCTCATTGATTTTGACTGGGGCCTGACATCTCACGGGCCAATAACCCAGCGAGGCGCAGCATGGGCAGAGGTGGCATCGCCGCCACGGGGTCAGGCTCGAGGGCTCCAGCCCTGACTCGAGGTTACCCATCGCTCCTCTTATTTCCTTAACGATTTCGCTGCCGTGCCTTATTTATACCTAACACTGTATCCGCCAAGCCGTCGCGCTCACTGTGCACGTATTTATTTACGGAGACCCCGCAAGTACTCGTGGTGATGGGGATGCAGCCGGGGGGTGCGCAGGGTGCCAGGCTGGGTCCCCGGCGGTACCCATATGTGTGTGTGTGTGTGTATAAGGTACGTGTTCTCCTTTCCCCGGCCGGCGAGCATGTGGTTGGAATTAGCGGTGCGGCTGCAGGGGGAGCGGGCAGCTGGGTTTCTCCGGAGCGTTTCAGTGCTTAATCTCTGAAGAATGCAGAATGTCTGTCTGGACGCCCCAGCCAAGATCAACTCCGCGGCACGGGGAGGCCAATATAAACGTTCATGTTTTGTGTCACCGAGATTTCATTAGATGTTTTTTATGTAATTGCATAAGTCGAACTACCGTGATGAAAATGCCACAGCGAACAAATGAGATGAATTGTGAAACCTCTCCTTCGAGGAGACGCTGGCCTCCTCTGGACCGTGGGGATCCAGCTCCAGCCTCTTCCAAGGCGCTTGTGACATTTTCGGATAAATAAGAGGCTGTTTGCTTGTCGTGTCCCCCCCTTCCACCCCTCACCCTGACGTCAGGGCGAGCTCAGGCCTCGGCCGGGCAGCAGGTCTCCCCATGGCCAGCGCTGGGATGCAGCGGGGCTGGCAGCCCTGCTCTCCGACAGGCTCCCATCCCTCCTCCAAAACTTGGAGGGGGCTGGGGGGAAAGGAAGAAAAATCTCTCCCGTTTCTTGGCCACCCGATGTCCAAGTGCTTTGTGGCATCTGAATGATATCACCACCCCCTCGGTTTCTCACTTTAAACCCCTGGTAGAGGCAGGGAGGGCGAGCTGCAGGGCTTGGCTAGCATTTGCAGCGATGCTGCGCCCCATCCCTATCCTCTGACCCTCTCTGCTAATGATAACAACTTTGTTAATCTGTCCCTTAAAGGCCTGGCATGTTTCCCTGATGATACAGATTAATCCCAATTTAATTAGGCCTTAATCAGTGCCTGCTCGGTTCAAACACAGACAGGCTCCCTGATGCCAGGCAACTCCGTGGGCTGGGGAGCACCAGGACAGGACGGTGCTGCTCCTCCTGGGATGCGAGGGCTCAGCAGGGTGGCATCCCGGCACCCGCCGCCTTCCCCGGCTGCGCACCCATCCTGGTTCTCCTTGGCGGCTCGGCAGCACGGATACCTACACAGGGCGAGAGGCCGGACCTGCCAGGACAGCAGCCCGGCACAAAGCCCATGGGTTTTGCTCCCAGGGAAGGTTTTCCTGCAGATGTACAGCGGGGATGGAGAAGGCGGCCGGCGGCGCAGGAGCCCCGGGTGCTGCATCTCTGCGGCGGCTTCTGCGAGACGGGCTGGAACGGTCGCCCTCGCCGCAGACACATCTGCTGGGCGGGAGGGCCTGGAATTTGGGATATTGTTTTTCTGGCGGGGAGCGGTGGGTGCCAAAAGCCTGATAAATTAATCACCTCTGACATGGGTCAGTCCAGCTTCTGGCGTGCGCAGGCTGGGCCCCCCGAGCTGCCGAGCGGAGACAGTGCTGCTGCAATGCGTAAGTTCATTATGCAGCGAGCCTGCCTGGGAGAGGAGTGGGCTTTGGCCGGGCTGGGAGGGGGCAGATGCTGCCGCCGGTGGGGAGCTCGACCGCCGTGCTCCCCCGGGACAGCCAGCTGCAGGAGGTGCGGTGGCACGACTCTTGCCAGCTGCCTGTGCCTGGCGATGCCGTGACCTTACAGTGCTCATCGCCTGGTTTGGAGCAGGGCCTGGCTGGGCTGCTGCACGCTGCTGGCCCTTGGGAGATGGGGATGTATTTAGGATTTGTGCAGCTCCTGGCACAGCAAGGTCCTTGGTCAGGGACTGCTGCAGTCCTGGTGCTAGTGGGCATGCAGAGCCCAGGGGAGGCTGCATGGGATGGGGATGTGCAGCGTGCAGGAGATGTGCAGCGTGCAGGAGATGTGCAGCGTGCAGGAGATATGCAGGATGTAGCAGGGGTGCAGCTGCTGGAGGTCATAGGGAGCTTATTGTAGTCACTCACTCCAGTCCCAGTAGGCAGGTGTTTGCTACTGGGGGCTCAGGGCTGGATGTCCCACCCTGTGCATGCTGGCGAGCCCGGAGCTGGGCTGGTGAGGTGATGCTGGTGCAGCCCAGTGCATGGTCCAAGGTGGGAACCATGCTTCCCCCCTCCCATGATGGGCGGCATTGTGAACCCGCTGCGGTGAGGCTTTGCTTTGTGGAGATCCGATCGATCCAGTCTCTTTTCTGGCTGCTCAAGCCCAAGGCAAGGCAGGCTGAGCCTGTGCCTTGCCAGGCTCCTTTTGCCCTTGGGGAGGGGATGGGGGGCCCGTGGGTCTGTACCGGTATAGGGTGCCCATCCCTGGGGGGTGGCAGTCCCTGACCCTGGAAGAGTCCCCGCTGCTCACAGTGCTCTCCGAGACGGTGAAGGGCTTCACTCACCCGCTCCTGGGGTTTCTGCACTGCTGGGAAACCAAGGGGATTTTTTGTTTTTAATGACACCACTTACCATCTGCCTCCTCCCCACTTTATTTACTGTCCTCTCTCATTTGCGGCTTCCCTTCCCGCTAACTGCCAGCATCTCTGCCCCTGCCAGCAGCAGCATTTTCAGGTAGGTGCTTTACCTTCCCCAGTCTTTCTTGGGATCATTTCTGCTCAGTAAAGGAGAAGGAGGGAAGCAGAGCAGGGAGTAAAACCGGGAGGAAAGGGTCCCACTGGAGTCTTTGAGAGCATTACGGGCTGCATTTGTCCTTCTCATTCACCAAGGTGTTTATAGGCGCCGCGCAGGGCAGGAGCATGCTGCTCTGGGTGGCAGAAGGCATTCAGGGCAGATCTGAGCAGATCTCATCAGGATGATGCAGAAGCCTCCCTCCATCCCTCCTGTCTTCTCGGCTTGCTTGCTCTCCTTCTCCCCCCCCCCCTTTTTTTTTTGTCCAGACATAATTAATGTAAACCAAATGCTTTGTGCACAGCTGCTGGCATCCTGAAACCGTTTTGTGTGTGGTCTTTCCTTTAGCCCGGACAGAGATGGAGCAAAACTCTGAGCACTATCCCAGACCTGCTTGGGTAGAGAGCAGCATCTATTGCACAAGAGGCACCTTGAGTTTCTGCGTTCCCCTCGTGGGATGAGGTTATGTGATGGCTGGTTGAACTGGTTTAAATAAAACTATGGAGCTGCCCAAAAACTTCATCTCCCAAATCCAGCCAAACCCAAGCTCAACTTTTCTTGCTGGTTGGAGGAAATTTGCTTAACTGAAACCCCAAATGTCTGTCTCATTTTTGTGGCTGCCTCTGCGTGTCTTGGTTCCCGCGGGGCTGGATGCTAATGTACCAAAGCTGCTGCGGGAAGGATGTCCTCATGCTGTGTCTGGCACCTTTGGACCTGGGGAGCAGCGAGATCTTGTGATTTTTTTTTTTCTAGCCAAAAGGCTCATTTCTGATCACTGCTGTTGCTCGCTATTGCCACCGAATCTTTAGGGCATGAGGTGTGACGGAAAGAAAGTATCTGGCCCTACCTGTTACGATCCCAAAAGCCCGAGCAGCAGTGGAGCCTCTTGCATCCCAAGCAGCTCCCGACTGCCAGCAACCCCTGGTCTCCCTGTAGCACCGGTGCCAGGGCTGAGGGGCTCTACACCTTCTGCAGCCTCACGCTTCACTGCCAGCGCTGCCCCTGCAACCACCCCTTCCCAGTCCCTCTCAGACAATGCTTTTCTCCTCCATTCCTCCGATCACTCCTTTAAATCCCAGTGTGGCATCTGGGATCATCAGCAAAAAATAGCAACTTCCATGTCCCACATCCCGCTCGCTTGCCAGTAGCACTCCGGGTGTGCTGGGAGAGGTGCAAAGTACCAAGGGATGCTCGACTTCGAAAAATCCTTTTATTTTTGCCAAACACCCCGCTGGGGCGGCGGACGCGATCCTGCCATGGTGCGGCGAGGGTAGCCGAGCACCACCGGCGTGCCGGCTCGCCCCGGGCCCTGCGGTGAGTCAGTGGCTGAGCATTTTGCAAACGTTTAAGCTAAATGGGAAGCATCTGACGGCTCTGCCGTGGACGTGCTTTGGATTCCAGGGCGATTAGGATGCTGCAGATGCCTGGGCGAGAAGGTGGGCTGGGTGGTGTTTCTGGGAGCAACTGCTGTCACGTTTCTGCTCAAAACCTCTCCCCCTGTTGTGGCTGGGAGCTGGGGGTGACACCTCTTGAATGCATCCTCCCCGTGGAGACTGAGCAACTGGGGCACATCTTGAGGTGGCTCCTTCTGGGGCGGCTCTGAGCAAAGAGCTGAGCAGAAAACCCATGTGCAATGGAACAGTCACAGTTTGGGGGCAATATTTGCAATTTACTTTTCCCTTCCTCAGACAAAGGTACCGGTCTGGAGAGCACATGCATGCATCCACACAATATTTTAGTTTAAAAAAAAAAAAAAAAAAATCTGACTGTCTGTGGAAGACTAATTTCTGTGGAAAACTTTCAACGAGCCCATGGTGGGGTGCCTGGAGAGGCTCAGGTATCCAGGAGGGGCGATTTCTGCTCACAGTGCTTGGTCGAGCGATGCTCACAGGAGAGGGGAAGGGTCCTGACTTGCAGAGAAATGCACCTTCGGACCCCCATCCTCACACCCAGCCCCAGGCCCATGCCAGGATGCTCCGGGGTCGTGGGACTGGTGAGCGCCAGAAAACGAGTTGTCTGCACCGAGTGCCCCGCAGCTTCCGGGCGATGACAATTTTAAATGAGTGAGAGGTTGAAAAATAGTGAGTGAGATTTTTTAAAAGGTCACCTTGGCCGAGGAGGCAAAAATTCTTCCTTGCGCGAGTGAGATGCTTTAGGAACTGCCTTAAAATTAATCCAAACCATGAGCCCAGCTCCAAATGAGCGGGACTTGGCAAGATGGCTGGACACATTATCTTTAAATATAGGCAGGCATCCCAGAGGGTTTCTGGTGGTTTTCCTGGTCACTTCTTATTCTCCTGTCTCCCCCTCTGCTCCCCCCTCCTTGCATAATTCTCTCTATTTTAATGCCTCTTTCCACATTTTGGGTAGTCATTTGCTTATTGGTATGAAGTCTCCCCAAACCAGGCAGGGTTGCAACACTGCAAGAGCTTTTGTGTCGGGATGTTTTGCTGGCAGCGGCACTTTTACTTGGGAGGGCATTGCCCGGGCGGCCGGTGGCCTCTGCCCCGAGGAGGCTGCGGCGCTCAAGGGATGGCAAAGGATTTTCGAAGGTGCAAACGCCTCTGGCTTGTGGGTTGGGGCTCTGATCGACCCCGGTCTGTGCAAAATTGGGGTGAGATCTTGTGTGCTTCTGACCCTCCGTGCAGCGACCCGAGGGGGTCCTCACTGGCCAGTGCAGCCCCCAAAACTCCTGTGCCAGGGGCAGCGGTGCCCAGCGTGCCAGCAGGCTTGCGGGGATGGGCTCTGCGGCATTTTCTTGAGCTATTCAGCTCCCTTTATCCTCTTCCCACCATAAACACGAGGCTGAGGGCAGACAGAAAAAGAAGGGGACTCGGTTTAGGCTGGGAAGGAGAAGCAAGCCCCTTACCACCAAAGCAGGGAGGCTCAGGACCTTCTCAGGCTTTGAAGCAAGCTGTTGGACATGTCTGGACATACAAAGACACATCTGTCTTTAATCCTTCCCTCTGTAACTGAGACCAGGACCAGGCAGAGCCATGGCAAACCCTTGCTGCGTGCTGCAGGTATGCGTGCGTATGGGTTTGAAGCGCCTTGGCAATGTGGCGGTGCTAGATCAGTTAAAGCCACATGTTCTTGCAAATGCAGCTTCCTATTGACTTGTTAAACATTTGCTATTTATCAGATTATGCTTTTAAACTGTCTGTAACAGTCTGGGAGAACTTGTGTCAAAATCCCTTCCAGATGTGAAGGTGCTACCCGATACTTTGGTTATAACCTGGACCCTCGCTCCTGCTCCATTCAGATTAGCTCAACTACTGTGAAAACGAAAATGCAAATAAAGACATAGAAAGAGAGGAGAGACACATGTAAAACGTCCCCCACACCTTCCCTTCTACAGGCAAAACAGATCCTGCCTTTATAAGGAGATTGTGAGTTTTATCAGTGAACATTTGCTTTGCTGGAAAACCACAGGTAAGCAGGGGAGAGGAGCCACCATCCCTGTCTGTCCACGCGGGTGTTTTTTAAAGCATTATTGACTTTTTTTTCCCCATTGAAATAATGTTTCTTTGGGTCTGGGGCTTCCCAGACACATCAGCTCATTTTATGAGCATCAGATGATGTGTGCAGTTGGAAACCTGAGCGGTTCCCTTGCATACGGAGCACATGGATCAGATAACGATGGTTCGTTAAATGCTCATTGAAAGGCTGTTGCAGGGTTGGGAGCTTTTCTTAGCAGCACCGGCTCTGCAGACACGCTGCCCTGTCCGTCTCCAGAAGAAGCTTTGGGGCCACAAGATATTCCCAGATTAAAACAACTTCTCTTGCTCCATGGTATCTGTCAGATCGTATACGGCCCGAGCCAGCTCCCATCGTAGCGAGGGAGGGTTTTTCCACTGACTTTAAGAGGCGCTGGACCGGGGCCATCCTCTGTGTAATGCGGATCCGGGAGTGTGCGTGATGCACTGCATGATGACAGAATTTCTGGGAGATTGGCCTAAACCAAAAACCTTGGACTGCCGCTCCCTGGGACCGCTCCGCCGGAGGAGTGGGGAGGCTGGAGACACCGAACCTGGACCTGGAGCGGGTTTTTGCAGCTGTGAAAGCATCCATGCAAGAGCCGAGTGAGCCCGGCTGCTTTGCATCTGCCCTTCCCTGAATCGGGGACTCGGCGCTGGGGTTTGGTCGCTTGGGTCGAGTTTGCCATCTGCGTCCGTCTCCGGTGCTGCTGGGGGGAGCGGACACCTGCGAGCGTGCGAGGGGCTCCCTGCCCGACCCCCCCGGGAGCCCAGCCGCTCAGCCTGTCTGCGGCACTGCAGCCGAGCTCCTCCGTGCCCCGAAAATACCCCGTTCCTGCCAAGCGGTGCCGGGATGGGGCTACCTTGCCCGCGCCAACCAAAGTTTGGTTGGAAATCTTGCTGAAAGGCTGAGAAGAAAGAGGTGGAGAAGAGAAACCTGCCGGGACACTGCATGGCGTTGTTTTAAGCAAAACCTTGATGCATCAATGTTTTTTTTTCTCTTGTTGGTGCTGGGTTAAGCTGCTTTGCACCCATGCAGGAGGCACCACTTTACTGACCCCCGCGGCTGCATCTGCTCTAACTCCATCCTGCGCTGCTGCAGAAAGGTGTTATTTCTGCAGAGCAGCACCAGCCACAGCAAATCCCACCCTGCTCTTCCCGGGTGCCCCCCGACTCCTCTGAAGTGCAGAAGACCTTCTTTGTGCACTAGAAAAAGATATGCACTGGGGCTGGGATAGCTGGAGCAAAGCTGAGAGATACCAAGCGGACCCAGAGAGGTGCTTCAGTTGCTTCATCTCCCCCTTTTTTCCAGGCTGATGGATGGGGCTGGTTTCTCATAGTGCATCTGTACCATGTCCCAGGGCCACGGAGCCCTGGGTCGGTGTAGGACATTGGTGGTGACTCCCCTTTGCCCCTGCAGACCTGGTTTATCCCTGTTACAGGGCACAAACATCTCCTGCACGTCAGAACCGGAGGGTGATGGAGGACCCCAGGGCAAGACGTCTCCCTGGGGCTCCCCACAGAGCTCCTGCCCCTACCTGCACAAGAAATCACCACTCTTGAATTTCCAGGGGAATCGAGTTCCTTTGGCCCTCCGAGGGAGGAGGCAGGACTTCTCTGGTAGTGCTGGTGGATGCATCTCCTTGGGTTGTCCATCACTGCTCCCGGTGAGCTGCATGTGCCTCAGCATGGAGCAACAGCACTTTCTGAAGCGGGATAGCATCGCCGTGGCCTAAAGGGCATAAAAATGGTTAGAAGGAAAACCTTGGCCCCACGGTCTGTGAGTTATCCTGACAGGGCTGGCCAGGCTGGCTCACAACTTGAACGTGCACGGAGGAACAGCAGTGTGAGGGTGAGGAGGGAAGAGCAGCATGTGGAAAAAAACCTGAAGCAGTCTTTCAAAATCACATGGTGATAAGGCATTTTCTGGAGTGCCCCATATAGCTGGCAGCAGAAACCAGGCTTTTATGTTTTGGTCTGGCTAGTTTTTCACTTTCTGCAGCCAAAGGGATCTGGATAAAGTTTGCCTGGAAGATTAGCTGGCATCGAGCCCGACTAGACATCTCTGGAAGCCTCCCCTGGAGCAGGAGTAGGTCCTAATTCCCCTCTCATCCCAGCCCTGCCGTAGGCGAGCATGGGGGAACGTGTGTCTCCTGGAAGGGATGGTTCGACCACGCCACCCCGAAGCTCCGTTGCTGCCCACTGGCCCCTGCGCCTGCTGCAAGATCCCCTGCTGTGGGGCTGCAGCCTGGGGCCAGTCCTCTCCACCCCGGCACGCCGGGTCCCTGCTCCTCCCGCAGTGGGGATGCTGGGGAGCGTGCAGAGGTGAGTGAGGTCCTGGGGGATCCCTGCCGCCTCAGTCCCTGCATGTGGCGGAGGCAATGCCCCGCAGCCCGAGGGGTGGGACGGGAGCACGAAGCCTCGGCACCGGCGCCTGGCTGTTGTGGCTTTGCATCAGCCCTCGCCTGAGGATGCACGTCCTTCATGTGGTCTGTCCCAGTGCCGAAACCGAGCGGGGAAATGGGATGCGCAGGAGTGCCCCGAGCAGGGCTGGACTCCCCCAGTGCCAGCTCTGGGGCAGACGTGCCCTAGCCACTGCACACCGGATTCGGCACCGACTGCGGTGTCCGGCCACATCTGAGCTGCCGGCTCTGGGGCAGAGCTGGCAGGGGATGGAGGCACGGGAAGATAGGACGTGTGATGCTGTCCCCACGGGGCCAGTGGGCACCCCACGCTGGCCCAGACACAAAGCAAATGGGATTTTGTGCCTGGGGAGGCATCACGGAGCAGGAGGGAGGCTGGCAGGCTCCTGCCCGCCCTTGTCACTGCTCTCCGCCGCTGCGCTGGTGGCAGATGCCGATGCCTCCGGAGTGGAAAGCCCGGTCCCTCCCCTCTCATTCCTTTTTTCCTTTTTTCTTTCTTTTTTTCTTCCGCCCTCCACCCCGGCTGATCTTAAAAAAGCCCAGGCGGTTTGGGCTTCATGAAACCCAAATGCCTTTTGCAGCATCAAGCCCGGATCCCATAAGTAATATCCCAGCATTCGAGAATAAGACAGTATATGAAGTAGACGGGGAGCTATAAAGACGCTTTAAAAGGGGCAATAAAAGTTTTGAGTTTCATATCATCTTACCAAAGAAGAGAATAACAGAGAAGCAGGAAATTTCAGTAGCAGACATGACAAAGGTCACAGCACTCAGACTGCACCTTAGACGAAAACACCTACTCTTATGAAAACAGCAAGAATTTTTGGCAGGGGCTCAAGAGCTCTTACAGGCAAAGCTCTCGGCAGCGCTAAAAGGTTACAAGAGACTGTTTTGTCTACATTGCTGTAAATGTTTATAATATTTCCCTGCATTTGTATTGCAGGGGATATCCTGCCCGGGTGATAGCGAATTCAGCCCATGCACCTTCCTCTCGGGTGTTGGGGTGCCCGGTCCTGCCGCAGTGGGTGCTGTCACCGGCGCGGGGCTGATGCTGCAGCAGGAACCCTGCGGATGTGCCCGGCTGCGTGTCGGCCCCGAGCGCGGGTGCTGGTCCTGCACACGGGGGTGCAAAGGGATGGACGGTTTGCACAGTCGGAGCAGTGCCCTGGGGCATCAGCAGGGAGAGGGGAAAAAGGAAACCTTGCCTGGGATTTTATTGTATGCAATACACTTTTTGAGTTTTTTTTGGTGTAACACCTGAATACATGGCAGGTGGGAGCAGGAGCTTTCATTTACTCAGCTGGGCCTTAGCTAACGTGCCCTCCTTGTTTGCATGGGGTTTGCCAACCGTTTTTCCCTCCTGCTCAGCCATGGTAAAGCGTTGCAGTTACGCAGTGCCTCTCCTCCCAGCGCTTTACCCGCACAAGGCTCTCCCCATGCCCACGCTGACCGTGAACTGCCGGGGCTTGCTGCAAGGTTACGCATGTCACTGCAGTCCGGGAGGCGCCGAACAGTTGCAAAATGAGCTGGGGGGGTCAGGGTGCCTCTGATCAGCGGCTGCAGCAAGCAGCAAAGGGTGTGCAGACGGATGGAGGCTGCTGGCACTGCCGGGCAAGCTCCTGGGGAGGGTCAGTGTTGAGTATTTGCACGTGGGGTAATGCACACCCAGAGACAAGCTCGGGGTGGCTCAGCAAGAGCCAGTGTAGCCCTGGCTGTGGGACACCCACGTGGGTGACACCTCGGGAAGCGGCTGCACACCCTCGGAGCCTGCCCTTGCACACAGTGCCGAGGTGCTTCTTGCACTCAGCTCTGAATTAGGAGTTGGAGCACTTGGGACTGTTTTTTGGGGATGCCCTGAGCAGTCCTCACGTGGCAAAGCACTCCATCAGCATGCAAGCAATGGAGAAAGTGTTGGCATGCAAACCCTCAGAGCATCTTGCAAAACATCCCAGGGGCTGGATGCTGAAAAAGACCTGGGTGTGCTGTGTTGGTTTAGGTGCTGGTGAACCCTTTGAAAACTCTTTGCTAGCGCTGCCTCTGCGTGCAGCTGCATCAGCTGTGCCACCGCTTGCCAGTGACTCTTGGATGCTCGGGGGTTCATAATTCATTTATATTTTTCTTGGAAGCTCATTCAGTTTTGGTTGTTGCCCCGTCGCAGGAAGTTGCTCTGATGAATGACCGGGGTGGATTTCTCTTCCAGAGGAACCCAGGCTTAATGTGGGCTTTCTGTGGACATCACTGTATATCAATACTGCTCTAATTGTCCATGACATATAGTCTTGGCGTTTTTCCCAGACAGTCTAAATAAATCATACACTTCTGCTATAGTAAATAGTCTGTTAGAGGAGATGTTATAGGCTTACAGCCCTCCCCCTCCCTCCCGGAGCTTCTTTTCTCTGCCTCTAATTTTCCATGGACTTTCCATACTAATGAGGCTCTCGGCAAGGGCACCTGCTGCCTGCGCCGCCCGGGCAGGTCTGCAAGGACAAAGTGCCCAATGTTGCAGCTCCCTCCAGGCCGTGGGGGCTGTGGGCAGGGGAGAGGGTGGCCGTGCCCAGAGCTCTGCTTTGGGGCTGGCATCTGCCCTCGACTGAGCGGGACCTGAGCTGGAACGTTTCTTGCGCCGCTTGAGAAATGCTGGCGTTGTGCACTTGCAAAGTCTTTGTTAGTATATATTATTTACATCAAGAGAATGCATAAATAAAATAGTAAATATCTCACAAAAATACAGGTTCTGTTAATTGGGCGTTGCAAACGAAACCCCGTGTGCTCAGGCTGGGCAAACCCGCACGGAGGGGACAACTCGGGTCCTCCAGGGCCAGTGCGGGGGACAACGCAGGCGGTGACATGGCCTGAGAGTGCAAGGGTCTCCTGAGGGTTGCAGCCCAGACAAGTGCTTCTCCAGGGAGAAGTACGGGTATGTAGCAAACTGGAAGCGCAACCTCTGCTAGGGCTGATGGTGGAAAGGTGAAGACTTTCCAGGGAGGAAAAGCCCGGGGCGTGCACAGAGCTGGTGGGAGAAGATGCCGGTGTCCCAGAGGAAGATGCAGCGGGCAGGCATTTTGCTTTTGGTTGCATCGCCCCAGGAGCAGAAAATCAAGTGCCCCGCTCGCACGGGCGGCTCAGACGCAGCAGCAGAGCGTGGAGCAGTCGAGCCTGGCAGGGGTCCCGGCGCTCCCGGCCTTCTTGTTCTCCTTGGGCAGCAGCAGCACGAAGGCCATGGCCAAGGCGCAGTGGTAGAAGCTGTGCACATAGGTGTAATCCCACTCCTGCAAGCGGGGAGAGCGTTAGTGAGACCTGCCGGGGCTGCGGGAGCAGCGGTGCCGGGGGGCTCTGCGTTAGGTGCAAAACATTAGGTTTCTGCAAGTAGCCAAAAGGAAAGGAATAAAAAAAAATTCCTGAGCCTTCTGCCTCTTTTTGCTGTCAAAGAAGAAAGGATTTCCAGCCTTAAAAAAAAAAAAAGCAAAGTGGATTTAACACATTCCAATTTGCACATTTCCCAATTCTTGAATGAAGTGTTTCATTACCCCGCAAAGGACGCGGCAGCGAGGCCGGGGCACGGGGGGAGGCGGTTTCTGCTAAGTGACATTTTTATGTTCTGCTAGAATTTGCAATTACTAAATGCTTTGAAAAATAATCCTTGGGGATGACTGTGAGGTTGTATCTAGCAGCTCCCAATGCACAGAGCAGCTGTAACGGCAGGGCTGAGCACAGGCGTGACCGGCAGCTGTGTCGGGGGGTTATCACCTTCCCTGCGCGGGACAGACGGACCCTTTTGCACAGGATGGGCGGACTGGCCAGCGGCAAGAGCAAAAGGTTATAAACACGGGATCGAGTGCCCCTGGGAGTCAACTGAGAGTCTTTTCTTTGGCATGAGCCAGCTTTGGATCCGGCCGTGCCTGGGTCGTATCCAGTCCCTGCCGTGGCTCTGCGAGGTGTCCTTAAGTCACCCATGCCCAGTTTCCAAAAAACCCCACTTGCATTTGACAAAGCTATTTTGAGGACCACGTACGGCTGAAGAAAGCATGGCCCATGTCCTTTTGACTCACTTAACGGGGGAAAAAGAGAACGAGCATCACCCTGCGTGTCACTTGCTGTCACATCTGTCCCTGCCCACACCGCAGTTAATGGGCCAGGCGCTGGGATGGGGACAGTCAGGAAGCGACCCTCATCCCTGCCACCAGACCCCAGCACACCAACCCCAGAGACCCACACCTGAGCTGGGTTTTGTCCAAGGCTGGATGCAGCCCAGTGGTGCGAAGTGGGAGGTCTCCTATCTTGGTAATGTCCTTTACACCTTGTCAAGTCAGGGTGATCGAGTGTGCAAACAGGTACCTCAAAGAAGAACCTCAGCATCAGCGCTAACGCCCCGAAACAGAAGCCAGGACCGATCTGTTGGGTGTAGACGCTCTTGTCTGGATAGAGCCCTTTCTTCTCTTTCATCTTTTGTAGCTGGAAGGAAAGAGAGAGCACACCAAGCATATTCACCCGGATTTCGCTGGCTGCTCTGCATCCAAAAGATCCCATGAATGCTGAAATAAAACCACGCAAAGCCCACAGACCGGCTTGCCTAGGCTGCGGGGTCTGCCTGCACGTGGGAAGCACCTCTGCCTGCGTGCTGCAACAGGTCCTCCTGCTTCATTCCTGATCATAATGCTGTTTTCTTAATATTCAGCCCCAAACCCACCTCAGGAAGTGTGTGCCCTCACAAACCCGGTCTCTGGGAGAGCGGATCCCAGCACAGCCTCTGCAGGCTGGGGGACACAGGGTGGTCTTGTACCTTGGTCCCCTCCTTGCCCATCCCCTCCCCATCGTGGCCACTTGCTTTTAGCTGCCGGCCGGGTGGTAGACGAGGCTTAGCGACAGTATGTAGCTGAGACTTGCATCACTGTATTTCCATGATGCTCAGCAGCATCTTCCTGCAATTTGTGCCCCATCACTGAATCCTTCGCCTTTCCCTTTTACGGCCGTGCCCGCTCCTGCCAATGGCTCCGTCACCGTGCTCCCGCCTGGGTCCACAGCATCCGCTGTGTGCGGGGCACAGGCTGCAGCGTGGTGCCCGACTGTCCCAGCCACATTCAGGCAGACTACAGGCAGATTCCTTCCCACTTTATCACCGCATTTTATGCACATCTTCCACCGACGCCGGGGCAGTTTACCAGACCCCTCTGCCTCTCAGTAGCCATAAAAACTCCATAAATACGTTCCTCCTGATTAGAAACGCAGGGACAGGAGATGTGGTGGATTGCTCAGACCAATCGAATCTGGCATTTATCACAAAGGCTGCTTGCTGTCTGCCTGCTTTCTGCCCGGTTGAAGAAGTGCTGTTTAATCACCGTGATGGCCTGTGCTGCAAGAGCCAGACCTCGAGGAGGAAACCGCTGGCACAGGTTGGACCCCTCCGTGCAGGGCTCATCCCCTTCCCCACCACGAGCATTCTGCAAAGCCCCGGCACGGTGCCCTTCCCTACGTACCCATTTCACGGTTATCACCAGGACAGCCATCCCGATGGGTCCCGAGTAGACGCCGTAGCCCCAGCGGTCGTGGTAGATCCTCACGGCGATGGTGAGGACGCCGAACATGACGAAGGTCGATCTCTTCGGCTCGTCAAACTCTGCCAGGGCTGCGCGGCACCAAGCACAGGGAGCATCAGCTCACCCACCCCCTTCCTCGGCTGCTCCCCTAAAGCCTTACTGGGGTCTGTCCCGCCTGCCCTGGGGACCCTCAGCATTGCATCCAGGTCTGGTTTGCCCTTCTTATGCCTCACAGCTGGGGAAACTGAGGCACACGGGGGCAAAGCGAACCATCCTGAGGCATCTGAGTGGTGGGTCTAGGAGCTGATTTTAGGGGTCTTATGTTCAGTGTTGCGTGTGGAAGCTAAAGGAGATTTCCTACCTGTATTTCCTTTTCCTGCCTCGACCCAGAAGTCAGAGGCGATTGCAAAGACGCTTGCACCCAGTGAGCCCGCCATTCGCTCTTGGGTTCATCCTACATCTCCAACCCTCCCAAACTTGCCGGCTCACCCCAATGCAACCTCCATCACCCTGCTCCGGTAGGACTGTGCTCACTGGTGCGATGGGGACTGGGCTGCCCAGCCATGCCGGCACCTGCCTGAGGTTTGCAAGCTGGAAGTTGCCAGTGCGAGTAAATTATTAGAGGCTTTTGTTTAGCACAGAACGGGGTAATAACTGATAAAAGTTATGGATCCCAGTGGGCTCCATGCTTTTCCAGCTCGCACAGCTGTGTTATGGCTGTCCTGGATTTGCATTCCGGGAAGCATGCCCGAGGGTCTGCGTCCGCACATGTGCGCTCGGGCTTTACAAGCCACAGCAAGAGGCTTCCCTGGGCTTCAGTCACCACACCTTCCATGTCCTTGGATCGTGGTTTTATAGGGAGTTTGGCTAAGGGATAATGTCCGCATTTTAATCTCTGTTGTTTCCCTGCGGGTCAATATTTTAAACATTGTAGTCCAGGATTTGTATTTTTTTGCAAAGTTTTTGAATGCAGTAATGAAGCAATCAAGTCGAATTTTGCTGCAAGGAGCCAAAGTGTCTGGATCAGCTCTGACCTACCCTGACACTCCTGTTATCTACTGAAAATGCCCTTCGGAGATGATTTGCCTCATTGCCTTTTCTAGCCAAGCAGAAAGAGCACTGAAGTGCCATGGACAGTGTGGGAGCCCACCTTGGGACTTGCACCTTGGGGGGAACAGAGCCATTTCTAAGGTTAATATTTTCCCCACTCATTTTTCCCTGCATGGAAGATTTATCCCGTCGCATGCCCTGGAAGGGGAATGCTGTTGTCTGCGCTGCTCAGCGGCGAAGGGAGGAGGGATGAACCTGTGCCCGGCGGAGGGGATGCTGCCCCACGGCTCGTGCTGGGCTCAGGGGCTGCAGAAGCTCCCCCATCCCGGCCTGAGGTCCTGCACCATCCCTGGAGCCCCGAGGGGCAGAGGAGAAAGTCCTGTGGGTGTTTTGGGGCTGTACATCAGCGTGGTGACCCCAGTTCAGCATCAGGAGGGCTGGGGACCTTGCCTGGCTGGAGCGGGGACTGAGTGTGCGGCTGCTAGAGATTGTCTGAATCTGTTGAGCAAAGCCTTTGGAAAGTGACTGTCCTCTCATCTCTCTCCCCTTACCCTACTCTCTTCTCCTGTCAGAAATACTCACGTCCTTCCAAAAAACATGTCGACAAAATGGGAAAATAATAGGTTTGACGTTTTCATCCTTCTTTAGTTCTGTCGTATTTTTTTTCATTTCTATTATACTTTGTTTCAGTGGCAAATGAGGAACAAAATGAGAAAAAATGAGAGTGAAGGGAATGTGGGAAAAGGAAAACTGAGTAATAGGGCAAGGGTCAGGATTTTTAATAAAAAGGAAGTGAAATACATTTCTGCTTTTTCTAAACAGAGCTAATATTTCCTGTAAGCCCAGACTAGGCTTTTGATAAACTAGGAAGATATATTTCTTTTGACTAAACCACTTTAATTTACATGCTACCAAGGGAAGTGGCAGATTCTGCATTTCTTAATGCCCCCAAGTCAGGACAGGACAAGCTGATGGGCTCAGTACGGGGAAAATGAAGAGAAATGGGAGATTCCCTGACATATGAGGTTTCAAACTAAGTCATCTCATAGTACTGTCCTGCCTTGAACTAAAGCACAAGGCTGCATGTCTTACTTGCCAATTTGAAATAAATAATTCTGCTGTTGTAAGGACACGCATAAAAGCTGGTTAAGGCAGAGGAACACCCGACTAACACAAATACCCGGCACCAGAGCTGTTTATCGCCAAGAGCAAAACTTCCCCAGCTACCACTCAGGACAGTTTTCATGTGTGTCTGGACCCCACTGAAAGCAATGACTTTCCAAGGCATGAACGAGATAAAAATGGATTAAACCATAGCACAGGCTGACTTCCATAAAAGACAGTCTCAGAGCTAAGTCTTGCAGATGGGAGCTCAAAGGCAACAGCATTTCTGGGGACTGCACCCACTAACCATCCCACCAGCGATGCCGACAGATCCTGCCCGCCCTGCAAACACTGGTGCTGTGTAGGAACCACGAGTGACCAGTGCTTACCCATCAGGGACACCCAGATGGACAGGGCTGTTCCGTAGATGCTGAAGTACTCCAGGATATCATAGCGCATGAAGCACAGCACTGATAAGCCGGGGCCATCACATGCATGGTAAATCTATTTAAAAAAAAAAAGAAAAAAGCATTAGAAAACTAGTTCCTTACCCACAGACCAGTAAGGTAAAGGCTCTTATCAACTGGTTTGAAACAGCCTTTGCGTGGCTGGTGAGAGGATGGCCAGCCAGAATAGAACAGTCTCAAATACACCAGGGTCACTGATATCCAGTAATGAATATATTTGAGAGATAATGTCACCATTCCCAATCGCAAATTGCCTCAGAAACAGCATTCTTCTCTCTTAGTACAAATTATTTGTGGACGAGCTTTAGTTTGCCTCTTGGTCTGTGCCAGAATTTGCAATCTGATGACCAAGCTGCTTCGAGCCGAGCTGCAGGCAGTGCGGGGACGTCCTTTCCAGCAGAAGGAGGGCTCTGGGGTTATGGTTCTAATTGCGAAAGATTCTTGTAAAACAATTCAAAATGAGTGTCCTGATGAAATGTGTATGGATGCCAGGTCACTGTCCTGTCCAGGCTAAATAGGGTTTATATGGCCAGAGTCTGAATACTGGGGAATTCACTCATTAGTGCATTCCCTTAAAAGCTGCTGGTTCCTGCCCATTAGCTCATTGATTAGGTTATTTGCAAAAAAAACCATTGTCATGCAACATAAATGCAAACCAAGGCAAGAGAAGTTTTCCAGTGCAATCAGAGGAATGCTCCCAGTGTTTGCCTGGCGCTCGCCTTTTCCTCCGAGCACTCAGCCCTGTGAGTTTTCTAGTGGTAGCACCAGCGTGCTTCGCTGTTTCTGAAGTCCCTTCACTGCTTGGCAGGACGCCCTTGGAACAAACCTCGCTGTCATGGCCCAGCGGGGATGCTGATATTATTTATAATGGGAATTGCTGCAAGTCCTTTGGCTCGCTTCAGTTTCTAGAAAAGATTGCACCATGGCCGTAATTCTTTTCTCTGTTTGAGATTGGGTTCAGGGAGTCTGGAGACAGGGGGAAGAAAGGGTGGAAGACAAAGAGCGTGTTTCTGGCCGGCATCGCAGCACTTGTCTGCGATGGACATATGCTTTCACTGCTCTGATGAGGTCTCCTGGGGGAGGAGGAGTGGGATGCTACAAGAAAGGCAACAGCAGCAGCTGCTGCCCTTCCTACCCCCCCGACCATGCTGGCAGCTGCCTTCCCTTCCCCACGCACAGATATTTTGCCTCTTCAATCTCTTCGGCGAGGACCTGTTCCACCTCCCGTCGAAACACATGCCAATTTTCCTATTGACTTCTCGGGGAGGTGGAGCAGACACAAAACCGGTGCGAAATGAAATCGTAGATGTCTGGCTTCCCCGGGGGAGCTGGTGGGGGGCTCGGTTGGGACATTTTTATTAACTAGTCCTGTAGTTTTTATGGAACTGGCAGAATTTCTCCCCCTGCATTGTGCTTTAATTGGAGGCTTAAATGGTGGATCCTTAGGAATAAGAGACTGGCCTGCTTCAGAGCCCTGCTGCTGTGGAAGAGCTTTTCACACCGGGAAGGTCCTTTATCTACTCCCTGCCTCAGTTTCTCTGTCTCTGTGCAAGGGATGTGACAACCCTCATGAGATGCCTTGAGATGGGTGGGGAGAACAGGTAAATGCAATATTAGTTGGGTTGCTGGGCTATTTCCTTCGTATTCTTTAGCAGAGCATTGCCGTGGGGTTAAATAGGAGATTTTTTCCAGTGGGAATGCTGCTTTAGGTGCTCAACCCATGTGCGTACGGTGGCACTTAGCAGCAATACAAGCGGAGGGCAGCATACTGCCGGGAGCAGGAATATGAATTATTTTGTGTATGTACAGACAACTGACTTTCTCCACTCGTTATTCGCACGCGAGGGAAGGCAGGGCAATTCTGAGCCTGGTGAAACACACGTTTTCAAACCACTCTGCCAAGGTGGAGGGTTAATAATTATTTTTCTTGATAGCTCGGCAGCATGTTTTAGCCTTTCCTTTCCCAGTGCAGAAACTCCCCTGACTCCAGCATTGCTCCCATCACCAGTTAGCAATTGCAAAATCAATAATTCGACTACGTGCTTTTGGCTAAAATGACAGAAGCATAGCAAGAGACTCTGGATACAATTTAAACCCCAAATTCAACATGGCCACTTACCAGCTGTAAAACAAAGAGAAAAACCAGCTCCAAAACACTGCGAATCAATCAAGTCTCTTTGCACCCAGACCCTCTCCCTAACCTCACAATCATAAAACACCATTAAATCTATGTAAGGCCACCCCTTAGGACATCCTAAACTGAAGAATCAGCTACTCAGCACCGCACATGGTGGGAAATAACTGAAAATGGATATTCTGGGGGTCACGCTCGCTGTTGTTGGGTGAGATCCAGCTACCCTTCCTAGTGGACACCCGATGCAGGGGGCATTCAGGGGGATGAAACACGCGGGGGGGGAGGGGGTATGGGGACATCTTACCGCCACGAAGAACATGGTGAAGAAGTAAACCATGGCTTCCATGTGGAAGCGCCGCTTGGCCGCGATGCTGATGGTGGGGAGGAAGACCAAAGTGCTGATGGTGGGCAGAAGGAGCTTGGCCACCAGCGAACCCATGGGTGCCTCGTGGGTCGGCAGCTCCCGGGGACAAGGTCTCTGCGAGCTGGACGGGGACAGTGGAGAAAACAGCCGTGGCGAGCGTGCTTTAAAATTTAAATGCCCTGCATGGCCGGGAGGGCTGCGGGCAGGGAACAGCTGCCGCCGCCGCCGCCGCAGCCGCCCCCTTCGTTCCCGTCTCTCCCCAACAGCGAAATTCTTGACGCAGCCGGCGGCTCCTGGCGGCAGATGCTCTGTGCCCCTGATATCGCCCCGGGTGTTTCCAGAGGAGTGAAGGGGAATGTCGTCTTTGCACGCCTTGTGCTGGGTGTCGGATCTGGGTGCACAGTGGGTGCGGACTGCAGGTTTGCTTGCTCCCCATGGGGACACCCTACTTCTGCATCTTGCCCCTGCACTGAGCCTGGGTCAGTGCTGCTGGAGCAAGCCTGGCAGGGAAAAACCTTCCGCTGCTCCACACTGGCACAAAGTAGGGAAGAATTGGTGTGTGGCCAGTGCCAGAGGCTTTTAAAACAGCAGGACGTATCGTGCTACCTTTGCTGTACCTGACATATACACACCTAGCTCCAAATCTGCCTTTTATTTCCCTGCGAGGGCAGACCTGGAGTGGGTGGCCCTGCTCTAGCGGAGCACAGGCATCGGGGAGCTCGTGTGATGCAGCATCTAACGCCTGCTACGCGTGCCTACGTGCCCTCCTATGCGCTCAGTTGGAGTTCAGTGCGGTTAAGTTTCTCAGCCATGCCCTCAGGCTTTGCAGCGTGGACACCTCCAGGAGATCTGTCTGAAATTCAGGAGCTGAGCGTCTCTGGGGTGGAGGAATTTGAGCAGATGACCATGCGGCGCAGAAAAGCTGGAGGAAAGGAGACCAAAAGCCAAGCAGCGTTTGGGCTGCTAATCCACTCAGTGGCTTCTCTCTTTTATTATGACTTTTTATTATATCACTGCTGCTCCCCTCCTGGGTTAATATCTTTTCCTTGGAGCCTCGCAGGGATTCTCGGCATCTTTTCGGTACAGCTGTTCCCGGGACGCAGGGAGCAGGAATGCTACGCTTGAGCAACCGCCTTTGTGGCTGCGCGTTTGGGGAGGAGGCTGCGAGCTACGATATGAGCCACCGTCTATTTCTGAGGCCGATAGGACGGGCTGGCCTGTCCCCTGGGAGGGGGTCCGGTGGAAAGGCAGGCATGCACGGAGAAAAAAATGCTCTTCAAACCACTCCAGCCAAGTCGGAAAGGGCTCCAGGAGGGGGAGCGCAGGGGTGTTGTGTGTGCGGCGAGAATGGCACGACAGCATTAAAGCACTGACCCGAGAGGGCTCTGCTGAGAGCCTTCCTCGGGCACAGCTGAGATGAGCTGCGTAGGGCTCCCGTTTTTAGCTGATATCGCAGGAACCATCCATGTTCCCTGGCTGGCTGCAGACAGCATCCCTCTGCAGAGCGCAGGGGCTCCACGCTGCCCACAGTATGTCTCCGGCCACCCTCCTGCCTGGACAAGCCATAAACTTACCACAAACTCCTGCAAAATTGAATCTCTACCAATAAATAGCAAAAAACTCTGGTGCCCCTATTTACCGTGAAAATTAATCCCTCCAAGCCAGCACATAAATACTCTGCTTCTCCCCAGGCGTCCAGCCCTGAGCGGGAAGTGGAGCTGAGCGCCAGCATGCCCCGAAGTACCCTGTTCCTTTTCTGTGCCATATCCTCAGGCATATCCGTTATTCCGTGTTATTCTTGCATGAGCTGCTTGGACCGAGGAAGGTGCTCGGGGCTGCTGCGCGCTGCACGGCAGGGCTTGTCTCTGGGAGAGGTTCGAGTGGGGTTGGGGTTAGCCGATTGCACAAACCGCTCTGGATTCGTGGCTAAGAAAACTGCATCCACCCTGCTTTTGTGGCCATGAGATTGGTGTCAGAGAGGTGAAAACACAGCTCAAAACCTGTTGGTGAGGACAAACTTCCACATCTGCGTGCAAAGCAGCCCCCCTAACCCTCATGGGACTGTTTGCAAGGACATGGCAGTGGTGGAAGAAGCCACCATTTGCAAGGACGTGCAAGGGCGGTGGTTGTGCAACAAGCCAAATGGCATCAGTTGAAAAATATGATCAAGCAGTTGTTAAATGCATCCCCCTCGTCCCCATCCTTTGCCCAAAATCTAGCTGGAGACCACTGGAAAGGAAACCCCGTTGGCTGCTGGACGCAGCAAGTGCCAGCCATGGCAAGCGCTCCCCCGAGCAGGGAAGTGTTGGAGCTCTCAGGAGCAAGAAAACATTCCACAGGTTGTTTTTTTTTTTGTTTTTTTTTTTTTTCTCTCTCCCAGCTGCACACCCTGGGCTGGCGTTTGGTTCGCAGCCAGCGCTGTAGGCATAGAGGAAAAAAAAAAACCCCACACCGGTTTGCACACGTGTTCCAGCTATTATTGAAAAAGAGACCCCAAAGTAAACTGGAAGGCAAGGGGCAGGCAGGTGGCGAGCTCCTGTCGGGAGCTGCTGCTTAAAAGGTCTTTGTTCAGGCTGCAAACAAACCGCAGTGCTAGACGTGGGCTTTGCAAACCTTCCCGGGAAGCAACCCAAATAACAAAGGGCCAGGACTTTGTTCCTTGTCTCCTAAACAGGTAGGAAATGTAGAAAGAGCAAATTTTAGCTCCTGCATTTAAGTACTTCTGGAAATCGAATTTTAAATCCACATTCCACAGGGCTAATTTTGTGTGAACCGGAGTGCACACAGGAACGGTGATATATATGGCTGAAAACTGGTTCCCAGATGCCAAAACCAGGTTCTGGTATGCTGTCCTGGATCCTTCCAGGGTAACATTAACCGTGACTTTCAGTAAGCACTTCTACCCTTTCAACTCAGACATTGCAGTGAAGGAGAGAGACATAGATAGTTTTGTTTTATTTTTAATATGAAGGTGATAGTTTGAAAGTAGTATATATTGGAATAGAGGATGAGGGATGTGTGCCAACTGAGAGTATTGAGAGTATATTCTCTTTGGGATAAGTATAGGATGATCTTTCATCTGTGTGTGGTGTAGACTGTATCAGGATTGAAACCTGCTCCATTGCATGTCCCCAGTTACTGCCAGGTTTGAAATAATGGTGGTAACGACAGTGAAACGGAGAGTCAAGGTTGCAGCTTCTATATGGGCTTGCAGTTTGCAGTGCTGCAATACGAGCGTCGGTGTGAGCAGGTACGTGCGGACGGCCGCGCCAATTTAGTGCTTACTGCAAAGTGTTATTTACCACTTCCATTACTTCAGAGTCTAATTTTTCATCTCCACAACACTTTGACTCGTGCACTCTGGACTTAGGGATGAAGGTGAAAAGCTGGACATCGCCTGGTTTCAGCAGGATGATGTGCAAGAGTCGCAGCTCTGGAGCAGCACCGTCAGCCCCAAAGAGGCCCAAGCAATTTGACGAGCGCGGCACCCTCCAGCCTGCAAAGATTTCTTGTCTTCTTGCTGCTCTGCCTCGGGAAGTTGATCAAGAAACCTCCTGGCATGAAAGGGCCTGGTGCAAGCGTGGAGCAGCCCATGGGCACAAGCCCTTCCCTGCCCAGCTGGAGAAGGGATGGCTGTAGCATCTGGATAAAATAGCTCTCATTCATTACCTACCGCAGCCTGTGATCAGAGCTGCTGCATGAGACGCCGGTGCGGGTAGTGCTTTCTGGATAGCTGAAATCCATACGCGGGCCCTGGCACCAGGGAAAAGGAGCCCAATAAACGCCGAGCCACCAGCTGCGCCTGAGCCCCTCACACGGCCGGCGCTGCAGACCCGGCTCTGATCAACCACACCTCTCGCCCGCTCCCGTCCACAGCCCTGCCAAAGCACCTGCATCCTTCTTTTTTTATTAGTGGAATAAATTGCCACTTAAAATATCCATTCTCCGTAAGGCCTGGCCCCATTTTAGGCAGCTTTAGCTGAATACTTGCCCTTAAAAAATTCCCCCTTCCTGTCTCCCTGTTGCATGAACCTATTTACACATATTCCTCGCAGGTATCCCTGCTTCTTTTTTCCTTAGGGTTTTTTTCACTCTTCCCTTCTCCTCTCCCCTGTCGTGGCCCATTACAAACATGTCACCATTAATGGTAAGAACATCTCTTTTCTTGTCACCAGGTTTCCATTGCTCGTACCCTTCGGGGTGCCCCGGCTGCTCGGGGCGGCTGTCCCGCTGCCAAATTCGGGGAGGCAGTGCAGGGGTTTATTGCTCGTTTCATGGTGTTTAATGGGTTTTTTTTTTTTACAGTCACGACTCCTGGAGCCCAGTGATGATGTGAGGGTCTCAGCTTTCGCCCCGTTGGTCAAAAATGTCCTTTTTTGAAGAGAAACTCTTGAAGTTGTGATGCTTCAAGGCTCAAAATCCAGAAGGGAACGAAACCAGTCTTAGGGTTTTGGGGAGTCTGACTCATGATTTTTGAATGCCTGTGGTTGGCAATGCTGCATAGCTGATGTCCCTCAGCACAATACTGCACATCTTCCATGCGAGACTCATTCCATTGAAAGAAAAGGCTTTGTACTTTTTTTTTTTAATCTTTGCATAGCTAAAATTTCAAACCAAGGGTGACTCGTCTGGAAGCTCCTCCAGGTTCTTGCAGGGATGTGTACTCTTTGGGGACAGGTAAAATTAAAGTTAAAGAAATCTGCAGAGAAAAAAGAGGCTTTTAAAGCCATTGAAACTCTATGGCCGTGACCGTACCTGGGGTCACTGTGGTCGCTTGTGGCTTTCAAACTGCCCAGAGGTATTTTTTAATTGGAATCTGATGATGAGAGCAGCTTGGTGGCTTTGGCTTGTTCAGTTTGACTCAACATTTTGCAAACCTCCATGGATGAAACCCTCATGCTAACATGATATAAATCATTGCTATCCACATTGCATGGAAGCACACAGAGATGAAGTGCCTGGCCCAACACTGTGCCGTAGGTCACTCTGCAAGGGACCGGGACTGTCTCTAAAGGACACTTTTTTTGGTCTCCTCTTCCTTGTTTTAGTCACCCAGTGGTAGGCCATAGCCACAGCACTTGAGAAGAAGGTAGGGCTGGCCGCCAGGGCCTTTTTTGGGGGCTTCGCCACATTTTGGTCCCCCTGCCAATGTCCTGGCCATGCAGGGACCTCACCCGCTCTGTGGATGGCTTAGATGTGCCCACACCGCTCCGGGCTCGCCTGGAAATAATGTGTGTAGCTGTGCCGAAGTGTTGAACAAACGGGTCAGTTCTGTAGGCAGTCTTAAAAAAGAAGAAAATCAGTTAGTCGTCTTACCCCGAGCAAAGATGAAGCTGCTGGGGGGTCCTGGGCCAACAGACTCCAGACCACGCTCCTGCTCCTCCTCCAGCCTGGCTCTCCTGGACCTGAGCAGGCGTTTCAGTGAGGCTGGCTATGACAAAGCCATCCTGTCTGCCATGCCAGCACAAGGGCTGGGTCAGAAAAGGGCTAATTTTCCTGCGAAACCAGTGCTGGAATGCCACAGCCCATGGCCGGGCCATGGCTCTGGTTCACCAAGAGCAGGTCCTGTGGTACGTCGTTCGTGGAGGACCTGCTCTAGGGACAGGCTTGGGGCTCGGTGGTGCTGGGCATCAGCTCCGGGGGGTCTGAGGGCTGGTGCTTGGGTCAGGATGGGAAGGTGTCCCGCAATGGGGAGCACAGCAAGACGGTCAACGCCTTGTGCCTGGATCAGAGCTTACCATTGCTCTCTGCTCCAGGTCAAGGATGGAGGTCCCTCTACTGCAGCAAAGGCTGCCCCGGCAAAGGGATCCCCCAACCCCTCCCTAGGTGAGAGAGGGCCTGATCCTGCAAAACGCAGAGTGCCTCCGCTCGGCTGAGCAGCCCCGGCTCCTGCTGAGCAGCGACAGTGCCCAGGCCAGCACTTTGTTGAACTCATTTCAGCCAAGGAAACTCCTTTCCTCTGCAGGCACTTCTCCGGCCAAACCAGCAGCCAGTCGCCGGCAACTCTCCCCCGGCTGGAGGAGGTTATTTTGGAGTGTCTGTCGCTCCTTTTATTTGCACTCTGAATTATGCACGGCACCGGTTTGGGATGGAAAGCCTGGCAGCTGCCTGCCGGACGGCTGCCGTGATTCCCTTGGGGCAGCCGTCGGGGTAACAGCCCACCTTGTGCAGTGCTGGGAGGTGAATGCGCAGTGCCGGGACCGCCGGGCTGCCTTGCCGAAGTGCGGGATGCAGGGAGCAGGGCTGGCTCAGGGACCCTCGCCCAAATCCTAAATTTCCCTGGGAAAGTCCAATACGAGCCCTCAGCGACCGTCCCTGGGTGGGAAAGCCTCTCACTGTCCATGCAGGTGCATCTTGTCTCAATTTACTCCAAGCCCAAAAGCAGTAAATAACATCTGCAAATCATTTCTAACGCTTATGCCAAAAACTGGGAGATAAAAAACGCTGTCGTCTGAGCCCGGCCGTCGGTGATTAATGCTGTACCTGCCGGCAGCCTCAGCAGCAGCACCCGTGGCCCCGAGGTTTTGGGGGCAGCACTGGCCCTGGGGGTTTTGGGGTGGCGAGAGCAGGGGCTGGTCCAGCCTCGTGTTGGAGCCGTGGGGTTTGGCCGATGTGACGCTGGACGGAGGCTCGTGTTTTGGATCTGCTCTCCGGTGTGTTTTGTTTTTGGGGCTGTTTTTGCTCCCACCAAGGCGATGGCATCGCTCCTGCTGATTTCACGAGGACGGGCCGGGGCTGCGTAAGCCGCGCTGTTGCGGCCAGGGATAACACTGCGTGATTTATGGGAGCAATCAGTTGCCACTAGGAGCTGGTTAGGAATTTTCCGATGAAATGGGGATTGCGTCAGAAACCGCTGAGTCATCTCAACTGTTTCATAAAAAAAAAAAAAAAAAATCCTTTGGCTTTAATGAACTTTTGGTGAAGCACAGAGACCAAATGCGTCTCGCCTACTGCTGGCTCCCCCAGCGCTTGCCTCGCAGACAGTCTTCCCTCACCCTCCTGCTTTCCTCCCCTGGGGCATCCCTGCGGCAGGACAGGGTGCGGGGTCACCCGGGGATGGGGTCTCCTGGGGTGCAACCTCCTGCCAAACCCCAGGGCTGGCGGGAGCACTGGGGGGACACTGGGGCTTGCACGGACCCAGGCTGCTCTGGCGTTTTCAATGTGAAATATTTTGATGCTTTTAAAACCTCTCGTGTTCAGACTTTTCCCTCCCAGTTGTTCCAAAACGGAAAGGGTTTTCTCCTGCATGTCTCGGGCTGGGATATTTTGAAATGCAGAAGTTGGGTGAACTCAAGTGCTAAATTTTCCCAGTGTCCTGGTCACAGCCAACCGATGGAAAATTGAAAGTTGCAAATCAACCTAGCTGGGTAAATTAAAACAGGCTGGCAGACATTTAGCCAAACAGAAAAGGAGACTTCATTTCCCATGTAAATTTTTTGGGATGGATCCTCTGCTCAGCTTCACGCAGCCGTCCCTGGGAGGACTGGGTCCAAATTAACACCACCATGGACCCACAGCGATTCCCGCAGGGTGCTGGGAGCTGTGCAGGGATCTGTGCCCCGTGGTGGGGTGGGAGCACACCCCGAGGCCCTGCAGATGGGAGCTCCTGGCCCATGGCAAATGGTGACAGGGCTGAACGTTGCCACTAAGGGCCAGGAGCAGCCGGTGGCGATAACCATGATAAGCTGCAGTGATCGCCTTGGGTGCAGAGCCAGTGCTGGGGTGCGGTGCCCTGCTTGGAGCACTGGTTTTGCCCTGTGCGGGGCAGGTCTAGAGGGGAAGGAGAAGAGGCTTGAGCTGAAGCATCTCTGGTGCGACGAAGGAAATTGTTCAGGTGGGCTGCTCAAAGCTGCTGGGATGTGACCACCGCGTGTGCGGGGGGGATGTGCTAAGGAATGCGTAGGAATGTGTGTCACCACGTAGGTGATGTGTCTCATCAACCACATTTTACACATAAAGACTGCAGAGAACAGACGACATATATCGTATATATGTTACGTACACTGTATAACTGTGTCCTTTACGCCATAGGCTTTTCTTTCTGACACACACACAGATCAGATACAATACGTGCACGGCTGTCACTGAGCCAGGGGGACTGTCTTCATCCAAAATGGCTCTTCATGTGCACCAAGCCCATTTTCTGACCGCCACCGTTCTCCTGCATGGCAGAAAACTGTTTCAAGCAGCACGACTGACGCCCAGCCTTAGCAAATGACACCAAAAGCACAGGATCACGGGGATTTGGTTTATTTTTCAGCAGAAAGTGCAATTAAAAACCTGGCAGACCGTATCCAGCCAGTCCCCCCCTGCACTTCCAGAGGCAGGCTGCGGCCGCACGGTGCCTGCGGAGGTACCAGGAGTATTTTGGCCACCTCGCTCTGTACTGGCGATACGGGGGGGTGGGTGGGGGGGCAGCAGGTACCGTCGGGGGTAGCATCTCCTCGGGGGGTGCTCGGGGGGGGGGAGCCCGGTGCTGCGTGTGCCGGGCGGGCGGCGGCGGGGACGCATGCGTGCAGGCTCCCCCCGCTTGTGCCCCCCGGCCTCGCCGCAGGAAACCGGCTGGCGGCCGCGGGCCGGCGCCGGGGGAGGCGAGGGGTTAACCGGGGTGGGGGCATCCCGGGCCGAGAGGTGTGAATTCCGCCCGCTTCTCCCCCCTCCTTTACATCCCCCCCCGCCGCTATAAGAGCGGCCGGCGCGGGCTGGGGGGAGCCACTGCGGCGGCTCCTCCTCGCTGGAAGCCCCGGCGCTTTTGGCTGCCCTTTGAAGTCGGAGAGGGAGAAGGAGGGAGGGAGCGTCTGGGGCCGCCGCTGCTGCTGCTGCTGCTGCTGCTGCTGCTCCGTACCGCCGCCGCTACCGCCCGGCCCCGGAGCATCTCCCCGCCCGGCCCCGCCGCCGCCGCCAGGTACGGCCAGTTCCGTCCCGGCCCGGCCCCGCGGGGGTCGCGCCCCGCCGGCCCCTTCCCCGCTCCGCTGGGGGCCGAGCCCCGGCAGCGCTGCCCGGCGCGGCTCTCCCCGCCCGCCCGCCGCTCCGGCATCGCCCTCCCGCCGCTGGCAGGTCTGCAGGCTGCCGGCGGGGCTCCCTCCGGTACCGGCTCCGCGATGCTTGTCGGCGACATCCCTTCCCCCCCCCCCCCCTTAATTTTTCTTCTATTTAAACATGCAGCTCTGACCGACTCTAGGATAAACTCTGAGCGAGCTCTGTTATTGGCTTTGAGTCAGAAGTGTCTGGAAGCCTTAATGAAAACCAAGTGTAAGGCAAGTCTCAGCCACCTGTCCCCGGGATCCCCAGCCAAGCGCTCTGGGCTTCCATTAATCAATGGATCTGCCTCTCGGAAAGTGTCTTTTGCATGCTGGACCTCTACCCTGGGGCGACCGCAGAGCGGAGTTGGGGACCTGGAAGCCCTCTGGTAATATCTCTAAGCCAGATACCAAAGCTGTGCTGGCATTGCCGGCAATTCTGCATTTCCAAAACTGCTACAAAAGCCCTTACAAGAAGAAAAAGGGGTAGGAAAGAAGCTCTTTATGTTGCAGGTCTGCAGTCCTCCCCCTCTCCCCAGGAGCAGCACCTCTCCCACCTCCCTGCTTCCCAAAGATACTGTCTAGTTACTTCTCAAGGGGAATTAGCTTAGGGGAGAATATTTTTTTCTTTTTCTTACAGACATGAGCTGCTTTGATTGCCTGGAAGCATGATTTCCTGAAACCTGCTCCTTTCTGGCTCTTGCAGTGAGGTTCACAATAAAATGTATTGTGGTTTTGAGCTGGGTTTTATTTAATAAAATGCCATTCTGGGTTACTCTCTTTCATGAGGCAGATGGAGAAAGAGATGAAAGGCTGACACTTGGGATACTTCATTTCTGCTCTTTAATTGTGGGTGGTTTCTTTTCTATAAGAACAGGCTTCTTCCATGGGAATTGGTGAGAATTAGAGTGGAACAAATGAAAAAAGGAAAAGTAATGGCTGTTAATTGCATTTTTTTTGTTTATGAAGCCTTTCATCTCATTCTTCTAGGAGCAATTCTGGAAATGGGGGTACTTAAATGCACTGCTTTTATAGATCCAGGGACACTTCTTGTTACTTGCTGCCCCTTGTGCAATGCTTGCTTTGGTGTAAACCACGCTCTCTTCCAAGACAGGCTTGGAGCCTTAGCTCGCACTGGTGGTATCAGGTGCAGCCACTGGGAACCAGTGCAAAACTGTGATTTGGAAGATAGCAACCACGATGGGATGTGAACCTGTACCGTGTTAATGCTTCCACTAATTAAATGTAACTTCAGGATCAAGCCCTTGCAGTCACTGGTGGTTGGTGTCACTTAGCTGACCGGGAATGCTGAAGAAGACACGTGCTGTGTAATCCAGGCTGCAAAGCAGCCCCTGCTCTCGAAGGGTGGTGGGGCTAGATGAGAGTTTTGCTTAGCATGGTGTTTGGTTGCTTTCTAGGATGAAGATACCTAAGTGGAGGTGGAGCAGCATCTCCATCAGTGCGCGATCCCAGCTGAAAGGCACCCTGGCCCTTCTCCTCGTGGGCAACGTTGTCTTTGTGATAGCTCAGGTAAGCGTGTTGCCTTGCTGAGGGGTCTCTGGGCTTTAAAATGGTGTGGTGTCTGGGATGGGTAACCCCTGGTTCTTGCAGGACTGGTCTGTGCATGCATCAGGTCTCCAGCAGGCGTGAGGACATATGTCTTGGCTTAGCTCTTTAGTCTGGGCTTAACCTAAGTTGTACCTTCCGTGGCTAAGAGTGTGCACAGATCATTTCCAGGGCTCTGAAAGGCCATGCCCTGCTCTTGGGTGAGCACCGCTTCCTTGGTCCCTGCAGTGGTTGGAGCTTTCATTTACTTTGCATGGAATATTCTGTAAACACAGAATTAATAGAACTCCCCTAACAAGCAGGTGATTCTGGATGGAAAAATACATCCCTCCCCTGCAGTGAGCAATAGCTGGGACCCCCCAGGAGGTTCTGTGCCCCTTGCGAAGGGATGCGAATGCCTTAACGAACATAGGCATGTGGTGGTGATACTGCTGGTGGAGCAGCTCCTTTGCTCTCTGATGCGTGGTCTCACTGCTGCCTGCAGTAGCTGAGGGGTGGGAGGTGGAGGTGTCAAGGACCCTCCTGAAGTGACAAACCTGTACTTGCCAAGAGCACATGGGCTTCTCCAGCCTGCTAGCATCCACTGGCATGCTCCCCTGCTGCAGAGTTAGTTTTGCAAGGGTTTGCTTAAGCTTTCAGTGAAGCTTTTGGCTGCAACTGGCTCTT
This sequence comes from Gymnogyps californianus, assembly GCF_018139145.2. NCBI lineage: Eukaryota > Metazoa > Chordata > Aves > Accipitriformes > Cathartidae > Gymnogyps > Gymnogyps californianus. Next base: position 8,284,027 of record NC_059488.1, read on the forward strand.
CAGCTCCCTGAATTCACTGTGGAGCAAGAGTCAGAGAGCACCAAAGGACTTGGAGGGTTTAGGGTTGTTTGGGAGCTCGGTTTTGCCAACTGAGTGAAACAATGAACACTTCCTTTCCTGAGGAATCCCAAATATTGCCATTTCATTCCAACTTGTAATGAAAACACAATTGGAAAAATGCAGGGTTTCTCGCAAGATGGAAATCTCAGACTTGACCTCGGATGGAGAAGGAAATGCCATGTTTGCTCAGGGCAGGCTGGGAAGGGGATGCCCGTGGTCCAGCCGCGCAGGCTCTGCGGTGCGGATGCTGACTGCCGCTTCTCTCCCCAACCTGTCTGATGCTTCAAGCAGGACCTGACGCAGACCTCCAACAGCCTGGAGGAAGGGGCAGACGTCACCGCGTACTGGTGGGGTGAGTGGACCAAGTGGACGGCGTGCACCAGGACCTGCGGGGGAGGCGTCAAGTCCCAGGAGAGGCACTGCCTGCGGCAGAGGTATGGCGCCCGCCTGCCAGGGTGTGGGGAACTCCAGCTTGCTGGAGGTAGACTTCATCCAGAAGGTCATCGCTCAGTAGCTAAGCACTGGTGAAAAGGTGTTGTCTGGCAAACCCTGCTTGTGCAGAAGGTTAGTGTGCCCCAAGCATGCTGCCATGAGGATGCTTTGGGCATCCATGCGGAGAGGACCAGCCAAGCTATTCCTGTGCTGGCCCTGAGGTTTCTCCTGCAGGGATTAGTGCAGATGGGCAGCAGATGTAGTGTAAGCCCCTTCTCAAGGCTCTGGGCACAGCAGCAAGGATGCTGTGGTGCAGGGTTGGTTGGGGACCTGCTGATCCCAGCTGCTCTGTGCGTGGCGCTGCCCTCTCTGGGCTGTGTGGTTGCCAGAAGCTACCTTGCAAACCTTGTCCCCAGGCCCTTGTCCCCATGATACCTCCTGGGATGCTGTAATAAGAATAGTTGATGCTGCAGGTAACAAAGCCAGAGAGACCTTTGCTATCAATTTCGGTGAGACAGTGATAGATCTCTGTGTGGCTTTGCTACCTGGAAACTGATTTACAGAAGTAGGGGACAAATATATTTAAAAAAGAGAATAGCAGGGTTTCTGACACCCGTCTAACCATCATTTCTTTATTCAGAAGAAAGTCAGTGAGTGGGCTGGCTAATAAAACTTGCACTGGAACATCCAAAAGATACCAGCTCTGCAAAGTACAAGTAAGGATATCCTTTTTCTCATCGGGAACACTCAATACAAAATGTGGAAAGTCACACTTGCTTTGTGCGATGGCATTTCTGGGCCCCTCAGAGAGGGGACACCATTTGTCCTGTAGCTGTCACCCCGTTGCCCCTCCAAGCAACTGGAGTTCCCTTCTTTGGTGCCCGTCACCATTGTGTTGGGGCTTTGGGCCTTTTTGCCTGTGCTGGGGGCCATAAAACACAGCGGGTGGTTCTTGCACCATCTCCTGAGGGGGGTTCCCCTGGCTGTCCCTACAGTGGGAGGAGGAGGAGGATGTGGCTCTGGATGGGGCAGGCAATGGAAACACTCCTTGCAGCCGGTTGAGATGTGCCAGAAACCTTTCCTGCGTTTTGTTTTCATCAGGATATTAATGTATCCCATTCTAGGAGTGCCCTGCGAACGGAAGGAGCTTTCGAGAGGAGCAGTGTTCATCATTTAACTCCCATGTGTATAACGGCAGAACGTATCAATGGAAACCTTTATATCCTGGTAACAAGACATTCTTTGTGTGTTTCATAATGCTTAGCCAAAATATTTTGATAGTTATGATGCTATAGCCTGCAGGAAGGCTCCCTCCTCCTCTGCTGTTTTTTAAAGTGGTTTTTCAGAGACACAATCAGCTGTCTCCCAAGTTCAAAGGCACGTTTTGCAGCTGCAGGGTAGCTTAAAAATAAAATAACATGAATTTATGGCTGTAGCCTGTGTTGGTCACAGCTCCTGAGGACCAGAGAGCTGAAAGTCTGGAGGAGGATGCGAGAGCATGGGATGATGGACTGCATTGGCAGGGAGAGCCTGGCTCACCCAAACAAGTGTCCTTTGAGCTGAGGCCATTACTGGCTGCGTTGCATTTCGCTGACATTTGCTCACTCCCACACCCTTCATGTGCTCTGTCAAATGTCACCGAGATGCAGTCAGTCCGTTTGGTCATCTGGGGTGAGCAATGCAGAACTGCAGAAATAACTTGGGAATTGGAGACTAAGATTTTATTTAATTTTTAGGGACCTAACTCCCATCAAAATCAAGCATTAAACAAAAATCATGGCCAATTTTTAGAGCTGTTGGGAACCCAGGACCCTGCTCCTGAGGAGGAGGCAGCTCGTGAGCTCTAGTTCTTCCAATTCACAGTGCCATTTGGGTCTCTAGAAACAGAGATGGGATCTAATGCAACTTTCTTATTTTAGGGGTCTCTGTACATACCTAAGAACAATTATGCTTCATGAAATTACTTGTTGCCTCCTTTTATGTGAAACAAGCCCCTGTCTCGCCAGCCTTCTTGGCAGGGTCAGTGTGGTAGAGCTCGGCCCGTGGCAGGCTGGTCAGCTATAGCTACTCGGCTGCTTTTGTCCCTTTCCTATGGCAAGGTGACAATTTCTTTAAACGTATTTGCTCTTCGAGATGATTCACCAGAATAGTTACAGTGAATTGTTTTGTGTTTTAGCAGGCGTTCACGTGGCTCCTGGGGGATTTGCAGAATAATGTTTTGACATTGATGCTGTCTTGCTTGGGCACGCAGGCCAGTGGGTATATGACCGCTCACTAGTTGGCGGAGTTCAACACTTAGCATTGGGTTTCTGATGCAAATATGAATTTGTCATTTGCTTCCTGTGGGTATTATAAAATGTGGGACTACTGTACCAGTGGATGCAGCAAGCCGGTTGCCTGCAGAAAGCAAAGGGCGAATTAAGTCCAACTGGGGTGAATGTTTATGGAGAAGTTCTTACGTTTTAAGCTGCTATGGTTTTGAATAAAGCCACTATGTTTTGAATATAGTCTTAGTTGTATAAGTATTTGTAACAATATATCTATGTTAATTTAACTTATGTATTAAATGTTGATATGTGAACAAGCATATGTTTTTGTGTAATGTGTACATATATCACTACTGCAAGTCCTTGCACAGAATAGTGGCTGTTCCTGCTTCAGTGCATCCCCTGGGCTGATGTTAGTGATACCGCTGGCATCACTAGGTGCATCTATTCCTGGCAGCAGAGAGGACTGCCTGGCTGTGCAAAGGTTTGCAGCAGTGGGCTGTCACGCTGTCAGAAGTGCAATCTCCTGTCCAGCCTGAAACACAAGAGATGGTAGCTTCTGAACTGCTGGCTGCTGTGCAATTGTGCTGTTGCTGCTGTTGTTTAGCTTGGCAGAGATTCATTGACATTGGTAGGATGAAAGTTACTGTGTTTCTGCTGTTTTGAATATATCTTTATATCCTTTCCCCTTAGATGACTATGTTCACATTTCTAGCAAGCCCTGTGACCTCCATTGCACCACTGTGGATGGTCAGAGACAGTTAATGGTTCAGGCTCGGGATGGAACATCCTGCAAATACACTGATTTCCGAGGGGTTTGCGTGTCTGGAAAATGTGAGGTTGTTAAACATTATAGCAAAAATATTGTTAGTAGCATTCAGAAAATTACAATGGGTGCGACGTTTGCCTGACCCTCAATACTCTACTTGTGCATTTTTTTTTTTAGCCGATTGGATGCGATGGCATTCTCTTTTCCACCCACACCTTGGATAAATGTGGAGTTTGCCAAGGAGATGGGAGCAGTTGCACTCACGTGACCGGCAGTTACCGGAAAGGAAATTCTCATCTTGGTGAGGCTTTTGGGGACCTTTTGCTTTATTTGTATCAGAGGGCTATTTTTTAAATGTACTTATTTTCTGGTAAACTGCTTTCAGCTCTTACCAACAGCCCTGCTTCAATTTTTCCCACGTGTTCTATGTGTGTTAATGCCACTTGTAAATTTGGGCAGGGGAAGCCTTCTTTAAAGAAAGCTGGTAACTTTGCATGACACTTGTCAGAAGCCTGAGGTCTCTGATGCTGAATGGTGCAAAAGGGTTGTGCAAGAGGCTGGCATCTATTTTAGTCTTCTTTCTCATGACCCAGTAAGACTAGAAATAAATGATTTACAATAACAGGAAGCGAGGATATTTTGAAAGACCAGGGTTTCCAAAATTAGTGTGATGTAAAGCAACAGAACCTACTTGTCCTAAATATAGCAATCTAACTGAGGAATAAAGATTAATGCTCTCTGAGGATCAGTTTAAGATAGAGCAAGGTGCAGGAACTTCAGTGGCCTTAGGATGACTTGTCCCATCACTTCCCTAGTGCTAAGCAAAGGGGAGTTGGAGGAGAAACAAGCTGTAATCTCTTACTGGGGTTTTGGGAAGACTGGCTAGCACAGGGTTCAATACTGAACCACAGGACGGCTTCTCTAGCTAACAAAGCAGTCTTCAGAGATCTTTTCTTACACCAGTTTAGATAAACGTGATATTTGTGCATGTAAGGATTGCTTCCTTCCCCCCTTGTCTGTGTTTTTCCACCATAAACCAGGATGCATAGTTCACTCTCTTCTCTTCTGTTATTGATAAGGTCCTGTTTGCAGCCTAACAGTTATCAACATTAGGTTTTTCTTAATCCGTAGCGCCTTAAAAATTATTTTGGATGAAGGTCAGTTTGATATATTGCAGTATTGACTACCGAGTGTTTCGTTCAGATTATTTGTTACAAAGTTCCTTTCATTAATCTGTAGTCTCCCATAGGCTATTCTCTGGTAACGCACATTCCTGCTGGAGCAAGGGATATCCAGATAGTAGAACGGAAAAAATCTGCAGATGTTCTGGGTGTGTATAACCTCTTGGTACTTCCCTAGAATGCATGCCTATACTAGCTAATGCTTTTTCCAATGCAAAGCTGAACGCAGGTTTATTGCAGACATGAGCTAAATCCATAGTCAATGTAAGTCACAACTGCGTTGTCTAAGCCAGTGCGTTTCTCCTCTCTGCAGTCTGAGCGCTTGGGCTGTATATATCAACACTTTGATTGCTTTAATGTAGAAAGTGTTGGTCAATATTACTGCTACTTCAGTGTGGTATGACAAACGCACTGGTGCCGGATCACAGATAGCCAAGTGACTTCATCTCTCTTGCAATCCCCTTGATCTTCTCCCCCTTGGGGAATGCGCAACGGCCACATGACAACAGCACCAAGGAGATGTGACCTACTTGTTGCCTCGCTGAAGTGTTGGTGGCCACACCATCCATCTCATGATGGAGACGGCAGAGCTGCTCAAGAGGAGCGTGGAAAAATCTGGACTTGCCCAAGAGAAGCTCATTTGCTACCATCATACTCTGCTGCCTCAGAGGCTCGTGGCCACGTGCAGGAAGGCTTGAATGAAAAAGGCTGGATTTAGTACAGTTCCTGGGCTAGCTCTGGATGACCTGTCTTGGGCCACTGCTGGACTGGGTGGCATCATCTCAGTGCTCCCAAGGAGGCAACTCCTGCTGTTGGCCATCTGACAGTCTGCTTATTGTCTGCAGAGCTGTGATTGTTAAGTGTTCATGCTGTGCTAGTGCCAAAAGGGTGAGAGGAGCCATGGACTAGTGTAAGCCACATACCCAGGAGCTTGCAATGTAGAGGGATGCATGGCCCAGAACTCTGGGCACATAATTCCATGATATGTGTTGGAAATAGGTGACAAAAGCATTGTAATGTAGGAGAAACACTTGTTTCATTACTGTGACACTCTAATAATTTTATCCCCTGAATGAACAAGTGGCAATATTGCATACCTCTGCTCTTACATGTGATGGCACTGATTTTTCTCTCTCGTTTGAAGCTGTGGCTGATGAAGCTGGGTACTATTTCTTCAATGGGAACTACAAAGTTGACAGCCCGAAGAACTTCAACATTGCAGGCACGGTGTTCAAGTACCGCAGGCCCATGGATGTTTATGAGACCGGCATAGAGTATATTGTTGCACAAGGACCGACAAATCAAGGGTTGAATATAATGGTGAGCTTTGACTTTTCAAGTTAGCAAGGCTGGGGGTGATGGGGAAGGGAAAATCTATGTTGGATTGAGGAAGGGGTAGGCATGGGAGCGGGGTCCTGCCATGGTTTCACAGCTTGCCTGGGCAGCTTGAGGAGGGGAGTGGGGGCAGTGACTGTGGCCAGTTCCTTGAGTGAACCTATTTTATTTGCGTCAGCGCTCTCCGATGCAGGCAGGGCTATGAATAATGAACGTGGGCTTGGTAACCCTTCTCTCTACAGGGAGAAGATGCCTCAGGCACTGCGGGGGAATTTCTCTTCTACTCCTTGACATTTTTATCCAAGTTACCTGGCAGGAAAAGTAAAAATAAGAAATTGGGCCAGATAGCTTAGACAAGTGCACGAAGCTTAAGCCCCAACCCTTTCTTGAAAGCAAACCACCTAAAACCAGGCATATGAACAAAGTCATTTAATTTTCTTCTGGGCAGCTAGCCAGAACCCAACTCCTGCCATCTTCCATGTAGCCCCGGGCTCCTCTGGAAGGGGAAGGGATGGTTGCTTGGGTGCTTATGAAGTATTAGACCAGTAAGAGGTTGTAGTGCATCAGCTGTGAGTCCCCATCCCCAGTGGGGATGTAGTAGCTGAAGGGGTCTGTGCATGCTCCTCAAAGCCACAAAAAATGGGTTTGCAAGTGATGGTCAGTAACTTCTGAAGTGGCTCTCCCAAGTCTCTGGTCGCTCAGTGGCAGAGGAAGAAGCATGACCTGTGGCTCCCAGTGCCTGAGCTGGGGCTAATCTCCAGGGCGGTGCTGCCAAATAACCCTTGGAAAATTGTGCTGGGCTCCAGCTGTAAGAAGTTGGCAATATGATGGAAAGCAGATTGGAAATAACAAAGTAGATGCTCACCAACTGTCAACTCCAAGATGCATCACAAGCTTTGCATGCCATATATTCACTGCATCTGCTAATAACTTAATTTGTTTGCTAGGTCTGGAATCAAAATGGCAAGAATCCATCCATCACATTTGAATACACCCTCCTGAGGAAGCCACACTCAAAAAATCTGCAGCCCATCTACTACACCTTCTCTGAATCAGATAGCGAAGAAAGCAGAGAGTTCGATGGAGACGTGCCATTGGGTTTTATCCAGCACAATGCAACCTATTTTGGGAAAATCTCCAGGGAAAGGATAGACTTGGAGAACCAGGTGTTTGGAAGGCAGGACACGGAGGAAGATTTAAACTTGAGCAAAGGTCAGGAAACCAATGAGGTCTATGAAAGAGCAGAAACAATTGACTGTGAGCCAAAACTGAAGGGCAAACAACCCCAAGGTAAGGAGGAGACTTGGGCCTCACTGTTCTGCTTCTCAGAGCTCTTGTTGAGAAACGCTCTGTTTCTACCTCTGGTGATTCTGCTGGTTTGTTTTTTGGAAACCTTGGAAAGTTCTGTAAAACATCTCTGCTCATAAATCCTCTTTGCCCTTCAGGTTCTGGTTTCTGGTGGGTGGGGGGTGGCCATGGGTAAGGTCTCCCCGCTGGTGGCCTGCCGTGCTTTGCCTCATGCCAATGACAGGAGGGAGCCCTGGGTGCACAAAGCTCCCCATCACAACATCTTCCGTCACCTCCCGCCTCTCCACAGCCCCCAGCAACCTCCTTCCCACTCCAGTCCCTTGGGCATCCTACCACCAAACTGCCTTGAGTGCTTTCCCAGCATGGCTGCATGGGCTCTGGGGCCAGGAGGGCATCTTCCTTTCTGACCTCTGCTATTGCTTGGGGCAGTGCTGGCAGGTGCTGAGCTCTCCTCTGGCCATGCGATAGCAGGATGAGATCCGCAGAGCTGCACACCCTTCCCAAAGGGGTACAACCCCATGAGGTTCCCCCTCCCCAAGACCCCAACTCCTGCCTCTAGGCTCCCGGGTGGCTGCTCAGGCTCCGGCATGCCCCTGCTGCTCCGGGCTGCTTTCGCCTCCCAGCCTGAATGCATTTTGTGGTTGTCACTGTTGTTTCCCCCTGTTGGCTCCAATCTAGATTCAAACGTAACCAGGTCTACTTACCAGACAGACCATGACGACAGAGACTTCGACCCCAGGTTCACCTCCAGGGAATTCCTTTTGGAGAATGCCATCACGGACAAGCTGCTGGACAAGACCTCGGACTCCAAGGAGCTGATGCTCAACATGACCATGAACAGCATCTTTGCCCAGGGAGACCCAATCAACTCTGTGGGGTCACACATTGACAGCCTCTATGTTGACTACGAGGACACTGATGGCGTTGTGACCTACACCATTAATAGCACTTACATGGAGCTAAGCAATGGCAAAGCCATCAACACGTCTGCAGAGACACCATTTTCAAATGCCACTGTCACCATGACCAGCCCTCAAGGGAACAGAACCCACAAAGCAAGGTAGGAGACATGTCTTATAATTATAGTAAATCCTATTTATTGCATTCTTGACTCATAATAGCCCTGTACTCAATGCAGACCCCATTGCATGGTTTCTATCTGCTTTGGAAGCCAGAAGGTAAGTGGGGGTAGGATGATGTATGTGAAAGCTTTCTGTTGGGGGTTAATTTGGAAGGAAGGGCCAGAGGTTTGGGAGCAGAAAGTCAACAGAGCATTTAAGCAAGAAGAAAACTCACTGCCCTCCTTAGTGGGAATGTTGGCAAGTCCGTGCTGATGGCTGTCAGCTTGTGCATTGCTCTCTGCTTGTCACAGCTTATCAGAGTCGTGGCCATAAAGAAGCTTCTTCCTCTTCAATTCGTGTCCTGCTCTGATTGCCCAGGCCCCTTCCTCCGAGTTCTGATGCAGCAGAAGTTGGTCCTGGCCCCTTTTTACCCACCCTGTTGACTGCCACCCACGATCCTCCTCACTTGTGTTGGCAGGAACATGCTTCCAGCAGCTCCCAGGCATGGCCCTGCCTGCTTAACCTACTGCTGGAGAGGCAGAGCAGGACAACAGGAGCTCCTCTGTAGGGCCTGCAGAAATAGCGTGGGTTTGCTGCCTTGACAGATGCAGAAGCAGGGCAATTAGTCACTGCTTTGACGAGAATATCAAAAGCTCTCCAGTGGCAGCTCACTGATTGATATTAAGACCATCACTTCAGGATTCCTTTTAATGGCTGGTTTGGAGTGGTAGTGTTATAAAATGCAGTGGTAAAAAAAGGCTTAATCTATCTTTAGCAGCAGACTTTGTCTAGGCAAGGATGGGCTGGATGAAAGGGAGTTTCAGGCTAATGCTTGTCCACAAGTCTGTGTCAGGCACCTTTTGAGGTGCCCTGGGGCTGTCAGGGGAGCAGACTTTATTCCCAGCCCACGGGAGCTCATTTCCAGTGTAGGGACGTGGGGACTGAGATGGGACCATTGCTGCAGAGCAGCAATTAACCCTCCTTCATGTGTAGCCACACATTAGAGCACTCCCCGGAGAGCTTGAGCTGAAATCAGGGCCTTGGGAGTCATCCAGGTCCCAGACCCACAGATGTGGATTTGGGTCCTGCTGTGTACCCCCATGGCTTGTTTGGGGTCCACGGTACCCAAGCCTCCCCTGTGGGTCTTCCCCTGGCTCTGCTGCTTTGACTCTTCTGTCTCCTAGTCTTCACCACCAGTAAAACATGGGTTATGATGCTGAGCTTCAGAAGATGTAAAGCACTGAGCAGATGCTCTCTGGTTCTAGTTAGCTGTATTTACCCAGAACTTATACTAGCTTATGCTAAAGAAAATGTCCATGCAGCCAAACATATCAACAAACTTCTTAATGATAAGAACATCAGAACATTGCCAAGGGCTTGAGTCTATCATCTCTTCTCGTGGCTTGGCTTGGAAACGTTGCCTTCAGCTGCCAAAGCAAGCATTTCATTAGCCCTCTGACAGGCGAGGGCAGGGCTGTCAGCTCCTCTGCCTTACCGTGCCGCAGGGGCGAGGAAGGGGGCTGCCCTGCCCCTTGGGGCTCCCCCGGTCCCCGGCATGCTCCCTGGGTGGCCTCAGCTGGCACCCGGTACCTCAGACCTCTCTCCCAGTAGCTGTTAAATGGGGCTAGTGCTTTCCTACCTCCTGGGAACACAGGGACCTTTACATGCTTTAAACTTCAGAGCAGCTTGGCTATTACAGGACAATCACAGAAGACTGTTAGTGGCTCCAGTGCGGTTTTTTGTGGTGCTAAAAAGCTCCTTGCACTATCCCCGGCTGCCCATCTATGGAAGACACAGGGCAGGGATTTAAACCCCTTCAGGAAGGATACCCAGCATTGCCATTTTTTCCCCCCATTCTTCCTTTGGTTTTGTTCTACAGTGTTCCCTCTTCTTCTCCCCCACTCTCTCTAGAATAAAATATGAACTTTTCAGATCTAAATGTTAATATCCAAAAAAGTTTTGCCCTAGCCAGAAGGCTGTATCTGGGCCCCGCTGGGGCTGTAGCCTGGGCTGAGAGATGCTCAGCTCCTCGCTGTCTCCGTCCCTTGGTGGGGGGCTGTGGTGGGGGGTTAAAAGGCCAGCAGAGGCAGGCGTGGGGCAGCTGGGGTGCAGGAAACATGCTGTTTGGAGGCATGTCGTTTTATTTAAAAAAAAAAAAAAAAAAAAAAGGAGGGAGGGAGGGGGAGGAAAAAAGGCAACAAAATGACTTGCACTTCACTTCAAGAGGCGTCACCCACTGCATGGAGGCATTGCTTTCCTCCCAGGCAGTTCAGAAGGTCCCGTGATGTCATTGACAATTAGAGCATCAGCATGTGTGGGCACTTGTGGAGGAGGGAGAGATGGGCATGTTTGCAGGCTCGGTGTCCGGCAGTTCTGCTACCACTGCAGAGGCGGGTGATGCTCACTTCCAGGGGATGGGACAGAAGGGACTGTGTCGGGACAGCCTGCTTGTGCCCAGGCCTTTACCACTTCCCTCAACTTCTTATTTATTACTTCAAGCCCAGTTGCAATTGTAATGCTGATCACTAATCTGTATCTCCTGGGTGGGAACGATGGATGAGGAGCCCCAGCTCAGCTTGCTGAGGCCAGGGTTAAAGCTCCTGCTGGCACCCAACACAGCACGATAAAGCCCATACTGACAGCGGGATCCAGTTTTGGGTTTGGCGTGTCATGGGCAGGGTGCTGGAGCATGAGGCATGTGAAGAGCATTGGGGATTGGACTTGTTCCTCCAGGAGGAAGGGAGATGGAGGGGACAGCCAGAAGCCGCACTGAAGGAAATGGTGATGGGGCACAAGGGAAAACCTCTTGCCCTGCACGTGGGGCAGGGTGGGGGATCTCCATCCTTGCACGTGGGCAAAACTGGACTGTACAAGGCCCTGTGGGACCCAGTCTCTTATTGGGGTCAGCCTGGTTCTGGGCAGGAGCTCGGACTTGAGACCTCCTAAATCCTTCCCAGGCTCAGTTTGGGATGGATGGTGGCTTTTTGCTCATTTTCATTCCCTGTCAATGAACAAGCAAGGGAAGATCACCTCTTTGCAGACAGTCCATACACACAGGACACTGTTGGTTAGAGGTGGAGCATTTTATTTCTTTCTAAGTAGTTCTTAGTGTGGGTGGAGTTATCCAGTTCTAGGAGCACCTTGCACCAGCGTGGTGTGTTATATTTCCTCTCTGGGAACAAGCCCTGCTGGGACGGGGACGGGTGGGTGGCTTTTGTGCTGTGGTAGGGATGCAGTGCTGCTTTTCCTCTCCTGGAGCAGTTAAAACCTTTCTGTCATGTGCCAGGGCAGATCCAGGCCCCCTTTGTCCTTCATCCCATGCCCATGCTGCGGTGTGCAGCCTGGGCTGATACTGCAAGAGGAGCCATGAGTTTCCCCCCTTTGCTTGAAAATAAAAACTGAAATAAAACACAGAAATGTGAGCCCAGGGACTCTGGATGTTGATCTGTGGTGTTCGTGTGCACTTGTTAGGATTATTCTTCTGCTACAGGAACTGTTTTGGGAAGATGGGCAGCCCAGACCTCAGCTAGAGGTGAGGGACTGGTGCTAATTTTTGGTGCTGTTGCTTGCTTGAAAAGCAGAAGTAAAGTGCAGGCAGGGAGGAAAATACTTGACTTTATTATAAAGCTCATAATAAAGAGGAAAAATAAAAGAAAAGAGAAAAGCCCACCAGCTTTGTGGGACAATGTGCTGCTGTTTCCATTTAGAGGAGAACAAAATGACAGTTTTGTCTTTGCTTGAAATGGTAAGAGAGCTAAACGCTGCCCTATGACCAAATGTCTGATTTATCTGGAAAGAACTTGTCCCTGCGACCTCGTTACGCACAGAAGCAGCTCTTTATTTAGGATCACATACATTAAAGGGTCACTGTTGAAAGATTTTCTGTCCTCAGATGTGGTATAAAGCTTACTTTGAAGATTATTTTCTCCTTTGAAGGGAGAGGAGTCCTGGCCACAGGATAACTTGGTGTTCACTTTGGTGCCTCTGAGAGCAGGGTATAGACCAGAGGATCTAGGTAATGCCCTGTTTTCCAGGCAAATTAAAGTACAAAGAGCAGATGTTGACTATGTTTTAATGGATCTTACTGAAAACTGTCATCTTGTGAGCCCTCTCCTGGCTGGGTGGCAGCAGGCAGCACACCGACAGCAGCCGGGGCTGAGCTGGGATCGGGGGCTGATGCGGGTCCCCAGGCAGAGCCGTTTTGGCCAGATAAAGCACTATTTATAGTGAGCCGAGGTTGTTATTTTTCTGCAAAAAATAGTCACATTCATTTCAGTTCCATTTCAAACGCAGGAAGCGACCATTTGCCAAATTGACAGAGGCAAAATCAACAGGGAAAATGAGATTGTTGTTTTTAATCCTTCTGGAGGCTCAGTGCTGGCGGTGGAAGGAGGGTGGGTCCAAAAGGAAACGGCTGGATTCTCAACAGTGTCCTTTTAAAGGTTGATTTGATAGACTGGACCTGAACTTTTTCTTAGGAACAACTAAATAAGGCAATTTCAGAGCTTCTGCTGCCTAGAAATCATACAAGCTGCATATCTCGCCAGGCCAGAGACAACTGGATGTCAGGATACAACCTTGTACGCTATTTCAGTGTAGCTGTTTCAAGGGTTTGAAACAAAGGTATGAGAACAGAATTGAAGCCTTTTGTTGTAAAGGTGCAGTATCCCTGATGTGTTATAACCTCACAGCACGTAGGATGCACTGAACTGGGAGAAGCTGTTATTCTTGGTTTGACAAATGCTTTTTCGTACACCAGGCTGACTCCGTTACTCCTTTCCCGATGGCATTACGTGTTTGAGCACAGCATGGATATGAGAGATGCAAATTACCTACCTAAAATAAAACAAAATAAACCAAAACAAGAGTGGCAAAAGCAGCGGGTAGGCAAATGGCATGCCTTGGTGTTTAAAAGCAAAGTGTGCTTTGAGAAGCAGGCTTATAAACTCCTGTGCCACGTGTTGGCTTTCGGAAGCAGTGAGCTGCTGAGATTTGAGCAGCCGAAAGCTCTGCCACGTTGAGCAGCACGAGTTGGCGTGCCCGGCCCTGGAGACGCAGGGGAGGAGATACTGCACCTTTAGTCACTGTATGCCGAGGGCCAGGTGTATTTGAGCAGAAAATGCAAACTTTGTTAAATTCTGAACTGTTTCTACTTGTGGGTATTTTTATCCCATTCTCTCTATTTCTAGACAGTGGAAGCTCTGCCTCTAACCGGGCTGGGGATTCTACTTGGGGCTCAGGACAGGTATGTTGTGAAACAAAACAAACCAATTAAAACAAACAAACAAACCCCAAAAAATCAGAAAAACCAAACCCAAACGGCAAACAAAGCAAATCCCCTCCCAAACCCGAACCCAACCGAACTGCAGCCTGCTGGCAGATGTGTGTGTCTGACATGGCCTATCACCGCTCGCCTTGTAAATGCCTTGTTTTGTTTTGTTTGTTTTTTTTTTTTTTTGTTTGCTTATCGCTAGAAACAGATTGAAGTTGTTAAGAAAGGGCCAAGGTGTGAGTGCTGCTGACATGTACAGGTGGAAGCTTTCCTCCCATGAACCCTGCAGCTCTACATGTACCACAGGTAGTTATAAGAAGCAGCCAAATTCTGCACAACCGCTGAAATCACCTGGTGTGTGAGTCACTTTTATGTCTGTTAGGGATGGGAAGGACCTGATGATGTGTAGGGGATCTCGCGATCTCTGGAGCTGGTTTAGCACCACCCCAAATCTGCTCCACCCGGGTGCAAAGGCGGGGAGAGGAGCTGGGGACCGAGAGCGTGCAAAGCCCACTGACCTTGCAGGCGCATCAGGGACCAGGCGTTGGTCCCCAGCATGTCCATCATCCTGCAAAACACCCTCCCTTCGGGGAGCTCTGAACGTCACCTTCGCTTCCCAGCCCAGCGGGGATGCGCTGGGGCTCAGCGGGTTCCCCAAACCTGTGCTGAGTCTCAGCATATTGCCTCCTTTTTTTCTTTTTTTTTTTTTTTTTTTTCCCCCTTCCTCCCCTTTTTGACTGTTCAGAGGGGTTTGAAAAGCTCAGCTGCTTCCCCACAGAGTGAAATTTTGAAGATTGTTCAGCTCTGGCAGGAAACAAAATAGCATTTGGCTTTTTGATTTTGTTTTGTTTCTCCCACTCCTTCTACCTTGGAGCCTGATCTTGGCTGCAAGGGTGTAAATCTGGAACAGCAACGTAGATGCCAGGGATCTCAAAACTGAGCCTTTATTCTTTTTGCATAAATTCCCCCTTTTTGCCCCCTGAAAAGCTTCAAGCCACCTGATCTCTCTCCTCCTTTTCTCCTTGGTTAGGGGGTCCTGGCCCCTGCAAGCCCATCACTTGTGATGAAGCATGCGTGTGGGTTGTGTGCTCGCCTGCACCGCTCTCCAACAGCACCGTCTCTGAAATAATCCAGATCCTGTGGTGCTTCTGGAATTAGAAAGAAGGAAAAAAGGGGGAGAGAGGAGATTGCAGTCTAAAGGACATCTCTTAAAAGAGCAAATGCAAGGATTTTATTTTTTAAGCATTTGTTCTTGCCCAGCAGACACATGCCCGCAGCATGCTGGCAGCAGGACCTTCACAAGCCGTCCCTTTCCCCGGGAACTCGTCAGCCACGTGTTCTGGGACATTTTTGACTTCTGTGATCCCCTCTGAACAAATTTCCCCCTTGACTGGGCCAGGCTGCTCTGCCCCAGTTTGCAGCTAGCAGAGAGAGGTTTTACTTAAATTTCTCCTTTCTCATTGCCTTTTCTTAATGACGTATCGCAGAGAAGCAATACCATGTCAAGAGCGGTAGATCTTTTTTTAGTTTCATGTAAACCATATGTTCCCGAGAGCTGCAATTCTTGTTACCTGTAGCCAGAGCAGCCTCCTGGTCCCCAGCCAGGTCCCAGAATGGACTTCACAACATTTACTCTGGCACGGCAGGCTGCGGGGGAAAAGGTCTCGGTCTGACGACACTAGCTGCCTGTGCTTTCGGCGGGGGAGCCGGAGGGGCAGGTGCCTCCTTGCAAAGCCCCCGGGAGGCCTTCCTTGGCTTGGGGCGCTGGGTGCACCTGGGGGGCACCCGGGCAGAAGGGGGGGTGTAATGCATATAGAGAGAGTGGGTGGATGGAGCGGGTTGGGGACCGTTTTCTGTCGCCTCCACCCATGAGCCCGGCAGGGTGGGAGCTGATGGCTGCGAGGCGGAGCGAGCTGCCGAGCAGACTCGTTGCCCTGAGCGTTTCCTATAGAAATGTGTTAGTCATATATTGATCTTGGTGGCAAGCCCTGGCAGGGGTGGCCGTGCTTGCCTTCGGAGCCGGCCAAACTCAAACCGCGCTGCCTATATTGGCTCAGCGGCCACTGCGGTCCTCCCCTCCCGGCAGCATCCATCCCATGGGCCAGAAAGTCTGGCTTGCTGCTTTCCATGGGGAGGAAGTTTTGGAAAATGCAGCTCAAAAAAAAAAAAAAAAAAAAAAAGAGAGTTTGGATGTCAAAATCACCAAGCGTCCTCTGTTGTGTGTATGTATTCTCTTTGAAACTAGGAGTGATGTCCACATATGCTATGTGTGTTCGCTATGATGGGATCGAAGTGGATGATACATACTGTGATGCCATGACCCGTCCTGAGCCCATCCATGAGTTCTGTGCTGGGAGAGAGTGCCAGCCAAGGTACCACCTCGACAGGGCGCTCCTGGGGGGCTCCGCGCTATCTCTGCCGTGGATGTATTTGGGGGAGGGGGTCGGCGTGGATTTTGGGGGGGGCGCAGCAGGGATGGCCTGTAGCACCCCTGTCCCTCCTCCCCTAGCTGCATCGGCCTGGGCTGCATTGGGATGCAGCAAGGCTTTCCTCCTGAGTGCTTTAGCTCAAGCTGCGAGGTTAAAACTTCTGTAAATCCTGGCAGAATTTGTACCCGGGGCTCCCATCAAGTTCGGCTTCTAACAATACAGGCGGTATCCTGCCCTGGCCGGCATGTGGAGGAGTGTGTGTGTGAATTGGGTGGAGGGGCCGGGCTTGCAAACTGTGCCATGGATCTGGCCCTCTGGTCCCTTCAGCATCCTAAACGTTGCTGAGGTTTGCTTGTATGAGGGCAAGAGCTGGTGCAGAGGGGAACCCGTGCTGGAAGTCCTTCAGAAGGTTTCCCTTCTGATGCGGCTCTTTATCCGAAAAGCATGACTGCAGTCCAGAGCCAGGCTGTACGGCTCGGGGCACCTCCGCTGCTGGTTTGTAACACGGGCCGTGCTTGTTGGAAGGTTTGCAAGTAACAGCAGTTATGGGCAGGACAGACGGGTGTCTGTCAAAGGGAGGAGGACTGTGATGGTGTCAGACTATGAACAGGGCAAAGGGAGAAGTAAAGCTGTCTGGTGCGTGCCCTGGAATGGTGTCACTTGTCAACAGTGCAAAGCAAGACTAGAGTGATGCCAGGGACGGCACCTGGTCCCTGGAGAGTGCTTGCTTTCACCTCGGGTAATTGTGAAGGGGGACGGGGGAGGAAAGCATGTGCCCTTTGCAGTGTAAGATCTCATTGAACCTTGCACGTTAAGGCTGAAAGCCAGGGCAGGCTGCAATTGAGGCAAGAAAAGTGTGGGGAGGTGGGTGGTGTTACTGCTGGGAACATACCTGCCCTGTAGACACCATGGGGACTTTAATCTCTATTTGCATTAACTTTGTAATTTTTTAGCACAAGCATTAGGGCTCTTTTCATGCTTAGATTATCCCACTGGTCTTTTATAAAGTCTCCCCCTCCTTATAGTTGTGCTGTTCCAGCTCCACGGGCTTGCACTGTAAGAGAGAAGAGCTGCTCTGTGATTTACCGGTGATTGCAGCTCGGCGGTGGGTAAACCAAGGAGCTGCCGGGAACTCAAACGGGGCAGCCGAGCACATTCGCTAGCACTTAGGCAGACAGGATGCTGCTTGGGCTGGCAAGGCTTTTCCAACAGAAAGCGCTAAGAGAATTTTGCCTGATCTGGACGGGAAAGACCTTGGTTTCATCTCCCTTCTGAACTGAGGCGGCACCTCTAAATGTGTGACATCTCCCTACAGCTGCTTGTTGTGCCTGGAGCCCCATGCGGGGTGCGAGGCCGGCGTGCAGCCGGGGGATGTGGCTCTCCTGCTCAGAGAACGGCAGCAGCGGGGGGCCCCGGGGGCTGCATGGGGCAGCCCCATGTCCCCACGAGCTGTGAATTCTGATCCATTTAGATTTTTACATTTTTAGCTTATTCTTTAATTCAGAATTACTATAATGTTACTGTACCGTAAAATCTTGACTTTTTATGTCTTTTCCCTTCGTTTACAAGCTGCTCCCCTCTTGTAACGTCAGGACAGTTGTGGCAGGGGACGGTAAGGGGCAGGCAGTGTCTCGGAGCAGATCCCAGCTCTTCCAGCCCATCGCATGACGTTAGCAGAGTTAGACTGATGGTGGTACATGAATGTCTGTCCCACCGGGGCTCAGACAGCTTTGTGTGACATCATTGCTGGGATTTGCAGGGTGATGGATGGTTGTGTCCTCGCCGTACTTTAGCTGAGCAGGCAAAAAAGAGAGGTCAAATGTGGGCAAAAAGCATGACAGAGAAATGTGCTGGCACACGCGGGGTCGCAGCCAGGGAGCGTGCAGCCGGTGGGTGACAAACGCTTGGCAGCGAGGGCACCGGTCCGTGCCTCACCGTGCCAGTGCCTCCTTCCTCTCGGCAATCTGGTTTTAGCATCCGCCGCTGTGGGCGTGAGCTCAGGTCTGCTGGGTGAAACCACCATATGTTAATACATCCCATCCCATGGGAAAACCTCTCGCACGCTGGCAGCCTGGCTACAGCTCATTCCTATTGCAGCCATCTCCCTCCGGCCGAGAGCAGGCAGGGTTTTCCCATGGGATGCTCCGGCCCCGGTCCAGCCGTGCCCGGCGCAATGGCCTCTTTTGCCTCCGCAGGTGGGAGACAAGCAGCTGGAGCGAGTGCTCCCGCACCTGCGGGGAGGGCTACCAGTTCCGCATCGTCCGCTGCTGGAAGATGATCTCTCCAGGGTTTGACAGCTCCGTCTACAGCGACCTCTGCGAGTCTGCTGACATCACCCGGCCGGATGAGCGCAAGGTCTGCAAGAACCCAGCCTGCGGGCCCCAGTGGGAGATGTCGGAGTGGTCCGAGGTAAGGCCCCGGGGACTGCTGCCCTGGCAGTGCTGAGGGCGAGCACACGTGCCTGCGCTTCTCCGTTCCTTTTCCGATTGGAACTCATCCATGGCCATCAGCGACTCTGCCTTTTAGGACACTGGCTGCAGTCGTTGCATGTGGACCAACATGCACCAGTAATTTTTTTTTTTTTTTTCCCCTAAATTGAAGCCTTGGGTCCCCTCCAGGATGGGGAGGCCACCGCCATCTGTCACTCACAGTCTTTGACCGCACATAAGGTGCTGGGCATTGCCCACTGAGATAAGGCAGGAGCCCCCGGCTGAGATCCTCCCACCACTACTTGCTTGGCAGCCTCTTCAACCTGCAAGGTGCCAGGGAGGAGATCCCACCTCACGTGTGAATTACGTTCCCATAAACTTCCCTTCCTCACCTCCAATTTCACTACACCACCTGGAGAATTAAACCTTTTCCTAGCTGTGCCTTAAGCAGATCCCTAAAGCAGCTGGAAGGTGGTTTGGGGTGGTGCAGTGCTGCTCTTGCTTTAGCTCATTGGTTTGATCGGGAAAACATGTGAAAGGGTTTGTGCCCCTGAATTCATTTCCTGGCGTGGCTAGTGCTCCAGCATGTTGCTTGCAAACATAAACCCATGGAAATGACCAAACCAGTGCTGCTTCCTTGGGGAGCCGGGGCCTGTCTCCGAGCTCGGGTGGCTTGGGAGCCAGTCCCCTGGCTGCCACCGGCATTGTGCTGGATTGACACTCGGGGTGCAGGGAGGGGGACTCAGCATGGCTCGCAGCGAACATGTAAAACATGTCGGGGGTATAACTATGCCCCCCTGCACTGCTAGGAAACAGCCCTGCCTCTTCAATGTCTTCTGGAAGTGGGCATGCATGGGGAGAGTGAGATTTCGGGTCTGTGTCTGTCTCTGAGCTCGCCCGGGGTGCAACCACCAGCCCCCCGCCATGGTGACAGCCGCGTTGGAGCGTGGCATTTGTGCCCTGGAGCCCGCACGCTCGTTGACTCTCTGCAAAAGAGCAAATGTCATTCCTGCTCCCAAATCAAGCCCAGAGCCCTTCTAAGCAAGAGCAGACTGAGCTCCGAGCTAGGCTGTCCGCAGGTGTGAACCTGCCTCATGATTTACACCATGAGGGATCGGACTCTTCCTCCTGGGAGGCTCCCAAAACGCTTCTTGGTTGTAATTAAATATCTCCTTTCCTCTGCAAGCCGGGGTGCATCGTTTCCCTCGAGCCAATGGAGGAGCTGGTGTTGTTCCCTGGTGTTGCAGGATGTTTTGACTTTCCCAGCTGGGTCGAGAGGAGCTCCCTGCGCACGTGCTGGCACGTTATTTTGACCGGCGTAGCAAACCAGAGTGGCTTATTTTACAGAAATCTGTATTCTCCTCCAGCATGTGTCGGGGACAGATTGCTTGAGACAGTCCTGGAGTAGTTCGTTCTTAGCCAGCAGCAAAGCTAATCTCATTTGGATCCCATCTGAAGTAGGGTGCCAAGTTGGCTGGGGAAATAGGCATAAAAAACCAGCACATTTCAGGGATCTGAGGATTAACATATCAGCGTGGTGTGTCTGAGCGCTGTGCTGTTGACACTTTTCCCTGCTTTACGTTATGCATGGAGCAAATGTGTGTATGTGAGACTGTAGTAACTCAAATCCAGTTCTAAATAATGTCACTGGGCTGCGCGGTGCCAAATTTATCCACAGCATACAAATCTCAGTTGTGCAGTTTGGGGAAAACGTTCTCCAAAGAGGTGGAAAGGAGCTGGCTGTTCCTGGGAAGGAGGCGAGGGAGATCTCACCCCACCTCTAAGTGACAGCTAAAACTTTTCAGCTCTGATCAGGCATTTTTGGTGCTTTGGGCTTTACCCTCTGGCATCTGGCATCACCCGGCAGAGAGCTTGCACAGCACCCGGGCAGGATGCAGCCCTCCTGCACCTTAACCTGACTGCTGAAGCTGTTGAGGGGTTTTGGGGAAGAGGGGTGGCTTTGCTACAGATTGTTTTACAGGCAGGCACCTATGCATTGTCAGTGTGTGTTTTTAGAGTTTCATGTTAAAAATGTAAAAAAAACCAACAACAACAAAAAAAAACCCCAAAACCCCCCAGCTCCCATTGCAGCGGGAGCCCCTGCTGATGCCGTCCCCCCCATCCCCTCCCTGCAGTGCTCAGCCCGGTGCGGAGAGCGGAGCGTGGTGACACGGGACATCCGCTGCTCGGAGGACGAGAAGCTGTGCGATGCCAGCGCCCGGCCTCTGGCCGAGAAGAACTGCACGGGCCCACCCTGCGACCGGCAGTGGACTGTCTCTGACTGGGGACCGGTGAGACCCCGGGGTGGCTGGCCGAGTGGCCATCACAACCCACTGCAGCTGGCCCTGCTTGCAGGCTTGCTTGTTTCTCCAGTGCTGGGAGTTGTGGGATTGGATTCATCCTCCCTGGCAGCTCCCAGCTCTGACAGACCCGCAGGCAGCCCCTTTTCCTTCTGCTCCCCCCACCCCTACCCCCCCATTTTGCCTTTTTTTTTTCTTCCCCTCTTTTTCCCTTCCCCCCCCTTCCCTTCATGCACAATTCTGCTACAGAGACCCCCTCCATCCCAAGCTATTTTTACCCAGGTTTTGATACATTAGCATCAGCTAAAATTAAGTAGTTTCCATGGCAGCAGCGGTGCTGTGAAACACCGTGCGTCTCTGCAAGAGTGGCTGCAAAAGAGCCAGGGAGTGCTCGCTGCCTCTGCCGGTGCTCGGGGCAGTGCCTGCCTGGCCCTTTGCAGTGGGGGGGGAATATTTGCAGCCACTTGCTTGGTCCCCTTTGCCTTGACCTCTTTGAGAGCCACCCCGGGGTTCCCTGCTTACGGTGCTTCCCCTCCTGCCTGGCCCGAGGGATGCCGAGTTTTGCTCAGTGCCAGCGTGATGGGGCCATGGGATGTGTTGGCTGCAGTGAGGCTGCCCAGGGAAGGATGCGCTGAGCTTCCCTGCAGCTATTTTAAGCTGAGCCCCAATAATCCCTCCATGGTTTGGGGAAGGTGGGGTTGGGGAGGCGGCTGAGCCCCGTGGAGGCCATCTCTGTCCCCGTTGCGGGGATGGGGATGGAGCCATGCTGCCTTCTCCACCGCTGACCACCCGCCGTGCCCGGTGTGGTTTCAGTGCAGCGGCGGCTGTGGGCAGGGCAGGATGATCCGGCACGTGTACTGCAAAACCAGCGACGGGCGAGTGGTGCCGGAGTCGCAGTGCAACCTGGAGACGAAGCCGCTGGCCATCCATCCCTGCGGGGACAAGAACTGCCCCTCGCACTGGCTGGCACAGGACTGGGAGCGGGTAAGTGCCAGCCCCCCCCCCTAGGCTGGGGGGTGCTTGGAGTGGGGGCTTGGTTTTGGGGGGCGATGGAGGAGGGATGCCCTGTGGTGGGGTCGGGCCGGGGTGTGCGGCTCTCGGCCAGCCCCGCTCGTGCCCCCACAGTGCAACACCACGTGCGGCCGGGGCGTGAAGAAGAGGATTGTGCTCTGCCTGGAGATAGTCAACGGCAAGATCAAGACCCGCAACCCCGCTGACTGCGACGTCGCCAAGAAGCCCGTGGAGGAGACGACGTGCTTTGAGCGGCCGTGCTTCAAGTGGTACACGACCCCCTGGTCGGAGGTGAGTGGGGAGGGAGCCGAGGGAAGCTTGGGGGAATCTGTGGGGAGGGAGATGGGGGGGAAGATGACCTTACTTCAAGATGCACTTGCCCTGAGCATGTGGTGCCCCATCCCCTTGTACCAAGGGTCACACTGCCTGCAAAATACCCCAAGGAGATGGGCGAAGCTCTGCAGGATGCAGCACCCAGGGGGGCCCTTTTGCTGCACTGGCAGCTCAGGGCAGAGAGCCTGCCCTGCCACAGTGCCATTGGGACTGGCTGTGCTCAGGGAGAACAGGAATGAGAGGAGGTGTTTGGGGTCGGCTTTGGCGTTTTTCCTCTTTTTTTTTTTTTTTTTTTTTTTTTCTCTCTTTCCGTCTTTTTCCCTGCAGCCGCTGGTGGGAGTGTGGCTGGGGGTGTGCATGGAGCCCAGGGGATGCCGAGGTTGGGGATGCCGAGGTGGGAGTGCAGTTTGCCCCAGCACCCTGCATGGTCCACGAAGGCAGCTGGGGTTCAGTGGCCATGGGGCTGAGCCCAGCAAGCTGTGAAGGGCTGCGGCTGGCTCCCTGCAAGCCTTCTGTAACGCAGCCTTCCTTGTCTGTGCTCCAGGCGCCTCGTTTTGTTTAGTCTTGCAAACCATCATTGCAGCCTATAATTAGCCAAAGTGGCCCTGCTGTAATCCCAGCCTGACGAGGCATCCAAAGGGCAGCGGGCAGCGAGCGGCTCCGCAAACCCACAGCGCGATTCACAGAGACGCCGACTCTGCAGCCCCACGCCCGGGGTGCTGGTGGGGGGGTCCCATGGCCTTAGGGTGGCTGCAGCCACCCTGATGCCACGGAGCCGCGTATGGACCGGGCCAGCTCGTTTGTGGCCCTTTGCCAAAGGGCAGTAGGAGGGAGGATTGCAGTGCCAGGGGATGGGAGTGCATCCATGTATCCCCAGGCAGAGGCTGCTGCAGGCAGCTGACGGTGCTGGCAGCAAAGACAGAGCAAGAGGCCAGTGGTGCGGGGCTGAGACATGACATTCAGCCAGGGGAAGTGTTCTTCCCCCTGCCCTGACATCTCCAGCGAGCACAGGTTTTTTAGCAAGTTCTGCCTTAGCACAGACCCCTGCGACGGCAGGGTCTTGCCTCACCCCCTCTCTCTGTTCCCCAGTGCACAAAAACTTGCGGCATCGGCGTGAGGATGCGGGATGTGAAGTGCTACCAAGGGAAGGACATCGTCCGGGGCTGCGACCCGCTGGTGAAGCCGGTCGGCAAACAGACCTGCGACCTGCAGCCCTGCCCCACGGAGCCCCCAGGTGAGCTCTGCTGCCGGCAGCATCCCCCGGCATTGATTTTCCACCGATCCCCCCCCCAAGCAGCACCGCCCAGCATCTTTGCTTCCACTGACCCTCAATGTGATAGTCATCCCAGGGAGGACGTAAAGGGGACAGCTCTCCTTCTGTGCCCAAGTAATGGGGCAGCATGCACTGGCTGTTTCTGGAGGTAACCCTGTTAAATTAAGGGGAGAGTTCAAAAGAAGCGTGGTCTGACCTTAAGATAAAAGGGACCTTTGGAGAGCTGATTCGGGTGCTGCTTCTGTGTGATTCCAGCTAATGTCTTGGAATTTTTGTCTGTGCTATTATTTTAATGATTTTTGGTCTCCAGATGTCCTGTGGGATTTGTAACTATCTCGTTATCTGACTCGTCTGCTGGCTCAAAGCCCCTGTGATCTTTAGTGAACACGCGGTTCTAATTCTTTAATAGGATTTGGGAATAAGGACGGTGTGGGAGAAAAGCATGAAAATGGGAGATAGATTTGGGGCCAGCTCCTGGCTCGGCTCCGAGCCCGCTGGGTACGGTCACCCTCGGCTGACCTCTCCTGCAGGGTCCAGGATGCGGCAAGGTGCCTCGTGGTCCCCTTGTAGCAAGGTGCCTGCCCTAGGAGCAGCCTGGCTTCATGCAGCCTATGGATTTTAAGCAAAATATATATATAACTGTAAATCCTATGGGTTTGAAGCAAAATACTGCTCTGAAGGGAGCTGGGAGAGCGTCATAGCGGTTTCTGCCCTCCTCCCTCTCTCCAGCAGCTCACTTGCCCCAAACTCCTGCTGTAACACTGCTGAATTCCTGTTCCCTTTCTCACATAGCCTTTTTGGGGCAGAAATCGTGAGCGTGTTGGGGTCACCCTGTGCCCTACCATGGGAGGCCCTTGGCTTGGGGGCAGCTCAGTGCCAGGCTCCCTTGGTGGCTCCAGCAACCCCTGGGCAGCTCCATTTCACAGGGAAGAGCTTGAATTTTGGGGCTGGGACCAAATCAGACTCCCCGGGCCAGGCCAGGTGTGATGAAACGGGTTAAGCTTCTCATGCCTTTGCTTAGGTTGATAATGATATTTATGGAGAAGCTCCATGGTGTTTTCCAGGGGCTGCTCTGCCAGATATTGGGGAGGTGGCAGTCGCAGCCGGGGTGATTTGTTGCACAGCCCGTGGTGTTTAGGGCAGGCTGTGCGTGGGGGGAAAATGAGCTCATAAGCTTGCAATGGTTTATTTTCTTTTTCTTTTCCATATCGGTGCCTTTTGCCTTCTCTCCCCCAGACGACAGCTGCCAGGACCAGGCAGGAACCAACTGCGCTTTGGCCATCAAAGTCAACCTGTGCAGCCACTGGTACTACAGCAAAGCCTGCTGCCGCTCCTGCCGTGCACCCCACTCCTAGTGCCCGGCAGCACCCAGCACCCACGGCACGTGCCGGGCCGGTACCCCTGGGCTGTGCCTCCCTTAGCAAGGGCTCGGTATACCATTTAGTAAGCGCTACACATCCCACAGACCGGTGTTAAGGATGCTTTTGGGTTGGTGTGGTTTTTTTCCCACCGATGCAGAACTACTATCCTTGTCCCTCTCCCGTGTAGAGGAATGGTGCCGGCATGGCTCGGTTGCAAAGCCGTTACCGCTGTACATTGGTAGCCCCCGTTATCAGAGCTGTACATAAAGTCATGTATATTTGATTCCCCCGAACTGCAGACACATGCACGTGTTTCACAAGGTCTTGTCCTTTGGTTTCTTTCCTCTATGCAAGTTTGGGGTTGGCGAGGAGAAGGTGTGAACTCTGTGAAGTGCAAGTTTCCCTTCGCAAAGGGGGTTAGTGCCTCTCTCCTAATTTATCCCCGAGACCTGCGCTGTCTCGTTAGCTGCATTTAATGTGGTGGGAAGCTGATTTTCGTTTGCTAAATGAACTCAAGCCCAAGCCCTTTTTTTGTAATATGTAGGTGTATACTTTTTCAGAGAATTTTATCTTATAATCAAATGTTAGTTCCATAGTCCTTACAACCCCCTCCCGTAATGCTGACATATTGTATATAATATGGAAACATAACTGCACTTTATATCACAAAAAAGACGTGCTCTTTTTTAATATATTTGTTTACAGACAGTGAACTTTATCCATATAATCATTAATTTGTACTCATATGTATATTTTAATAAAGTTGTCATATTTATGGTGGTATCTTGTTTTATTCTCCAGTTTGTAGTGGGTGTTTGCCCCATGTGCTGGGAACACTGGAGTCGGGGCTATAAACTTGCTGGTGCCTGGGGGGAGCAGAGCAGCTCTAAGTCGGGGGAATCCCAGCTGCTCGGACAGTGATGCAAGGAAAAGTCCCGGCAATGGAGAAGCTGGGGATTTTGGGACCGTTGCTCTGGGTTAGGGGCCCTTTGGGGCTATGTGTGTGGCTTTAGGAACTGCAACCCTGGAGCTTCTCAGGAGCTTGCAAGCAAAGAGGCTTGATACGGTGCCAGCAACAAAAGGGCCTTTCCATGCTCCCAAGGGGGGTTATTGCTCCATGTTTCTGCAGGCATGACTCGCCGAGGCCGGGCCAAAGGCTCTTTAGCATCCCCCGTACTAGTGTGTGCACCCCAATTACTGCTGCATTGCTCCCCTCAGCAGCAGGGAAACTCCTGTGCCTATGTGAAAGCTTTGCAAACAACACCCCATGTTTGAAGATGCAGGGACAAAAAGGTCAGCCTCAAAACCCATGTCTAAGTAGTTTATTTCTTTTTTTTTTTTTTTTTTTTTTCCTTTTTTGCCCCCCCTGTGATTCCCAAAGTCCTGTACAACAGATCACCAGGTGAAGGTTAGTGAAAGCCAACCGTTTGCTTAGTTTCCAAGCTACACAGGAAGGAAGAAAGGAAGGCTGGTGAGAGAAGTACGGTCACGAGAAATGCAAAGAGGAGGGCTCAATGCATGGAAACAAACCCCAGTAAGAACTGTACACAGGAGCATGGCCCAAGCGGCCGCCATCCCCCCAGAGCAGAGGCATCGTGCTCCCGGGATGCGGCACCCCAGGGACCAAGCCCAGAATATTAAACACGTACGAAACCAAACCCAGCCCCCTCCCCCCCCGAAACAGAACCCCCCGAGAAAGTCAAAGATACTCATTTGCAAAGACTGACTTGTACTTCAAAAGATTTTCTGTGGAATTAAAAGCCCTCGCGGTTAAAAGTAAAATATCCAGCTGGGCTGCATACAGTGTTTGTGAGCCACGGCTTTTTCTTTCCATCGCATCTTTAGAAAGGAAAGCTGACCCAGGGCACAGCACTGAGGCCATTAGAGTTTCTTTGCAGCCAGTCCATCTTCTGCCAGCCATCCCCAAGTCCAGCGCGATGCTTCTAACCTCAATAATGCACAATCCAGGAGAAAGAGGGTGTTTTGTCAGACAAACTGTGAGTATGGCAAGGTTGGAGGGGAGGAACTGAGACAGCCAGGAGAAACCAGAGCACAAGAGTCCCCACATAGGCACCGCTGCAACGTGGAATTCCTCCTCCCAAAGCACTGAAATAACCAAACGGCTCCTTTGCAGCACGTTTAGTGCAGAGGGACGTGCTCGGCAGCTGGCTCCTCGCCTGCTGCTCTGCCAGCGCAGCCCTGGCCGGATCCAGCGTGGCTGGCGGAGCTGGGGCAGAGCCGGTGCCGCAGCCCTGGCCAGGCTGCCCAGCCGTGGGAAACAGCTCAATGAAAAATGCAAAAGAGGTGGCTTTGCCTAAATCTAAAGTGTTTTGACACATTCCTGGATGGGGAGAAAGTGTCATGGCTTTTTTTTTAAAAAAAAAAAAAACAACAAATGCATGTAAAAATGTGCATGCAGGGGGTGGGCACATAAACGGTCACGCTCTTGCTCGCCCAGCCCTCAATCAGAAGTCGCGTATGGCATTATTTGGAGCAGGGAATGCTGATTATTTGGAGAGGGTGGCTATGGGTGTATTCCTCCATCCGAAATTGCGCTGTGTGTTATTTCCATCGCCAGGCAATGCAATGGATTTGCAACCCGCCCCCAGCCCAGCTCCATCGGGGGGGCCATGGGGCTGCTCCAGGGGCTCCAGGGGCAGGGACAGGCTGTGCACCCACCGGCCATCCTAACCCTGAGGGGATCGTGCCTGTCACCCAGGAATAAATGACCAACTTGAGGAGTGAGATGGCCTGGGAACAGGGCAGGGCTGTGTGCGCACACACACACACACACACACGGCTGCAGTATGGAGCGGTGCAGGAGGGGGTGGCAGAAGGGTGGGCAATTGCAGCCCTGCTTTGCTATGGGACTGTGGAGAGAGAGAGTGTGTGTGTGTATGTGTGTGTGTGTGTGTGTGCGCACACTAGGGCCAGGAGCAGTTGGCTGCAGCATGCCCCCACGACACGGCAGCAGATGCCTGCTGACTTGCAGCATGAGCCATTTTGCAGCCAACCGTGTGCCCCATTACTTGCTTGTCATCACTCGGCGCTCCAGCCAAATGTCAAGGAGGGGCGTTTACTCTGTATAAAAGGATGCACAATATCAAAATCCTCTTTATAAAAGAAAAAAAAAAAAAACCGCAACGCAGCGCTAGAAAACCTTGCGTCCCAGCTACAACTGTCCTCCCCCGTGCTCCCCTTTTGGGTTTGTTTTTTTGCTACCCCTTTATATTGCCATTTAGCAAGTCTCTGCCTACAGAACATAGAAATACATTCTTTTTTTTTTTTTCCCTTTTTTCTCTTTCAAAACTCTTCCATGAATTTAAAAAAGTTCTCCCCACTGTTAAAAGCCCCAGCAGCAGCGGCGAGGCGCGATGTGATGCTCCGGGCTGGGTGGGCAGCCAGCGCCTCACACATCGGTGCTTATGCTGCGGCTGCGGGAGAAGGCTTCCCGCATGGCCGAGAGCCGGTTGGGGTTGAGTGCCTGCAGGTTGGCCACGCTCACCGGCAGATCGAGATCTTCCTGGCTCACCGTCTTGTAGCTCACCCGGTCGCCCCCGTTGTGCAGCTCCTCGGGGGGCTCCTGCAGGAAGAAGGTGGGGGGCTCGTACGGCACGCAGGTGGGGCAGCCGGGCCGGCTCGGTGCCGACTTCTTGCCGAAGGGGGACGAGGCGTAGAGGGACGGGCCGTTGGTCAGCACTACGTTGCGGTTGCAGTGGAGCGGCGGGATGTGGGAGTGCACGGCGAAGTCGGGCTCCTCCTCATCCTCCTCGGACTCATCCTTCTTGCAGCAGTAGTACTGAAACGGGATGGCCCCGTGGGGCCGGAGCTTAGCTGGCATCCCAAACCACCAGCCCTGCCACCGAGGGGCTGCTCCGTGCGTGCCAGCCCTGGGGACCGGCAGGCAGGGGACACTGGGCTGCCCGCAGGCTCCTCTCCCCATTGCAGCACCCTTTGGGGCCACATTCCCCCAGCCTTACCTGGAGCCTACAGTAGCAGAGGACGGCGATGATACAAAGCAAAATGACAGTCGCTAATATTCCACCTGTGATGACCACGGTCCCGGCTGTCATCCGCCCTCTTCTCCATTAACAGCCTGCAAAAGCGAGTGCATGGGGTGACAGGGTGCGGTGGGGGCCAGGGTGAGGCTGGTGCTGGGCGATGCACTGGACTGCAGATCCCCAAACCCTCAGCTCACCCCCATTTGCAGGGGGCTAGAAACCAGAAGGGCTCTGTGGGAGGTGATGGGCAGGATCAGGTCAGATCCTGGCACTGGGTGCCTGTGAAAGCCATCAGGGAGTCCCCGTCCCCCCCTAAATGCCACCTTGCAGGTGCAGGGGGATAAAAAAAGCCTCATGCAGTGGGTGAGAGATTTAGTGAGCAGCAGCTCTGGGGTCACATTGGGCTCTTCTGCATGCAGGAGGGGGGGACCCAAGGGAAATAAAATCTTCTGCCCAGTGCCTGTGGCACCCAGGGCACCCTCTTGGCTCCTGCCTGGTGGCAGAGAGCTTCAGCGATGGGAGAAGGAGCTTTGCAGTAAGGATTTCTGAGCTGTACACATTTTTCTCTGAGCCTATAATCCATTTTCCCCATGAAAACAATGTGGTATTTTAATTTGGAATAACTGGAGCTGCTAAGTGAGCCTTTAATGACTGCAGGACAGGCACTCTCCCCTCCCTGAGCAGCGAGCTGAGGTTCAGGATGTGTCCGCCCGCTGCAGGAGGCACCAAGCTCCTCGCCTTCGCCATGGCCAAGCCACAGTGTCGGGGGGGCTGTGGGGGCACCCCAGGATGATGCTTCTGACAGCCTCGGGCGAGCTGTTCATTCCCATCACAGCAAATGCGGCGGCTGGGACACAGTGCGCTGGACATCACAGAGACGCCGTGGCTCAGCTTGGCCCCACGCTTGCATTTTGGGGTACCACCAGCACCCTTCTCTCCCTGTAGTGCCCCTTAGAGGAATCTGGGTGCTGACACAGAACTGGTAGCGGTGGAAGGTCCCTGCTTCTGGCACTGCTGGGCTCACCCAGAAGGCAGATGCTGTGCATCAGGCACGGCGCACGAGCCCCACAACACCAGCACAGATCTTGCTCTGAGCATCCCTGCCCCGAGAGCTCGCGGGAGGGCTTGAATTTCCCTCCAGCTCATGCAGAATAAGACCAAGCTCTTTGCCACAGGAAGGATGCTGGGGCGATGCGTCCCTGCCTGCACACACCTGCTAGCAGCTACACAGACAGCGGCACTAACACCAGCATCGCTCCGCAGCTAAAGCTCCAGCAGCCCTTTAGTGCCACAAGCATTGGGCTGGGAACAGGAGAAGTGACATAAATTAAGAGAGAAATTGTACCCTGACCACCTACTCTATAAGTGCTTTAAGAAAGCTGGCCTCCAGCTCATGCTATCAGGTTAAAACAAAAAACCAGCCACCTCAGCCCCAAATTACTTCAGCACCCGAGGAAAAGCAACCGTATCTGTCAGGGATTTAACCCGCTTCCAAAGAAAATAAATCTGTGGCATATTTTCAGGCGCTTAATGTCCTGCTAAAGTTGGGTAAGTGCTGAATGGATAAAGCAGTATCACATTTTATGTTGCTGCTGAGCAGCGCTGTAGGAGGGAAGGTAATTTATAACGATGTCTGAACGCCTTCTAGCACCGCGCAGCCACGGGGCAAGCACCGGGCCAAATCCTGCCCTCGTTCCTTGGGCAAAATGCTCTGAGGAAGCTCGAGGGGGGAGGAACACAGTCAGGGGAAGGGTCTGCAAAAAATGCATTAGTGATTTAGAAACTTTGATTCCTGTTTAAAGACGGATGGAGGCACTCGGCTGCGGACCTCGGGCTGCACTGGATGCCACGGGCACATGCACCAGCCTGGCAGAGCCAGCTGGAAATGCCCGTCCGTGGGTCCTTTGCTGCTCCTATTTGCAACCACCATGCTGCCAGGGGAGCCCAGGGCAGGGGCATGCAGGGCAGGCGCAGGACCTGGCTCTGGGGTGGCCGGACTCAACCCTGCAGCCTCTCAGGGACGAGCGCTGCATCCAGCAGAGAGGATCAGCATCTTAGCAAGGTCCTTGCCAGCCCAAGATGAAAGGTGGCAGGCAGGGCTCTGGCAGGGAGGGCTCCCCGGCTTCCTCGCCGATTAATTAAACAGCCGCCTACCCCGGGGGGACAAGCGAGGGTCGCACAGAGCCAATTTTCATGGTTTCTGTCCAGCTGCAGTCAGCCAGACGTGGCATTGCAGCCACCGCTCCATCCAGAGCAAGACCATTTGCATTTTGCTCTTTTTTCCTCCCATAACATACTTGTCTGATTAAAGCTGCGTACCTGGAAGCATTAAACTCTCCAGCGTGCAAAGGGGGAGGAAAGCAGAGCATGTGGAGGCCCATAAGCAGAACAATTCCTGTCTAGACCTCCTTTTTACATTTGTTCCTAATTTCACGCTCCACAGGCTCCCAGATTCATATATTTAGTAATAAATATCCTGGTAAAAGGAAGTGCTTTGCAGCTCCGCTGTGGTCTTGGAGAAAGTATGCAGGAGCCCTGGTATTAGGAATGCAGGCACCGAGAGACGTGGTCCCAGCAGACGGTCGCTTGGCTCCTTCCTTGCCCCTCAGTAACGTTAGGAGCACTCCAGCTACCGAGGATGCCTGAACGCCCCCAGCCCCTCTGCCCCATCCGAATCCAGCCCCCAGCATGTCCTCCATCACTGCCAGACAGCAGGGAAGGAGCTGTGGGGAGATGTTAACTCCGCACAGGCTGTTTGCCCCTGGCCCAGGAGCCCTTTGCGGCAGGAAAGCGGTCCCCAGCGCTGTGGGGTGATGGGGGATGGTGCTTCTTGGGGTTACTGGGAGCTGCCACGCTGGTGTGGGCACACGGGAGCTTGGGTGCGATGCTTCCCCCTTCCCCGGCACCCTGCTTTGCTTTACTTTCCCAGCGCGCAAAGGACAGGTCGTGCTGCAACAACCCAAAGACACTTCACTGCATGGTTGCTACAGGTGGCTCCTGGATGAGCTGTTTGATTTTAGACACAATCCTGTGCCACTTGCCTGCTTTTGCCAGGACATCTATTGCTGCAGCTATAGCAGCACCATCCCTGAGTGGCTGGGAAGACCCAGGGTGCGAGAAAATGGCCTTTTCTATTCCTTGCAGCCTGGAGAAGACACAAGCAGAGCTCCCATCGGCTCTAGTCCCAGACCAGCGACTTCTTTCCTCACTGACATCCCCTGCATGGCCCTGCCATGGCTGAGGACGTGGGCTTTGAGGTCGTGCTGTTCACTAGGAGCCAGGTCTGCATCAGCCTCTGCTCCCTGCTTCGCGTGGGCACTGCCATGAGGGACCGATGGACCTTCCCGAAGTGCCGCAGCCCAACCCAGGGGGCTGGGGGAAGCTTCTCACAAACAAGAGAGAATGGGACGGCACAGAATTGCACTTGACAATGCAGAGAGGAGAAGCAGGGGGGGGATGAGAAATCATCCCAAGTCACCTCCCCCAGCATCTTGAACACGGCGCCTGGACCGCCGAGGGTGCCCGGTGCGGGGAGAGGCTGCTCACAGCTGCGCCTCGCTCCTGGGCCGGCTCTGCCGAGACCGGCTGTGCAGCCAGCGCCTCTCGGGACGCCTGCGTGGGAGGAAGGCTTCAGAGCAGCGAGGGGGAGTGCTGAGCTCAGCCCATCCAAAGGCTCCAGCTAACACCCGGCTAACCGCAGCTCTGAAACGCTGAGCTCCGGGTCCAGGTGCCGGAGTCGGCCAGCCACGGCCGGCTCATGTGGACTGGCCTGACCCTGCCTGCCGAAGCTGTGGGAGAAGGAGACCTGGGGACTGCTAAGGAGACCACTCCAAGATTTCTTTAAGAGACCCTCAAGTGCCCAGTTAAGCCAGCTTCCAGGATTTGCAGGTGTTAAGAACAATGTTCAGGCCAAGACCTTTAAATGAATGGGGCTTCCGCCTATCCCATCCCATCCCATCCCATCCCTACTCCTATCCCCAGGGCAACACAGTCACCCCAAAGCCTTTTGCACCAGCTGAAAGTGCTGTCACGGCAAGCACCAAAAAAAGGGAGTGCCGGTCCCACTGAAACTGTGCCTGCACAAGGAGACTGTGTCTTACCTGCAAAGAGCTGTAGCCCACGGCTTGTCCTACTGTAGTGCGACCTGCATCCCCCAGCAGCCCTGGGACCTGCTTCCTCTGCAGCCAGAAGCAGCACAGCCCTCTAGTTAACAAGTTGGGAATTGCCCTTATTCACATGACTCCAGAAGCTCGAGATTTAAACAAAGTAGCCGAACGAGGTATGAAACAACAACTGGCAGCACAGACATGAGTGCTGGCAGGATTGCTCACGCCTGGTACCCCGGCACTGGAGCAGGCAGGAGCTTAGACCCCACCATAATAAACACACAGGAATAAAGAGACAGCCAGAAACACCCCACGCTCGAGGGACACTCGGCTCAAACCTTCTGTATGAGGCCTCTGGCCCTCGTCCTAGCCGTTCTGCTGATCTGGTGGTCTCATTTGCGGCAGGGAGTGGGGATCAGCTCTGCCCTGCGCTTCCAAATGGCCAAGATGGAAAAAAGGAGAGAAAAAAGGAAAAAAAAACCCACCCCACCCTTCCCAGGGAGCGGAGGAGGCCAGCACCGTGTCCTGAAGTAACACCATCCTGCCTTGTCTTGGCTCTGCTCTGGACTAGCACATCCCTGGCCGTGCTGTGTGCTTGGCCGAGTTGTTTCTGCGCCGAGTCCTGCTGCCGTGCGTGGGTGTCCTCCCGCACCCGGGAAGGGCCTCCGACGGGGGGAGCGACCCTGCACGCCAGCACGGCCCCCCAGGCTGACCCTCCTCCAGCATCACGACGATGGCTGGTGGTGGGTCAGCTTGTTGGGTCGCTCTGGGGAAAAGACCCAAGGGAGAGACCTCAATGGGGGGGGACGTTCAGGTTGGGAAGATTAAGTCCTACGTGGAAACTGGGAGTTGAGCAGCTGTGTACGAGGGGAGCACGAGTCTGACCCTCAATGGTGGAGTGTCATGAGCTCCGCAGGTCTTGTCCTGGGTGGGCAATGCGGCCATTTCCCAGCTTGTCCATGCACAATAAACCCTGATGCTGATGCTTCTGATCAAGCCCTGCTTCAGAAGAAAGGAAAAGAGCTCAGCAAGAGGCCGGGGAAATGGGAGAGCACACAAGTGATGCTGGCTGTCCGAGATGCCACTTCCCCAAGCTACTGGGTCTTGCTGCTGCTGCTTTCTGCCCTGGAGCTGGGTGCAGGCAGCATTCGGGACCCAGGACCTTGGCCCAGAGTAACAAGAAATCACACTATAATAAACTGGCCGGGGCAGAGGAGACTGGATCTGAGCCCTTGATGCTGCAAAGTTTTGGGGTAAGCCTGGCTTACACTCCTCTGTTGCCCCCCCGGTGCCATGTAAGTGCCATGGCTCTGCCCAAGGGTAAACCCCGGAGAGCATCGATGTGAAGGAAAGCCACTGCCCAGCCAGCAGCCACCAGCCTGGGAGGTGGGAAAGCAGCAAATAAGTTAGAAGCCAAAAACAGTTTGGTGGCAAATACAGCCTTATTTCTGCATTTCCCCCAGTTCCTGTAATCCTACCCAGTCAATGAATAAGAGCCGGGCTGCTAGGAACAGCCAGGCAGCGTGCCAGCAGAAGACTTTGCATTTACGGAGCCAGCGGACAGGGCAGCTGCCAGAAACACAGGCGGAGAACGTGGCTTTCCATATGAAAAACACTTTTAGCAGAAGGCCTGCATCACTTTTGTTTGCTTTCTCTCTCTTCCGCCTGACGGCAGCACTCCTGGCCTGGGGGCTGATGCTCTGCGTAAACAGCAGGGATTTAAACAGCCAGGGTTGATCGCGGGTGGGCTGGGGAAGGGGCACGTGGGGACTCGGTGCCTGCGGACCCATCGCTTCGACAAGACCATCTGAGCGCTCCTCAACACAAGGACAAGACGAGACATGTCTCAGCAGTCAGTGCTTCCCCATCTCAGCACAAGTGCTTGCCGTGTGGGACCCCCCGTATCTCCAGGCACCCCGTACTCCAAGTTTCTTTTGAATACTTCATGAGCAGGGGGCACTTAACTGTTTGGATAACGCTACTCACAATTCCCCAGGCTCATCCATAGCAGACGGGTCCTCCTGGGTGCTGGAGACAGCTCGGAGATCCCAGCAGCCCCGTCCTCCCATCTGTACCCGCTGGGACTGCACTTGCCCCAGTCTCTGCTCAGATACTGGCCCTTTGCAGAGTGGCTCCTGCACTCTGGAGGTGCTTTCCCTACCCTGAAAATGGGGGTTTGCACCACTATGGATAGTCCCTGGAATAAGAAAGATTTTTGGAAGCGAGTCTATGGCACATCGGAGAGAGCTCCAGCGCCTGGCCCAGGTCTGGGCCGGCACTCACAGGCTGTAACACCGCTGTGGGCTTTTAAACAACAAATCAGAACGGGGAGCAAAACATTTCACACCCACCTGAAACTGCATGGCCCTTTCTGGTAGCCTCAGAGCCATTCCCTGGTTTGAAGCCAATTACAGTGGTCACCGATACTCTCACAGAGGTAACTCACAGCTAAGCCTGCAGTGACCCCTGCGCCTCCCCCCCCCACTAATGCACCCCCAGCCCTCCTGCCTGCTGGGACAGACCCCAATACTTCAGCTCCCACTGATGTCCAGACCAGAAACAACACATTTCAAAGGCAATCTATACACAGTGCCTGATAAATTATTCAGCAGATAGAGAAGACATCGCTGGAATAGTGCTGAGCTCTGCAGAACAGGATCCCGGCCACCTCCAGGCTCCCGTGCTGCACGGCACGGCTTGGGCAGGACTGGGACGGCAGCTCGGGGCAGGCTGTGCTGGGGACCAGGGCTCACGGGGCGCCTGGGAGTGGCTGAGGGCAGGAGGACAACACCATGGCCATGGAAAGGTGACAAGAGCTGGGGTGCGAGAGAGCCCTCTCCACTCGCAGGCACTGGCTTGGTGCTCTCTCGTGCTGGTTTCAGTATCCTGGCAGTGAGAGTGAAGCCTGGAGGTACATCAGGCTAATGCAAGATGAGCATTGGGCCGATACGGGGATGTATCCCCTGTATTTGTATCAATCATAACCCATGATAAACTCGTCCAGGGGACTGGAGAGGCCGGGGACTGTTCCTCTCCTCTCTGCCCATTCTCAGCTCAGCCCTTTACAGCCAGAAATGCTCCCCCAGTGCTCCCAGAGCAGTGCCAATGGTTGGGCTGAGATGGGGAACGGGGATGGTCAAGTGTCACAGTGACCTGCTCTTTCTGTCTGCTATTATTATCATCTGATATAACATAATAATGATATTATATATCATTAAAAACCAGAATTTTATAACCCAAAGTGTTTTCTTAAATATTGCATGGCAGCCCAAAAGCTCCTAGAAAAGCCACTGCTTTTCCGATAAGTTGTATAAGCTTTTTCCAGCCGCTGAGGACACACCGTATACGCCTCCCTGCAGGTGTCCCTGCTAGCAGTGGCACTGCCAGAGCAGCCAGGCTGTACTCGGGTGCGAGAGCAGCTCACCGGCAATGAAACCCAGCAAAGGAGGCCCAGGCTATTCGGGAGATACATCATACAGCAACAGCCATGCCGAATTTTGGGTTTTCCTGAAGCTTAAAAAAAAGCAGAAGTTCATGGGGCAATTAGGGATCCCCTCCCACCAATTACCTTTATTAGTTTTCAAAACAGAGATTAGCTCTTAGTGAGCCATCTAAATTTTCAACACACTTAAGCAGGCTGCTTTCAAAGTGCATCGATCTAGGGGATGCCTGCCCCAGTAGCGCGCGAGAGGGAATATGTGCTCTGCAATAATGAGGCAATAATGTCATTTAATACAACCAAATCATGCCTAATGAAAAATAATATTTGCACAGCTCATCAAAGTGGCATTGAGGCTTACTAAGCACAACTCCAGGCATGAATTTAAATGACTGCAGATGTTAAACGGAGTGCAGTGGTGCCGCTGGGGATGGATGGGGGAAAAAGCTGAATCACCTGGACGGTGTGTGCGCTGCCCTTGGGAACGTCCCCTTCCAGTGCCCCTGGGGCTATCCCGAAGGTGCTGCCATCTCTGTCCCAAACGGATTAGGGAAGGTGTCTGCGGACACTTCAGCATCACCTGGAATAAAGCAGGGTATGTTCACCCTGCTCTGCCCTTCTGACCCTCCGTAAAACTGTACAGCCACATCCTAAAAAGCATCGATAGGGATGCTAGTGACATCGACAGGGATGCTGTCGGTATTGATAGGGATGCTAGCGACTCGGCGCTGCCCAGCAGCTCATCCCTGCACACCAGCCCTACGCTGGCATCAGTCCAGGAGAGGTAAACCCAAAAACCAGACCCAAGGAAGGAACTGGTACAGACGTGACGGACTCGCCTCCGGGTCCGACCCCGCGCATGGTGAGCTGCCGCAGCAGGGGCTCATGGCCAGCCGGTCTCCGTCAGGATTTGAGAGCTGCTGTCAAACCACACCAGAGGGTTTTACCTTCCCCAACCCCACCTTTCACTGCCCAATCACACTCTGCTTAAGTACCAGGAATTATTTCCATACATCAGCTGGACAGCAGGCCGTAATCCCAAACACACATAAGCAGCCTAAACTCCTTCAAACAAAAAAAAAAAAAAAAGAAAAAAGAAAGAAAGACAGGCTGTCTTTCCACCCTGTATCATTTAATCGCCTCTTGAATTATGGTTTAGTCAGCCTGAGATATTAGCATCAGAGAGCAGGTTTTGGTATTAGCAGCTTGAGATAAGCTACCGCAATCACCGCTGAGTGGGAAATAAGTCAGAGGGTGGGGAGCACCCACCTGCCCACCCCAGAGACTTCTCCTAGCAGGGCAGTTTTGCAGGCTGGAAATGTCCCCTGGCCAACCTGAAAAGCTTGGGTTAGCTTACTGAGAACTAACAATAAATCTGACTTCCAATCAGTACTTTTTCCTGCCCAATTCACTGAGCACACATTGCTCCCTCTCCATCAGCGTCCTGCGGGAGAGCTCACCGCAGCCCCCCAGCAAGGCACCGTCTGCTGGAGTGCTGGCAGAAAGATCAAAAAGCCTTAATTGTCAGAAAACGCTGCTGAAATGATGCACCAAAGGTGGAAAAAAAGGCATTTGTCCCTCTGAAAGAGCAACTCTTTCCAGAATTGCTCCATTCACCTGGGTTTTGAAAGCTGTTCAGGCTGAAAACCAGCCGCTGCTGCCCTGAGAGCCCAACACAGCCAGGGGAGCCCTGTGGGACCCAGTGCCTTACACCAATAGCTCACACCAGCTTTCCCACTGTCACATCTCCCGGCAAACGCCTCGTGAGCAGGGTTTCGTTGCTTAGACAGGACTGCTGGGGCCTGCGGATGGGAAGAGACTTGCACAGAGTCTCTGGCTGAGCTCTCGGCAAATTACAACCCTGGCTGGGAGCTGGAGCTGCCTCCTGGCCCCAGGGGTGCTGACACCGCAGCTGGGACGGTCCGGCACTCCCATCCATGATGGTCCTGGGGACAAGGCTCTTGTCAGGGATACCACGCAGAGGGGGAGCAAGGTCTTGGTACCCTCTGATGGCCACGCAAAGCGACAGGGGCAGCGGCTCTCATGGTGGCCCTCCCAGCAGTGGCTGCTTTATCTCCAGGGATTTGTTGGCTCTGGCCATGCAGTGGCGTCTGCACGGAGCCTCATTCTTATGGGAAGACATTGCAGCAACTGGCCTGGGGGTGATGGACTGAGTCAGCCCTGCTGGGAGTCAGCCCTGTGCTATTAGAAACACTACATGCTTCAAAGCTTGTGTTTGCACCTTTTAGCTTTTGCCTCAGGCAGCCACAAAGCCACGCAGACCCCTGCACAGCACGGAGAAGAGCAGCAGTCGATGCAGCCAGCAGCCAGCCCCAGCTGCACATTCAGCCTTCGTGCAAGACCTGAACTAAAGCCCCGGTTCAGCCCAGGGCCTCTGGCCCCGGCTCCTCTCTGGCTCTGGCAAATGAAGCAGTACTGTGCCCGAGAGGGAAAGCATTGCTATGCCAATACCCATTTTACAGACAGAGAAACTGAGCCCTGGGCTGGTTAAGGCTCTGCTTTTGAAGCTAGGTTGCTTGAAATCTATCAAGTATTAGCCCATTTCCAGACTAAGGTGGCTTCCTCCAGGCCAGGCACTGGGTAAGCAGCAAGCTGGGATCAGCTACACTCTCCTTGACCCCCTGTGCGGGTGGTTGGGAAGGATGCGTCCCCACACCTGACCCGGTGGCCCCTGCAGATGTCCTGAGACACAGATGAGCCATCGATCCTGAGATGGAGATGAGCCATCGATCAGGGGCTGGGGAAGGAAGGACACGTACAGTGTACGTTTCCAGTAAGCAGTAAATCCAACAGCTTTGCATTTCCAAGAGGTATGAACACAGCTCCGTGGGACGGGAAGATCCTCGGCAGATTAAAGCCTTTGTGAGCTGCATAACTCGCTCTCATTTGCTCAGGATTCATGGACACAAACAGGCTGGGGTGGAGGCAGCAGGGAGAACCATTTCCTTGGTGCTCATTAAATGCAGGATCCTGAGACCTCCAGCAACCACCCTCCATCCAGCTGCAGTAATGGGCAGGAGGGGGACCAGCACCCCTCTGTCCTTGCCCCCCCCGGCTGTGGGTGGGTAGCTGATGGCCGGTGACACCTCCAGCAGCCCCACACTGTCCCCCCCAGCACCCCACTGTCACACACCATTTCCTGAGCTGCCCTGGGCTCCGGCTTTCTATGCCACCCGCTTATTCCTCATCAGTCCCCGCTCCTCTGCTCTTGCAACACAGACTCCCTGCAGTGTGACCTGGGTCTGTGCTTCCAGCTCCTGCTGCTGCGTGACACTGGGTGACTCCCCGGGTGCTGGCTGCGACCACCCAGCATCTCCCAGAGACAAGCCCTCGGGGCTGCCTGAACAACCGCTCAGGCACCAGCAGCCCCACCTGGGATCTCCAAAGAGATATACGTTCTTGCCTTAAAAAAAAAAAAAAAAAAAAGATAAAAAAGGGTAGGGAGTTTCCATAGCTACAGCTTTACATTGCTCTGGCAAAGGCTCAGGTTCAGCCCGTGTGACGAGAAGCAAGCAGAGTGTTTTTCCCACTCCAGCCCAGCAAGGTAGCATGCTGCATGAATAAAGAAATGAAGAGGAGAGAGAGACAGCTCAGTGATTTTGGAAATAACACATAAATGTTAAGGACTGGCATGTAAGGCTGCCACTAGCACTGCGCTCCCTGCCCTGCCTGACCCATCGCTTCTATGGGGCACGAGTTGCACTTGCAGGTGGGGAGGGAAGGAGCCCTCACAGCCCCCCGCTCGTCAGCACAGCGAGCGAGACACACACCTCCGCTCGACATGGGTCAGAGGCCAAAAACTGCTTCATTTAAATTACTGTCTGCGTGGTGCTCCCAGGGCTGGACTTCCAGAGAGATGGGGAGCCGGCGCAAGCAGTGAATCTGCAGAGATTTAGTGCCGCTGCCAATGCAGAGTCACTGTCCGCAGGACCTGGGGACGTGGGGCTTGCCTTGCTTCGTATCTGTGCCTTGTACAACGTAACATCACGCGCGTCAGGCTGGTGTCAGCACCGCGGCCCATGGGGAAGGACACACGCATTTGCAAACCGCTCTGATCGTGAACAAGAGGGCGATGGGCTTCCTCATTGCTTGTGACCAGGAGTTTTCCTAAAGGCAGTAAAATCTCCTTATGTTATCCTTTTTAATAAGGATTTATCTTTCCTGCATCAGAGGAATTAATACAGACCGTCTGAGAGGGTAATTTTCAGATTCTTGGCAACTTACACTAAACCGGTTCCAGTAAATTTTCCTTTTTTCCTCACCTTAATTCTGTTACAGCTTTTCCTGGGAGATGAGAGAGGGAAAGATTTAACGCAGAGGGAAACCCCCCCCCAACAACAA
Organism: Gymnogyps californianus; assembly: GCF_018139145.2. Classification (NCBI taxonomy): domain Eukaryota; kingdom Metazoa; phylum Chordata; class Aves; order Accipitriformes; family Cathartidae; genus Gymnogyps; species Gymnogyps californianus. The sequence goes on from NC_059488.1 coordinate 8,324,756, forward strand.
AATCATAAGCAAAAAAGTGGAAAAGATAAAGTAATTCATACAGCTCAGCTGAAAACCGTCATTAGGCAAATAAAGAAACAGAAAAAAACCTTCACACAAATTGCTCTACTCAAAACCATGTGGGCTTAACAGAGCTGCTGGGATCAAATGTTTGAAATATCGACTGTTCCCAGGGACAGCATCTTTCAGAAATCAAAACACACGTGATGGATCTTTTTGCCTTGCATCAGCAACCCCTGTCTTTGAAATGACTCCTTGATGCTCGAGAGGCTCTTGAGAGCGATGCGGTGGTTCGTGCTCCCACACACTCACTCTGCCATCTTCTCACCATCCCCAGGAGCCAAAGCAATGCTACCGCCGGCACCGAACGGCATGGGAAACTGAGGCAGGCGAGGCTGGTGGGGCAGGGCACGAGCCCTGCATGCGTCAGGCTCTGCACTCCCCAGCTCCTCGTGTTTGCAGCAGATCAGTGCCGGCATCTTCCCAAGCAGGCTGCAGTTTCTGCCTTCCTTGCTTAAATGATGCCTGACTTGCAGCACCTCAAAGGACTAGAAAATGCCAAGTATCTTCTCTTTGAAAGCCAAGCCTTAGACCAACGCTCTGAATCACCCCTGAGCGTCTGAGCCCTTCCTTGGCCTTGCTGAAGGGCGGACGGGCCAGGGTACCAACAGCAGCTGTACTTGCTGTGGGATGGGCTGTGCTTCCTGCAGCCCCACGGGAGTCAGATCTCGTAACCCCTTAGGGATGTGCATGCAGAAATGCCTCCATCCATCCTGGAAAGCAGGAGGAGACTCACAAGCCAGTGCTGCCCCACTCCACCCTCCGAATCCCAGCTGAATTTCACCTTTCTTCACTTGCACGGTGAGCTCACTTCTCTTGAACTTGTTTGCTTGAACTCATTGGGAAGCAGGTATGTTATACTGTTAAATAACACTTTCTGCCCCAGAGCTAACCTTGCAGTTGTGATGAACTGGGAACCCAAAACCAAAGTAGCAAAGCCTTTCACTGAACCTACGCTGATTTTCTGAGCTCTCTAGACATCACCCTGGCCACACTGATGCTGTAGTACCACAACGAGCACTTCATTAACAGCTCACCTCAATGGTAAACCAGACAGAAACCTGCTTAACAGACAAGTTTAAGTCTTACAAAACCCAGACCTGCAAATGTGAGCATCTTCACTGCCCTGTGCCTGGTTAGCAGACCAGAGCTCATCGAAACGTAGGTGCCCAACTCACGATGGAGCTCTGCCCGCAGGAGATGCCCCTCGCAAGGTTAAACAGACCACAGGTCTCCTCTGGGAATCAGGAATACATTCACCGCTGTCTCAAACCATGGGCCTGTTTAATAAAACACCCTGCAACCTGGCTGCCACTGCTCCTGGGCTTGACAGTGGAGAGACCAGGCAGCACGTGGGAGCCCAGGAATTTCTGCTGTGATCACAGGATGCTTCAGTTCTGCTTCTGGTTGGTTTAATTAGGATATCATGAAATTGCACAAGATTGTGATATTCGGGTTACATGGCAATGTTAGCCTTCGTATCAAACAAAGCACTTTTTCTTTTCAGGTTCCTGCAAATGTTCTCATCTCTATTCATTTTTGGAAATCTTCTCTTTTTGAGCAAAAGCCAAGCACTGTCTACAGCAACAGTGTGCCAGTGTTACGCAGTTCTGAGGCTGGGCAACTCTAATCCTCTGCAGTCAACAGTACTGCCATAGCCCAGCAATATTCATGCTTTATATTTACTACCAATCAAGTCAGACACTATTTTAAAGACCAACCTTTTGTCTGCCAATCCTAACATTCAACAATATAACGTAATATTTACAAAGGTATCTGGAAAGCAAGTAAGATCAGTGCTTGGTTTCTCAGAAACTGGTATCACAGTCTTGTGTTTTCTATAACCTATGTTGTTTTATTTAAAAATACAACAAAAACAAAGATGTGATGCCAGAAACACAAGGGAAAATATGTGCAATCAAGAAAACCCCACTTTCTGTGGGCTGAATCTGCTCCCACGAGATACCGTGAGAATCAGGAATAACTCTTGAGAAGACAGTAATGTTAAACTGTTGCAAATCAGAAGAAGCAAGCTGGAACTGTCTAATATTAATTGCACACATATTATGCTTGTCTTTATCTCAGAGGTCTATGCCTCCTCACGGGATGTCACATCCAGCGCTGGCCAGAGGGGATACCACCAGGCCGGGATCATCCCGCTCACGAACCCGGATTGAAGCAGCCGTGAAGACGTGGCAGCCCCCGGGGTGAGATCCCGGCTGCAGCTCAGCCTGTCCTGCTCCTCTGCTCTGCGATGCCCTGCACGGTGAGCACCTCCGGCACTTCCTACAGCCCAGAATTAGGCACAGGGGTTTCATGTCACCGAGGTGCCGAATGCCCTGGGAGCTTCTGCCGGAGCCAAAGCGAGCTCAGCGGTGCCAGCACCCGGCACTGCAGACCAGAGCTGCCCTTCTCCGGGTACATCTTCTGCTCCGGCGCAATCAGTAAGAAAATGGCTTTGGTGACGGCGGGATCAGAGAGGTCACCTGGAGGGGTTGGAGAAGCACCTTTCGAGTGCTTTAATGCATTTGGGTGGGGAAGGGGGGGCTGGCCCCGCTCTCTGCCAGCGGCACGCTCTTGGGAGAGCTGCGGCCACGGGCAGCAGCCGAACCACGCAGCTTTTTGCCTGTCTCTGTTTGCCCAAGGAAAGGAGTTGCAGAGGAAACCCACGGGACAGACATAAGTTTGAATTATTCCCCCAGCCCCTCCTTTGTGTAATATAACAAGAAGAACACAAAATTCGCCTAACAGCAAATCCAAATCAACACTTATCATCCTTCCCCTCCCAACTCCACTCCTTCTCTCGCAGCACGGCTATTTTTCCCCAGATCCCACCACTAATCTTTCCAGGGCTTAGCTACCCAGCAGGCGACACCAATCAAACCAAGACACCTCCTTTTCCTTCCCCATGAAAGCCTTATAAATTGCATCCCTGTAAATCCCTGCTTGCACTGGCTTGCAGAGGAGACAGGGAGAGATCCCCAACAGCCAGGCCGTGCATTTCCTAGGCCACCCTCCCGCAGCCGGGACACCGCAGCACTCGCTCAAAACTGAGCCTCTGGCAGCCTCCTCCATACCATATTTTCTCCCCAGGGGGAAGTTTAGCTTGGATTGCCACAAAAGGCATCACGTCTTGCTATGTAACTCACGTCTATTGTGTTAACTAAAGAGTGACAACGTGCACACCATTTTTCTGCGGATGCCAGGGTGGGAAACCAGGAGGCAGAACGAGCATCACTGCCTGCAGGGGCAATGCGGGCAGATGCCCGTTATGGAGAGCCTCCCTGCACTGCACAAGCTATAATCTAGCTATGAAGGCACGCAACAGATAAAGGAGAGGGTTAATGGTTTGCCAAAGCTCAGGCAGGAAGACCCAAGACAGGTCTTAAAACAAATCCACACTGAGAGCAGAGGGAATCCAGATGTAAACCCCATCGCAAAGCCAAAGCAACACCATCCGCTTTAATGGGGAAGTAAACGCGGGCTTCAGAACAGGAGCTCTGTGCTGGGATTGCACCGTCCCTGCCGGTCACCTCAGAAAATACTGTATTATTTCCTACAGAAAAAAACAAACAACACAGAGGAGCGAAGGTGGAATACTGGGAATAAAAATGAGCAAAGCTATTTGTAGGTAAGTTATTTTTCTCATAGGAAATGGTGCCTGTAAGTGGATGCTTTAGCAGAGCTGTGATTTGCACGCTGTAATGCAGCTGCTTTGGGGACTTGTCTGGCACTTGCCTGTGAATTCCCTCTGTCTCCCGGCACATTCCCGCATCATCACAGCAAATACCCGCTTCGATGGAGCCCACGTATCATCTTTTACAACAAAGTCCAAGACATCTCTCTATTGTGATCGGTGCCAGTTTACGAGTCTTTGAATCTCAAGACATTTTGATCCACTTCAGCTGAAGTGACCTGAGCTGGGGAGAGGTATGGGGAGACGATGACTTCTGAATCCATCACAGGTCCCCAGAGGGTTTCAAAGCAGCCACATCACCCAGCAATCTGGGTATTTATCTTCCCCCAGGCAGCCACTTTCCTTTCACTAATGCTGATGTGTTTTCCCCTTTAACCTCAAACACTCCGAAACTCTCAGTGAGTAAAGAGACAACCTGGCTTTGACTGATGCCAGCTCTGCAGGTACGAGCGGAACAGGCAGTGCTACAAGAGGCCACTTTTGTCCATTATGGTCCAGCCTAGATTTTCAGGCAGCTGAGGAACAAGGGACCTGTGCACACCACACAGGAAAAAATGAAACCCCAAAGGACTTTTCCTCCCAGTTTGCTAAGAGTCCCCTCCAGCAGAAAGGAAGGAAATCCCAGCTGTGTGGCATGCCCACCACTTGCAATTCCTCCAATACAACAAGCTTATGAGCTTCGGCGGCTCAGGCCCTGTGATGAACTCGTACCTAGAGAAAAGCCACACCGTGGCCTCAAAGCCATACCTAAAGCTGGCAGTGCTTCATCCCCCGCCTGGCAAGAAGATCATCTCCTTTATCCCCTGCCCAAGAGAGGCCAACCAGCGCAGCCTTGGAAGAGCCTAAGCTGGAGTTTAGTAGCAATTCAAAGAAAAAGACCTACAAGCTTTTTCACCAAAGCCTATTTTTCAGGCTGGCAGCTTCTGGTGGTTATCTCACCACCTAAGTTTGCTGTAATTGGTATCTCGGAAAGGAAGGAAGAAGAGTACAGGGCTGCGGAGCAGGAGCAGTGACTGACCCACGGGAGGGCAGGGCTGGAGCACCAGCAGATGAACAGAAGGGAGAAGGCAGACAGGGAGCGGCAGGCTGGGGTGTGTGGGCTCTGAACAGCTCTGAACAGCTCTGAACAGCTCGGCACCGGCACCCGCTGCCAGGGCTCCTCTGCAGCACTGACACAGCCTCACGGCAGCACCAGATGAGGCAGAGGAGGGCTGGAGCCAGCGCCCGGGATGGGATGGTCCCGCTGCAGGCAGAGCGCTCTGGTCAGCTCCAGGACTGCACGGGCACCCCCAAATCTCGCTTCCCCCCACCTCCCTCTCAGAGAAGATCAGTGGCAAAACAGAAAGCAAGATGTGGGAGATGGCGACATGATTTCCTCCCCATCACGGCTCTCCAAGGGGCATGAAATGAATGGTGAGAATTAATTCTCTTTGCCCTGGGGCCAAGGTAAGAAGCCAGGAGTGATTTCTGCCAGGAGTGCGTGCAGATGTAAGGCTGGTGTGAGTGACAGCAAAGCCACATCTCTTCCCTTCTGCCACATGCGAGCAGCATCCTTGTCACCTGGGCGAGGGCAGGGGATGATGGCTGGCACTTTGCTTCTGCCAAAAATTCACTCGCCCTTCTTTTTCTTTTTTTATAAGGAGGCTATTAACTGAACGGGGACATGATGAATAAAGATGTGGGCTGCAGAGTGTCTCCTGCAGCGGCTTGCTGAGCCCTCCGAGCGCTGGCACACCTTGCCAGCCCCCCTCTCCCTGCAGAGCCGCCCGCCCTCGTCTCAGGTGCTCAGAGGCGGTTGCTTTACCCACTGCTAATGACATTTATTTTGTTCTCAGAGCCTCGGGGAGGACTCTTTCTCTCGCCCTCCCTGCTGATGTGAATCCTGCTGCCCTATTATCCTGATCTGAGACTTTTTTTTACTGTTGAACTGCTGGTGGTCTCCCCTACGTCCCCCATCTATGTCCCCCAGCCTGCTCTTCCCACAGATACAAATTTCCCAGGCTTGATCCAACCAGCATTGAAGTAAAGAGAAAAACTCCTCACGTTTTCAGGTTGGATTAGGTCCCTGGCCTGGCGAGGACAGGCTGAGACTTGCTTTTGGGTTTCCGGTAACTTGCCTCTAAAATGTCCTTCAGAAAAAGGCAATTATGACAGTGCCATTAAGGCTTTCCCCATTGCACGGCCAGATAACTCGCTAGGAGTCTTTTGAAATAACCGTTAAACAATAGATCCTGTCTTGTTTACTGAATGTTTCTGAACTCAACAGTAATGCATCCAGATGTCACCCGTGTCTACTGTAGGCCTAACTATTTCTGGAAACACACCAAGGGCAAATTGCTTGGATAATGTCAGATATTGTTGCAGAGAGAATGTGACAAGTTTCCATCTCTTTGATAAAAGCTGTGGAGCAGAGAGATGTTTCCCAGGGCGGCAGAGCTACGTGCACCTTCAACTCAGCCCCGCGCAGGAGCCGCATCCCTGCCTGTAGCTCATGGGCAGGGACAAGCGGCAGGCGCTTTCCAGCTGGGGAGAAAATTAGCGTCGCTGTCGAGCAAAGCTCGGCAAGCTCACAAACTGCCGTGCTGGGTGGTGTTGTCGCTGCAGGTGGCTTTTGGCCCGGAGGTGAGAGATGGGGAGAGAAGCATTGGAGACAGCGAGGAGGGGCTGAGCTGCCCTCGTGGCCAGGTAAACTTGGGGAAGATGTCTCGGCCTGTCTTGTGCCATTATTCTGAATGAAGCTGAACGCCAGCTCTGACCCATCACAGGTGCTTGTTTCAACGAGCAAGATAAAACTCTGTCTGAAGTGAGAGGGTAAACAAAACTCCCCCAGCCCCTGACTCATCTCTTGTCTCCACTCCATGGCATGCCAAGAGGAGCACCAGCGCACGCTGAGGGAGATGCCAGCACCCAACAGTGTCCCAGGCTGCAGCTTACACCGCTGTCCCCCTTACTCCAGTGAGAAATCTGTACTCTTGGCCATGTAGGATGGGGCAAAATCATCGGCACTGTGATTTTGGCCTAAATCAGCTCCGCTCGTGTCCCCCCTCTGCGCTGCCTCCGACACAGGCACCTTGAGAACTGCACAGTCCACAGGAGCCAGGTCCTCCCTCTGGTGCCCTGAACTGCTACTAACGGGTCATGGCTGTTATTAAGCTTTCCAGGGAGAAATGGGTCCGAGGATATTTCAAAATGTTATTATGACTTTTAATTTTATTCCCCAGCCTTTCTAGCTGACCTCTGCCCAGGGCTGTTCTCACGGGGATTGCAGGGCTTGCAGGTTCCTGAGGTCCCAGCCTTGTCCGGGTTGGCCTCAGCTGTGATCTGAATGCATCTGGAAGGTCTGAAGAGGATCAGAGTCCATCACCCAACGTATTCATCATCCCTCTGCCAATCTGTGGTGCTGGGATATATGCTTTTTTCTCAAGCAAAGGGTGAACCAATCCTGCCTACTGTAATAAATTAGATCATGAGGAGAGAAGGAGATAACAGACGACAACACGGGAAGAAGTGTAAATTAGAATGGGAACGAGTTGCAAGTTCAACCCCACAGCAGCCACCTCTCCACCATCCCTTCCTTGCTCTTCTTCAATGTTATAAGTTGCATCACAAGCCGTGGCTGCGGGAGCCCTGCCAGCAACAAGCACCTCTTCACTGGCCATGTCCTTATCCATATCCATGACAACACGACAGCCAGGTACCAGAACACGACGAGTGAGAAGGTACCGAGGTATCCCCATTTCTTACACCAGCACTAATACAGCTAGGCACTGCGCAGCCAAATGAAAAGCTCCGAGTTACGTAAATACCTTACAGCTTGGCCAGCTGCAAAACCCCTCACCGACCCATGTGCCGGGCACTGAGGACATATCCTGACATGCCCAAAGGTTACTGCCACAGAGTTCTTCAGCCTGCAAGGATGCAACTAAGCTCTCTGGGCTGCACATACATGCCCAAGGAAATTAAGCACCTTTATCTCTTTGGATCTGGTGCCCAGCAAAACTTTTAAAGGATCCTAAGGGGGATGCTCAGGTACGGCTGTAGGGTCAGCAGGTGCTCTTCAGCTTTAGATGTGGGAATACCTTTAGAAAGACTTGGGTCAATATGCCACCGACAGCGAGCAGGTCCTCTGTCGCTTAGCCACTTCTGAACATGTTCTCCTTAGATTGCAAAGCCCGTGAGACCAAACCTTCAGGCTTGACTCTCGTGTCACCTACATGAGGGTTTGAGGACTGCTGCTGTTGCAATGGAAAAGGATCAGGAGGAGACACGACAGCTAGACTGATCTTCTCTTTGCTGGAAAGCAAAGGGAAACACAGCGGAGATACAGCTAGTAACCACGGCGCTGGTAACGTTCTGCAACTCTTTTGTGCTCAGGTAGGCACAGGTATTTAAGAACTGACTGCATTTGTAATCTGTGTTCACTGACAAGAAAACAGAAAGGAACAAATGCTGTTTCCTTCCTTTCCCCTCACATCCCCACATCTTTCGTAAGTGAGAACCAATGTACTGAGGGGTGATAAATCAACATCAGTCACTTTGCGGGGGATTTTGTTGAAGTTCTTTGTATCTACTGAGCACCAGCACCGTTCCTTAAGAGGTCCTGTCATCGTTCTGCACAGAAATCCTGACACGCAGAGGAAGGAGGTTACACTTCTAATTACAGCTGCACAGTCTTTAAGGTGTTTGAAATCTCTTTTCACCAACTGACAGCCGTAATGCATCTTTCTGCTCATTTCAGACTAGATGAAAACCAACCATAAAAGGTTGCAAACAACCTTCCATTATTCACATGCCATCGCAACGGGGCAAGCGCCTAAATACAGGTGTGCGGATAGTTCAAGCGCTTAGTTCACGCACAATTTACGTAAACTATTTTCCCTTAACAGCATTATAATTTAGATGCTTACTCAGTGAAGACAAGATACAATGACTAAAAAACCCCATCATACTGGGTACTTTTGCTCAAACGAGGCCACCCAGGAGCACTGTCTGCGCTCTAAACATTGGGATATCCACCAGGTTTCCTAAAACGACAGGCACCCATCATGAAAGACTGAAGGGCATGATTTTACCATCTAGGTTTTATGCTGATTTCACCGCTCATTTTAGGCTAGAAGACAATCTGTTGAACCTCAAAGTGCAGTCTTCTCTTACCTTTAATTTATTCTGTCAGAAAACTGTCTACCTTAATGAGTATGAGCACACCCCCACTACCTTCCAAGTTTGGTGATCTGTTATGTCAAATATAAATAATCCTGTCTGAAACCAGTCGATATGGGGAAATGAAAAGCCATCTTCCCTTGGGGGATTTCTCTCTCCCTCCCACAGCCCCCCCAAGCCTGCAGACTACCTTTAACGTACTGAACAATGTCCATGTACTTCTGAGAGCTCAGACCTAGACGGCTGCTGTATTAACCAAATAGTGACAAAACCAACCCACAGATAATTGTGCTATCACCTTCCTTGCATTCAACTCTGGATTCCTCTCCATCACCATTGCTTCGTTGCGCGTGAGCTAGCGGGCTGGTTTGCTGCCTAACCTGGGGCTGGGGTGGTCTCTACAAACTCATCTAGATGGAGTGGGGGGTTCCTCCGTCCTTTGAGGCCAGGACACGCGATAGGAACAAACCTTTGTCCTAGATGCACGGCTCCAGGTGAGATGCCCAGACAGGCTGCCGAGAGAGGCCAGTTTCAGCCCCACGCTGAGCGTGCAAAGGAGGACACGACCCGCACACCCAGGCAAGGCACGGGATGGGGCAGCTTTCCTACCCCATCCCTGAGAGATGCTTTCATGACCTCCTTCACAGGCATGGCTTTGAAACTAAAGATGCTGTAGGACCAGCAAAAACCAAGCCTGGAGCACCCTGCTATTTTTCATCCTGGTCTAAGGCAGTGGGACTTGACCAGTCCCCCCGAGACAGGGTATCGGGGAGCGGATGCTGTGCAATTCTCCATGTTCCTATGCGCTCTGCCTTCCCCCTCCAAATCCCTTCCAGCCCCAACTCTCGCAGCCGGGGCTATCCTCTGCCTGCTTTCCTCCTTGCAGGCATTCCCCCGGGACGCGGGGGTTAGCTGCCGGTTCCCTCGGAGCAGCAATCCCATCGCTGCTGAAAGGCAGTTTAGGATGCACCGGGAGGAGGGCGGGGGACGGGGGACGGGGGACGGGGAGGGGGGAAGAAGTAAACAGGAGAAAAGCACCGCGCAAGACCCCAGCGTTGCGAAGGACGGGGAGAAGGAGCCCAAGCAAAGCCGGGGAGGTCGGTCTGCCAGCGGCGGAGCCTCCGCGCCGGTGCCCTCTCCCCGCTCCGCCGCCCTGCCCTCCCCGCTTACCTTCAAACGGGGGAATTGTGCTGGATCTCTCAGGTGAGGACCGCGTCTCCCGAAGCCTCCAGCTCGGAGAGCATCAATGCCAAAATAAACAATTAAAAATTAATAATAATAATTTTAAAAAAATTAAAATAAATAAATTAAAAAAAAAGAATAAAAAGACGGAGGCCAGCTCACGGTGCCGAGCAGGCGAGCCGGCAGCAGACACCCTCTCGGCACATGGCCGGGCCCGGCAGCAGCGGCTCTGCGGGGGAGCGCTCCCTCCCCGCCCCGCGCCCCAGCGCCGCCGGTGCCGCCAATGACGGCGGCGCGGAGCGGAGCGGCGCCCCCCCGAGCCCCGCACCGGGGCCGCACGGGCAGCGGCGCGTGCTGCCGCCCCCCTCCCGCTGCACCCCCCTACCCCGGGCCGCGGCGGAGCGGGAGGCGGCCGCCGGGTCCGTGTCCCCCCCCCCCCCCCGGGATGCGGGCCTGTCCCGGCGATCGGGGCCGGGCCTCGGCCCCCCGCGCCGGGGGGAGAGTGGGGCCGGCCCCACTGAGCCGGGTCACCCCCTCACAGAGCCGGGTCACCCCCCGCACGGAGCCGGATCACACCCCACGGAGCTGGGTCACCCCCCACGGAGCCGGGGGACACCGCGGTTTGGCCAAGGGAGCCTTCATCCCCGGTGCTGGCACAAGGAAAGCATCCCACCCGCCCCCCCCACCCCCCGCAGGGGTTGCAAGGGGGCATGGGGAGAAAACCAAGGCAAACCCTGCAGCGTCCCCGTTTAGCCCCACAAAGGTCCCAGGGCATTTTACACGTGATGTGACTTTGTCCCGTGCACCGTTTATCAGGAGCTGCACTGAGGTTTTTGCTGTCTGGTTTCAGTGATGGCCACCCCTGGGGAGGAGAGCGTCTCTCCTCTTCCCAAATCCGTGCCCGTTCCAGCACAACCTCAGCTACTTTAGAAGTCCTCATCCACAGCTTTCTCCGAAGATGCCGACGCTGTACAGGGCACGTTCGGCACTAGCAGTGGTGATTCACAAGACTTCATTAGTGTCGGTGGTTATCACATTCCAGAGCTGAAAAGAGCAGCATTTGGTAATAGCAGAACTTGGGATGAAACCTGGCGATTCGAGTTGCCATTACCCCTCTAGCAGGTGGGCAACCTGCAGAGGCACTGGCACGGAAAGGACTGTCACAGCCATGCATGGAGGTTGTCCCCTATCCCCGAGCTGGTGTGACAGGGAAGCAAAAACTGCCCCAGCTCTCCTGCTGCATCCCCTGGGCTTGGCAGCCGCTCGTCCCTGGGCTCTCTGCAGAGCAGCGCAGCGCCTTCGCTCCCCCGGGCACGGAGGATGCTCGGCATGTCTCAGGAGGCCCTGCCAGCCCTGCCTAATTGCACCCCCTGCCATCAGCCTCGACTGCTGTCACCCACGTTGTCTGCAAGCTGTCAAACAACTCCTTGGGTAGCAGGGACCCTTCCGCAGGCCACTGCCTCTTCCAGCCTCCCGATGATGATGCTGGGAAGACAAGCGCGTTCAGCCTGGAGTGCCTCCATCTGTCGGGACGCGTGACTTTTGTCCCGCAGCGTTCATTTCCCTGGCCTGGCTTGTGTCTGCAGTCCCAAAGTTATTCCTAAGAGCTAACTTAATTTTTCTCTGTGGCAGTTCTGGCCCATTGATACTTGTTCTGTCCTTGTTGACTGGTGAGAATAATTAGACTCTGGTCCTTTTATAGCACATCTGCTCTTTTTAAGATGGTATCGCTTATAGCACTCTTTTAATCTATAGAGAGGGAAACAGTTGCATTTAATTAATTGCTCCTTAAATAAACTAATTACTGCCAGTAATTTCAGCACACTTTGCACGCAGTTCAAACGCCTGTGCAGAGATCTGAAAGGCAAGCTACCCAGCCTAATGACAAGAAATGAAAGCAAGGGGGCAAAATATAGTTTATCTTTAGAGAGTCTACTTAAGAGTCTTACTGTTTAATTATTACAGACCGTATTGGTTAGTACTGAACTGTCTATGTCACGGTTCCTGTTCAGCTTTGCTTCAAGGTTGCTTGGATTATGGGCAAAAGATATTGAAAAGCTATGCCAGGAAAAAAACCCAATTTTAGCTTTTTATTACTTTTATGGGTCAAATGTCATTGTCTAGCAATTTATCATTGTATCTTTGTTCAGAAATATGAACGATGGAGGTTCTTTGCTTGGGCCATTCATTTCGATTTCTATGCCTGGACTCCTGTACTGCAATAAACAGCCTCCTTGCTTCCCAGTGAATATGTCAAAGCAATTCTCCACTCGTCTAAGCCCAGGATAGAAGCAAGGAAAAACAATGTTATAACAAGGACTTAGCAAATACTTGGGGTGCCTTGTGCAAATATAGAGCTTGTTTTCTGGACTCTAACATGAGGTCTACTTACTCTAAGAGCAATTATGTGAAAATCAGTTACCTATGAAGGAGGCAAAGGTTTTTATAATATATTTCTATATTGCAGCGGTGTGCAAGACCTCTGTTGTGAGCATGGTCTTGTTGTGCTAGGGGCTGTACAAACACAGAGCGCAAAGAGCCGTGATTCCCTAGACTTCGCAACATAAATTTTTACAGAAGGAAAGTGCTAATTAGCATCCGCAGTTCGGGAGCCAGTTGATAGCCTGGAGAGCTGGCTGCTGGCCAGCCACAACTTTTATCAACCCCTCTTGCCATTTGGGAAGCATCCTGTGCCTGCCAAGTCTGTGGGATAAACAGACCAGCAGCAGCCAGGAGCCAAATCATTTGTAGGTTTTAAGTACAGTGTTCAGGTTATAATCACCTGCTTTCCTCCACCACCACCAATAGGTTATTCTCGGTGTAAATCCTTCGGCGAGTTCATGTATTCACACTCCTGCACCCAAAAATTCTTGGTTTCCTCACACTTGACTCAGGACTTGGGATCAAACTGCCCAGGAATATTGTATGATCTTCCCATCACTCAGCACCCAAGGCCCCTCTCTAGGCTTTTTTTCCCCACCTCCAGCTTGCTCCATCCCCAGGGAGCAACTCATAATGCGCTGCCATCAGGGAAGGGCAGGTTCTCATCTGGTTGTCATGACCCTGGAGACATCTTCCATCTGAGACTCCCCTTCACCTAGGGGCTATGTGACCACAAACCACAACCAAACCTGGGTATTGCTGGGAGCAATGGGCTGCTGAAACACTGCCTAGCTTTCTGTATGTATTCCCAGTGCTCCACCAGCCTGGGGGATAGTGGTGCCATTTCTAGACTGAAGACTCTTTCAGCAGCTGCAGTTTGGTGGACATGACACACACAAAGCGCATGGCCTCTTAGGGAGGCAATAAAATACACATACACCTGAAATAGGGTAGCAGAGGGCACTTAATATCGCTAAAGGATCACACTGCTCCTGCCAGTGCTTTGCTCCAACAGGGAAACGCAGCGTTAGGGCTCTGATAAACCACCCCCACGCGTTTTGCAGGCACACGCCACGCGCCTTCTGCCTATCGCAGACCCCGGGAGCGGGTTTAGATGCAGCGCCCAGGTACAGTGACAACACAACCTTGTCATCACCTGCCAAACACCGTCTTTTCCCATTCCTAAGGGCAAGGCCTTTTCCTTTGCTGCTCTCTGGCATTTGTTTTTGCTCTAAGCTCGCCAGCAGTAAATAGGACCCCGTGTGTGCAGCTTTGCGGGAGGAGGCTTACCTCCTTGTAGTGACAGCTGCTCTCTGGTCCTGATGGAAGTGCCAGGCACTTTGCTCTGCCTCTTCCCCACGATTATGGAGGTGCCTTCTCTCGGACAGTCTCCAAGCTGATCCCAAATATTCACGACGGCAGCCTGAAAGGTCACCACTCCATCATTCTCCTCTCACTGGGACGTGAGTACGTGCTCACAGTGCCTTGGTCACCTTCGCTGGATTTAAATGCAAACTTTTTGTTTAGGTGAGAACAGCAGCTGGATCCCCAGGTTTGTGCTCTTCCACAGCACCCTTTCTTCCCCCTGCTTTAATCACCCGTAATGTAGGAACCACCTGGCTTACAAACACAGCCCTAACAACCGCCCATAACCGGGACCTTTCTTGGTGTCCCTCTTGCACCTACTGCTCCCCACTGCCGTGGCTTACAGCACTGAGGGAGGCAGGTATGGAGTTGAAGATGCCCTGGGGCCAGGCCTGCCACACATTACTCTGAGAGGTTTCTGTCCTTGAAGGCGACAAGCTCAGAGTGCTGAGGGATGCATCTGCTTAAAAGAGTTAACAAAGCAACAACAGAGAGAAACTGCTGCTTAAATAAGTGCTTTTAACCTGAACAGATGAATTACCCAGTGCCACAAGTCAGCGTGCTCCACACTCGCTGTGCTAAACATCCCCAGCCCGTGACCGACGACACCGTACGCCAAGGCTCGCAGCGGGGTAACATCAGCCTCAGCCAGAGCAACGTGGGTCAGAGGTGCTCTGAGGGAACGTGCGCTTGAAGGCTGCTCTGTGGTAGGGCTTGCCTGGCACATCATGTCACATCGCACCCGCCAGCTTGTGCCTCCGCACCCGTCGTGACGTGCCAGACTTGCTGGAATGTGATCCTGTGCAGCCACTGCTTCGGATGGAAGTGCCAACAAAAGGAAGGGCTTAGAGAGGCAGGGGGTGAGTTTAAGGATGCTCACCACGGATTCCCTCATGCCCCTTTACACAGGGCAGTCCTCACCCCAGAGGCATGAATATCAGGGGGCTGCTGGCCTGAAGGGGCATGGGAGGAGCTGGGGGAATAATCCTTCCATGGGCATCTGGGCCATGGTGGGAATAGTGCAGAGCCTTCTGTCACAGCCTTGGAAAGCCAGAGACCAGATCTCCTGGAAACACCTTCCCCTTCAAGCTTATTGACCCCTTTAAGGTGGTCAAGAGGTTTGTAGGGCAAGCACTCCCTGTACAGAAGCCATGTTGAGTTTTCTGAAGGAAATCATATTTAGCCACTATTTCTACCCTTTATTAGACCTTCTGCTAACTTGTTCGTTACAAACCTTAAGCATGCAGGGCCTGCAGCCTTTGCCAACCCTTCAATGCACCAACCCTTTTGCTAAGCTGATAAAGCTGCATCTTCAAACTCCTCCGGCTCTTTTGGCCCCATGTCCTCTCCTGGATCGGCTCCTCTTGATGCTGATCCTGGCTTGCTGTGTAATCTTCAGGAAGCAGCTTAGTGCCAGAAAGCAATGGCTAGAGGAAAAGCAACAAGAAAGGCTGGCATCAAAGAGCAGAGCCCCACGCAGAAGGGCTCAGCACCAACCCACCCCTCTGAAAACTCACATGGCAGACAGCCCTTCCCCTGGACACATGCCCACAGCAGATTCCAGCTCCTTTTGCTGTTGTTTCCTACCAAATCAAAGAACTCTTCCTCACTGCTTTGGAGATGCGAGAGCTCACTTCATGAAAATTAAGATGGGTCCTGCAAAATCCGGGATGACAATGCAGGGTGTCCTACATCTGAAAAGCAAAAACTGGATTTGGTGTGTTTTTAAAGGATAAAGCAGATCTTTCCTTACTGAGTTTGGTATTCTCCACCACATGTCAGATAATGAAGCATGGAAAGATGTCTGCCTGGACTTACGGGGAGAGCGATAGGAGAGAAAACAAGTGGATGGATGGTTGTCCCATGGCAAAGGGCATCTGGAAGGCCAGGAGGGAGCTGAAAGAGCCATGGGCTGGGAACGTCACCCACAGGTGAGCATGGAAGATGGGAAGAGGAAGCCACTGATGGAGATTGGGAGCTTGGGGGTAGCACCTGCTGGGAACAGAACAGCCATTGCCATGACAGGACTGGAGCAAGCTTGTCATGCCTCTCTTGCAGAACAAGGCTAGAGCAGAGTTTATCCTGCTTGGAGCATCTTTTGCAGGGACACGTGAATCTGTGTTACAATGCGTGGAGATGGTTATTGCAAAGCCACTTTATTTATGGTGTTTTTATTGGCAGGGGAGTGGGAGTGCAATACAATTTTAGCCACTCTGATGTCTCCATCTCCCTTACATCCCACCTCCATTTCTAGAGCAGTTTTTTCTTTAAATTACATGATTCCTCAAACTGTAGAAGGGACTTTCTGTACCTGAGATTGTACAAGATTAGCTGGATGGTCTTGCTGAGCAGGGTAAGGTGTGGGCAGTTCTGGGAGAGCTGATGACTGTACGTCTCCACCACCATCACCAGTCCTGGCCCCCACCAGCTGCAGGCAGCAGGATGTCTTTGCATATGGCAGAAATAGGGTAGGGCCAAGCTCTGCGAGGAGCTCAGCTAGGATGAACTTGAGCATGAAGAATGAGGCACTTCACACCATGATCTGCAGGGAGCCCAGCTCTCGGGCACGAGCAGGGTCAGTAAGCGGCCGAGCCAGTAGCACTTTTTTATCATTTTAGAAAGATCCTGTTGAAGATCAGAGGGAGTCTCCACAGCTACCGAGTCTGAGAGCACCACTTGGTTATGCTCCACTTCTCAAAGGTAACACAAATTTCTCCCACCTCCCACTGGCACTATCCACTGGATCACACAACCCATTAAAAACAAACCCAGAGAACGCTTTTGTCTCTTCCTGTCCTGTTCAGATATTTTGGGTATTTGTGGCAATCTCTCCTGTTTATATAACAAAGCCACAGCCCAGTGTTTGTGGCACCATATCCATGGTAACCCTAATATAGCATGCACAGGCGACTAGATTTCATTAGGTGGCTCAGCTGCGGCAGCACTGGGGAGGGAATTTCTCTGGGATGCTGAGCTGCACAAGCAGCCTGGTGGGAAGGGGCCTGGCTGCCCACCCAGCCTCAAGTGCCTGGCGAGGCAGCACCTCCCAAAGAGCAAATGATGCTCTCCTTTGGCTAACTTTGGCCTTTCTCCTGCTCTCCTGTCACCAGCTCACCATGGCACGGTGCTAGGCACAGCCCATCCACCTGCCTTTCACTCTGCAGAAGAGCCGTGGGTGCATGGCTGGACCAGGAGGAGAGGCAGAATTGATGGGAGATGCTCAGCCTCCTCCATGCATGGCAGTCCTCGCCTCCGCTGCCGGAGCAGGAGCAGCAGGACCGAGCCGTAAAGAGCAGCTGAGGTCCAATTCTGTCTCGGATTCAGGGAGACTCCTCCAGTGGCAGTGGGGAGATCCGACTGCACGGTTGGGGTTGGGTCCCCTTCGGATGTGGTCCTCGTGGGGGATGAGGCAGGAGGCATTACTTGGTGTAAGAGAGAGAAAATTTGGTCCTGAGGAAGGCAAAAAAGAGAAACAGGTTAGGAGAAAGCAAGAAGTTGGAACGAGCAGAGGCTTAGCAAGGGGGATGTTATAGCACTTGTTACTCTCATGCTGTAAGGCACACACTCATGCGCAAGGAGGAGGGAATGGCTCTGCCCACCCACCGCTGCTGGGTCACGGTCTCCTCCAAGTGTCCTGTCTTGGTTGGCACCCAGCACGTCTGCGGGTTAAATAGCAACTGCTGCAGTCACCTGTGGAGATGCCCATGCAGTCCCATGCAAAACAATGCAGCTCAGAGATAACCACCCTGAATCGTTCACACTGTGGCCCAGCAAGGCCCAGGTGACACAGAGACGTTAAAGACTCGTCTGTGCCTCCGTTGGGCAAATGCAAACTCAGACTTGCAGCCCCAGCACCCTCTCCGTGCACAACGAAGCCAACAAGCAGCCTGCAGATCCCTTCTGATTTGTTATGGGAACAGGACTGAGCAAAGTGATCCTTTTAAAAGGATAAACAATTCTCCTGACCCCGGGACATATATCGAATAGTTCCTGTGAGCCACAGAGCTGATCCAGACTGTACGGCTCTGGTATGAAGGGTGAGAGGTGGATCTGGCCAGAGAAATTGCGGCCAGCGTCAATCAGGGCAGGGGTCCCTGGGACCCTGCACGATTGCCCGTCCATGTGAGCAATCTCCCCTGCGTGCCAGCTCTCTCTTCCCCCTTCTCATACCGCATCGGGTCCAGCCTGAGTCAGACACTGCCTAACCTCATCAGTGCCGAGGCAAATTCGATCCTGGTGCTGGCTGGCCGCGGACGGGGGCTGCGAACGGCAGAGCCCCCGGGGCACGGAGAGCTGCACCGGCCATGCGGGAGCAGACAGCGAGCTTCCCTTCCCTCCCTGCCCTCACCCAAATTGAATTTCCATTTATGTTAGCGAGGCAATGGATTATAGCTCGGAGGGGTGCTGCCTGCTTCAATCCCTAATTTGGTGCATCAATTGTGTTTAAACCTACTTACCTGTAAGTCAGTGTTTGTTCCAGGCAGGCAGCCCTCGCCTCCTGCCGATGGAGGCAGCTGCTTCCCCAGGCTCCCCGCCACAAACGTCAGGCACTGCTGCTTTCAGGGCTCTGGAAACCACAGCTTATCTGCCTTTAGGACTGGCTTTGCATCCGGGGTCGTCAGTGGCAATGAAAGGCCACGGTAGTTTTAGCACATCGCCAGGAGGGTTTGGACGTGCGGCTCTGCAGAGCGTGGGGCCAGCAACACCCGGCGGGGAATTAATGCTGCTGCCAGGGTTCGTACAGCATCCAGCACAGCCGAGTTGAGGCCTGGGGGACACGTCTGAGCACTGTCCATTAAAAATAGCCCTTCTCCGGGCCTCACAGCATGCTCCAGGTATTCCCTGTGCATTACTGTACCCTTAGCTTTTTTCTGCCAGAGGGGTTTGGCAGGCTCTGCCTGCAGCAGGGCCGGGGGGACGCCTGAGTCTTGTCTCCAGCACAGGGTGCTCCCGTGCTAGCAGCAGCGCAATCGTGCCGGCATTAGCTCCAGCAAGAGCTCGCAGGTGGGCAGAAAGCCACTGCCGCTGCTCTGCCTTCGAGGAAAGGGGCTGAACCCACGGCTCCCATCCCGCAGCCCTCCCGGTGCTCCTCCCGGCAGCCGGCCCGTGGGAAGCCGCTCTGCGTCAGCCCTAAGCGGTCAGAGTTTCAGAGTCAGGAAACTGGCATTTCTACATCTCACTGAAGTCTTAAAATAAACACCCGGAGCAATGAGTGGAAAGCTGGATCCTCGCTCCTCGCCTGGATTTATGAGCAACGACTGAGGAGAAACTGGGGAGGGGAGAGACATACATAATTTTTTTCTCTTTAAATAAATTCTCACTGCTTATCTGCAAAGTTCAGCTGTTTTCAAGCTGACCTGCCCGTGTTATGCTGTTCCACTGCAAATTCCTTCTGTACAGGAAAGCTCAGGAGCTCCACTCGCACACGCCAGCAACCTGGGGTTTCATCTCTAATAGACAGAGGCAGAACTCGTTAGCTAAGGACCCCCTCCCACCCCCGGTGAGGATCATTTGCCTTCCTGCCGTGCTGGCAGCTCAGCTTCTTTCCGTTTACAATGAGGAAACAAAGCCAAGAGAGGAGGAGAAGTGGGTGAATCTGTGCTTGGAGGAGGTCAGGAATGGGGCAAGGCAAAAATCTGTTCTCAGGGGCTGCTGTAACACAGCCAGAAGTCTACCCGAGCAGCCAGGGATGGAGGACAAGAGACATCCATCTGAAGCTTTCAGACAAGGATCTCAGAGCACAGTGCATCCAGGAATGAGCCCAGGAGCCTCAGGCAAAGGGGGGGATGCTGCCTCCTCCTTCAGGAAGACGAGCAGAGCAGCGGATCGGTTGAGGTGCAGACCCAGCTCCTCTGGCAGGGAGCCCGGGGCACTGCAGGGGTTTGGTTCACACCTCCAGCGAGTACGGCCCCAAGAGCTGTCATGGTGGAAGCCTTCCCAGGAGGCTCTAATGACCTCCTGCATGTTACGCTAGCCAGACATGTGCTTTTAAAGCTGACACCAGCAGCAGTGGAAGGGCTGGTGTGGGGCCGGGCTGTGCACTGGAGTCACTGTACCCATGGGGCGTGGGATGGGGCCAAGGGATGTGCTCGTCTGGGAGAGCTCAGCTCTCTGGCTTTCTCTCTGCTTTGGCCTTTTGCCTGATAAAGCTGAATGAGAGACCAAAACCTCTAACCAGCAGGTCACCCGACAAGGAGAGACGCTCCAGATCAGTTGCTGCGTTCCTAAGTAATGGTTGTGTCTTAGGACAGTAAAACCTCATTGAATGTAACGTAGAGATGTACACGTTGATGAGTCATTAAAACACGCGGGCACTGAGCTGAATC
This sequence comes from Gymnogyps californianus, assembly GCF_018139145.2. Taxonomy (NCBI): domain Eukaryota; kingdom Metazoa; phylum Chordata; class Aves; order Accipitriformes; family Cathartidae; genus Gymnogyps; species Gymnogyps californianus. The sequence goes on from NC_059488.1 coordinate 8,344,928, forward strand.
TATTTCCTCTCATTACACAGGGCTGGGAAACGTGGATCTGCCCCCGTGACATTGCTGCAAGGACCACGAGTGAAACCCAAGACCCAGAGGGGACCGGAGGGGACTCCACACAGAAGGCATCTGAGAGCGTCGCTTGTCGCAGGATTTGGCATTAATAAAACAAGACCGCAAACTCCGAGACTAAAGCAATGCAGTGTGTGTGTATCAAAGAGCTTGAGGAGGTTCATTATAATTCCAATTAACGTAGAAAAGTTAATAACCAAAAGAGAATACATCAGACTTTAAACAAATGAGAAGAGGGAGGGGGAGAGACAAAAGGTATCTTTAAACGGGAGCCAAAGTCCCAGCTGCTACAAAAGCAAAGAAATAACAAATATTTAACATCTCCAAAGGTCCAGGCAGGTAGGACCTTTGATGGGAGCCAAACCAGGGTGGGAGAGGAGCTGGGCTTTGCATGGGGATCCTTATTTTTGCTTAAATGCTGTGCTGGGTTTGGAAGAGCCAGAAATAATTCACACAAAGACAAAAAAGAAAAGGAGAGGAGAGGAGAGGAGAGGAGAAAGGTTTCATTTCTGGCTGTTTGGGGGAAATCGGCATTTTCTCTGGCATTTAGCTTTGCAGGGAAAATATTTTGAACACTGTCAATATTACTTAATGCCTGGGAGCTCAGACAAGGCCCTGCTTGCGCTCAGGGCTCCTTTGTGCTAACTGCATTGTTAGAAAGCAGAAGAGCAAATCTCAAAGCCTGCAGCATCTCCCATTTGCCTTCCTATTCCTGAGATACTCAACATCATGGGATAATTATCTAAATAATCAGTGCAGGGCAGATATTCTCTCCTTGTCCCATCCCAGAGCAATCCCATCTGAAAGGAGAAGCACATTCCAGGTGCCGGCCACCCAGTGCTAAACTCTGTACCACACCAATGAGAAACTCCCAGGAGGAGAACGCAAGCAGACAGAGACATTCACCCACACTTGGGTCACCACGTCCTCAGCAGCCGCGGACCGGAGACCCGGGGCAGCACTGCTGGACTCTTGTTTCTCCCAGGTGCTCTCAGGGGTGAAATCCAGGCAATGCCAGCACTGCAAAGCCCCCGGGGCTGCCGGGGTGAGGGGGCCATTCCCTGGGGCTGCTGGCTGGGGGAGAAGAGCAGACTGGAGCTGCTGGGGCAGGAGGCTGAGAAGGGCTGAGTTCTGTTCCCATGACAGTTGTTAACCAAAAATGTAATTTTCCACCTGGAAAAGTAAATTGAGACCCTGAGGTGCCCTCCACAGGCAATACATCCCCATGGGGTATTTTGGAGGAGGATAGGGGAAGGGGTTCACACTCCCCAGCAGTAAGTACACTTCCTCGCTGCGGTCCCCATCGGCTGCCTCCTCCAGCCATCGCAGCCGAGTCCGTTCATGCTCCCCATGTCCTCTGAGGCACTCTGATGAATGATACGGCACGCTGCTCATAACGTGCTGGTCATTGTAATTTTCTTCCTTGATTTCTCTGAGCATTAACAAGCTGGGGTGACTCTGCTCTGGTTTGTACCCTTTCTGTCCCCAGCTGCTGGGAGCCCGTGGGGCTGTCTCCAATGCTGGGGTGTGCCGGAAAGACCCTGTGAGATGCCAGGACCCCAGCTCAGCACTGTCAGGCTGGCTCTACCCTGCTAAAATAAACTCTTGCAGCATTTCCCTGGAGGTGTGATCACGATTACATATAAAACGATTATTAACAGGTTAAAAAACGGATGGAGACTGAGATGGGAGGAGAGCAGCCATCTCCCACACGGTCTCCGGCTGAGCTATTAGGCTGGCTTGCTGGAGCAGAAGGTACCATTGCCACCACCCAAAAAGGACATGTCCTCTCCTGGGGCTCTCCCTCTGGACCTGCTCTGACACCTCTGAGAGCTCTAGCAAATGACACTGCAGTCAGCTCAGAGAGGTTCATTTTAAACCCAGCAGCGACTAAAGGACCGCGAGGCTCCAGGTCGCTTGACTCGGCTCAGCTTTCGGCAGGCAGCATCTCATGCAAGTGCGTCCCCAGGGAGGCCAGCCTCCAAAAATAAACAAACACAGAAACGGCTCCCCGGGCTTCCTGCCATCGGCGGGGTCCCTGGGAGGGAACGTGCAGCCGGACGGGTCCCCATGGTGCAGCCCAGACCTCAATACAGCCTGAGCAGCATGCCACAACAGGGTTGGGGGGAGACAAGGGGTCTCTTGGGTGCCCTTGGGCCAGCTTATCTGCAAGCCACTGACCTGCGTGGTTACTCAGAGGAGCAAAAAGAAAATGAGGATGCACACAGTGATACCCTGACCTGCACCCAGCAGAGCGTGGGCAGGGAGCGGGACTGGGACTCTAGGTCTGTCTGGCAGCTGACCCTGGGCTTTGATCCCCCCCAGTCTGACCACCTTTTGGGTGATAAGTGATCCCAGGCTGGGGGACATGGGAATCTGTGGCTGGGATTGCTCCCAGGGCTATCCCAGAGCTTTCGCCCCACAGAGCGCAGGCAGGGCTGGCTGCAGAGCTGGGCAAGAGGCACCGCAAGCAGGGCAGAGCATGTCCACGCAGGGCTCAGCCAGAGCAGCTTGCGAGTAAACAGCCCTTTCCAGCCACTAAGGAAGATTTAAGAGCGAATAACATCAGCCCAGTCGAATTCAATTGCTATTGATAATGTCCATGTGCAATTAGAGCCAATTAAGGGGAGGCAGCGAATGACAAGTGTTTGGCCGGGGGAGGGGGGGGTCAATACTACAAACCAATTTCCCAACAACCAAATGCAATTAAAGAGTATCACTTACCCGGCTTGCCCAGGAGGGCCAGCGCATAAAGGGCAAAGCCAGGCGCGCGGGTGCCGTCCTGCCCAGCATGCAGACCTCTGGGAGCAAGCCCTGCCCCTGCCCCAGCTTCAAGCTGCGGGAAGTGGCATCCATGTACTTCACCATGATCGCCGTGTTTCTGGTCATCTTGGTGGTGGCCCTGCAGGGCTCGGCACCCCACAGGAGTGATTTTCCCTACAAGGTGCCCCTCGATCCCCAGGGGCTGCTTGAGCTCTCCTGGAACGTCAGCTATCCCGAGCAAGCCGTGTATTTCCAGCTCCTCGTCAGGGACCTGCAGTTCGGGCTCCTCTTTGGGATGTCGGACAGGGGCGAGTTTGAGAACGCGGACCTGGCCGTGCTCTGGAGCGACGGGCATAATTCCTATTTTGGGGTGAGTCGCTTGTGTGTTTGCATGGCTGCTTTTGGGGTTGCCTCCCCACGGGTGAATCTGGCTCGTGGTTTGAAAGAGTGGGGCTGGTCCAGGGCACGGTGCACGCTGGACCGCTCCCGCTGCTCAGCTGGAAGGGGTCCAAAAGGGCTTGGGGGTTTCTATCCCAGAGGGACCCACAGATTTGCTACGCTATGGGTTTGGCATAGCATCTTAAACCCAAAGAGAAAAGAATAAATACAGCAGCACATCAGCGAGGCTGAGCGGAACCAGAACCTGGATGTCTCTGCTGTGCTTAGCTGCAAAGAGCTCCAACAGGTGGTTGTACAGACCAGCTCACACTCACACGCACACACACACACATGCAGGATGCATCAACACCTTGGTTCACTTACGTGCTGCTGTCAGTCACGTTAAAAATTAACCACAGCTCCCGTTAATGACTTTGAGAGAGTGCAAAAGTTATCGCCCAGACAGGCTGCTCCTGCCAGCCCCAATAACCCAGCTGCGAGTCGCGTTCGACGCTATCGCAGAGATCGACAGGACACGGGAAAACACGACCTGACGGCTGCCTGCCAGCGCGTGGCGTTATCAGAAATTAAACATGCAAATGTATTTGGGCGGTATGTAAACGCCTGGTGGTAGCAGATGGGGAGGGAACTCATTTCTAATTTTGCTGTTTGATATTGCTACTGCAAATTGCTGTCCTTTCTGACACAGTCTGTTTGTCCAGGTTCTTGTTTGGTTTGTCTTTCCACCGGGGCTGCAGCTACAGTAACTACCCCTGTGCTCTCCAGCAGCTACCTATCCCCAGACTGGCACGTTAGGCTTATTGCAATTGCGCTTGGCTGCAGAAAGCAATTCACATTTTTCCCCGTGTGAGTCTTTCCAGTTAGTTAATTTTTACCTCTCTGCTTACTTCAAATTAACCATAAAATACATTCTTTCACAATCAGCCGCAATGTGATCTGCAGTGTAATGAAAGGATGAAAAGAAGAGCTTATTATCTGTACTGTTTTCCTGCTAATTACCAGCCATTCAGGATGTGTGGTGGCCCAAATGCTACAGTATTTCACAGCATCATGCTAAAAAAACATAAAGGATCATTTCTAATCTGCCTTCATGTGCTCACTGAAAGACAAACAGCGCTGAATTAAACACCGGGCAGCATTTGGGCTTTCTCTTTCAGTTGGTGCTGAACAGCATCCTGCAAGGAGATTTCTATAAATCTCTCCAGTCCTGGTTTTCTCTCTCCCAGCAGCCTTTCTTCTGGATAAGCATGTCAGCTGTTAAAAAGATCCAAATTTGCTTAACCCCCCATGTACTATGAGATTAATTTGCACACCATATTCCTACAAAAACAAATGTCATGCTAGCTTCATGTGGCTGATTTTACTCTCCCCCTCTAAGGACAATATGTTCTCAAAATATCACTCTATACTTCTGGCTGAAATGATGCCAAGATGGTTTATTCTTTTTCTTCTGTTTTTTCCCCCAAGATAAGAGAACCGATGCCGCTTGTGTACGTACAGCGAGGTACTTCTTAGGTGCCTTTTCTCAGTAAACAAAAGATATCAACGGGAGATGCAAAAGATCAAGACACACCACTGTTCAAATCCAAATTATTGCAGGATTTTATACTCCAAACCTTCAAATCCTTAAGCACAGGAGTAACCTACTGCTTTGCTTCTCGGTATGGCTTTGTCACCATCATCAACAACGAGCAGTTTTTGGGAGGCCTTGCTGGGCTGCCGACACAATCTGGCCACAACAAATTAAGGATTTTGAAGAGGGGTAGAAATTTCCAGGGCTGACACTACAGCCCAGCAAGGGTCTGATCTTAAACTGAGAGCTGTTGGTTTGTGGCAAGGGTCTTGGAGAGCACATCACCCCCCCCCCAGAAGGTCCCCCCCAGCCAAATACACCCAAAACACAGCACAGACCGATGCAACGCCTTCATGTGTCCCTGCGGGTTTTCCTTCCCCTGCGTCCTTTCCCCCAGTCGCATCTCAACTTGTAAAGGTCTTTCTGCAGACTATTAATGCTGGGTCACGTATTTCACAGGTCTGCCTGTGCCAAGCGCCAAGGGTCTCATGGCAGGGGCTGTGCCGGCACGGCTCTGCCCATGGGCTGCTGGAAGGGGGCATGGGGCAACCAAAACACAGTCTCCCTCCGCCTCTGGGATGCGGAGGGTGAACCAACCGGAGGGTGAACAGAAGGAGGACCTCACGACCCGTGCTACCGCTGGAGGTCACGGCCGTGGGCTCCTTGGGCTGAGCAGGGCCAGCGGAGCCTCCCGGCTTAGCGAGGTGCTCTTCCTCCCGCAGGATGCCTGGAGCGATGCCAAGGGGCAGCTCCACATGGACTCGCAGCAGGACTACCAGCTCCTCGGGGCTCGGAGGGCTCCTGAGGGGCTCTACCTGCTCTTCAGAAGAGCCTTCAGCACCTGTGACCCCAAGGACTACCTTATAGAGGTACGGTATCGCCCTCACCCCACTGTAGCACCCGCCAGCCCCGTCCCAGCCCTGGGGCAGAGCTCCAAACCCCAACCTGCACGGTTATACTTGACCAGTGTTTTGTTTCGGGGACAGCATCAGGTGTTTGTGCTGTCTAGGGCAGAAAGGAAGCGTGCTACAGATGTCAGTCCTGGGACATGAGTAATGTTTGGCACAATCTATTTACAACCCCTTATAAACCTCTATAAAGTGTAGATTTTTAGCTCGTTTGCATCATCCGCTCCTGTTAGGCATGTGTTAGGTCTATATAAATACCCTCCTGCATCACTCTGGTTTGCAGTCTGGAGCCAACTGTTTGGAGTGTTACAAAGAGGTGTTGGTGTTGTTCAACAGGAGGGAAAGAGGAGGGTTGTGGCAGGAGCCGGAGCAAAGGGACGGCAAATAGAGCCACTGCGGTGTGCTTGTGTGTGGTTCGGTGAAGTCACTCTGGCTCTGCATTCACCACTCCCCCGTGAGATGGGATTTGGGGGAAACCTTCCCAGTGGGGATGTCAAAGAGCTTTGAGGTCTCAGCCGTGGACCCCGGGTGTGGGCAGGAATCAGTGCAAGGCTCATTTCAGATGAAAGCTTTGGTGGGCAGGATATTTTAAAGCCAACGTGGGCACAGAGCGTCCTTGAGTTTTTGTTGCTGGTTTTCAAAAGCTTGTCTTGTGGTGAGAAACGTCTACTGTCTGCCAAAACACAGAGAGCTCTGGAGGAAAAAAATCTGTGTACGAACCAGGAAAAGACTTGCAGGTCTTCATTCTCTGATCCTTTAAGAAATAATTATTCTCTTTTTCCTTTCTTCCTTATCTCCTGTCCAGAGCTCACTGGGTTCAGCAGCACCTTCCTTGCTTGCAGTAGACTTTCAGCAGAGCTTCTTGCAGTACCCCCCCAACAGAAGCTGGGAGAAAGGGAAGATTTCAGGGAGAAGTTTTGTTTCTGCTGTTCCTCCCCAGGCTGCTGCCCGTGGCCATTGCTGGGGCCAGGCTGCAGGGTGGGATGAGCGCTGAACCGACGTGGTTGTCCCAGCCTGGAGCTCAGGAGGGACGAGGGGCTCTGAAAGAGCAGAGAGGAGATGTTAGCCTTACGGAACTGATGCCATCTAGGGAAAACTTTTGAGACTCTCCCAACTGGTAGGGAACCCTCTGTGATCACGTCAGCCAAAGAAATGCCCTGAAATCTACAGTCTTCCTGGGACAGCACAGCAAAGTGAGCTACTGGTGAAGTCAGGGTGGCTTCCTGTCTGGGGATGGGTCAAAAGGCCCATTCCTGGATTCATGCCACCAATACTGGTGCTAATAGTCCATGCAGTTCATGTTCCTGCCTGAAAAACTACCTGATATACTTTGCTCTCGCTTCAGGATGGCACCGTGCACCTTGTCTACGGGATCCTGGAGAAACCGGTCCATTCCCTCCAAGCCATCAACATCTCTGCCATCCACAGGGGACTGCAGAGGGTGCAGCTGCTAAAGCCCAACATCACTGTCCCTGAACTGCCCAGTGACATGAAGACCATGGAGATAACGGCCCCTGATGTTGTCATTCCCAGCCAGGAGACAACGTACTGGTGTTACATGGCAGAACTCCCAGACGGCTTCCCCAAACATCACATTATCATGGTAAGAGGCAGGAGAAGAGGGTTGCTTTCCTTGGTGCCAATAAGCAATCGTGTTCACATTCAGCCATTCTGCAAAGCCCACCTCTTCCCTGCCCTTTCACAGGGAGGCTTTCAGACCCATACATCTTCCCCAACGTGGTACCAAAACATCTCCCAGAGCCATCCCACCAGCCAGTAGCATCCTCATGTCTCCTAGGGAACCCGAAATCAGAGGTTTCTTAGCAGGAGGTGGCAGGTTGGTGACTTTCCACCTGGCACATTGAGCAGGTACCAGGGCAGGCTCAGAGCATCTCCCTTGCAGAGCTGACCACCTGCAGAAGGCAGAGCTGTAGCCATCAAGGACAGACCCACGGCAGGATTATGGCACACAGTGAGCCACGAGGAATATATAAACATGGGAAACAAAGGAACAGGGCTGGTGAGAGCAGGGCAGAGCGAGCCAGGATACGAATGGGCTTCTACAAGATTAGGCATACTCCAAAAAAAAAAAGGGTTACAGACATAAATGCAACTTGTGTGCATTGCCCAGACGTGTCGCACATACTTGGATCACCTCCCCCAAAGGAGAGGCAGAAAATGGCAGGCAGCCTGATGCTGGCAAAAGGCAGGCATAACGCCAGTCTGACTGCCCATCATGAGCTGCTGGGAGAGCATCGCCCCGGCAGGCGCGGAGGTGGCTCAGCAGATGACCTGGCACACCCAGAGTCAAAACCACACAACGGGGAGAAGGAAAACCTGACACATGAGCCGAAGCAAGTGCTTAGTGATTTATAAGGCAGAGACGACGTTGCAAAGGAAAACTCAGAAGGAGGATTTTCTCTCCAACAGATGGTGTGAAATGAATCGTCTGTGTGTAAGTAAAAAGTGCATAACTCCTGATACCTTCCCGCTGCTGCAGATCATTTCTACAGCTGGCACTTTTAGCCAGAGCCATTCCTCAGGCTTGTTTGAAGTCGCTCTTTCTACCCCAAATCCCCCTCCCCATGCCCCGAGCAGCTGTTGGCTAGAAATGAAACTCAATAGCTGCAGGCAGAGCTATCGCAACATGGCCAGGACCCTCTTTAGGAAAAAGCAATGTCCCCTGGGTCACCTCAACCCTGCAAAATGGGCAAAGGACTCAGTCATCACAAAGCAGACCAAGATCTTCTGCTGATCAGGTGCATCTGTTGCTGGAGAAGGGATGAGATGTTTCTCTATGGGTGCTGGTGGACTCCGGGTTGGTCCCAAAGCCAACCAAGAGCTCTTGGCCCTTGGTGCCTCATGCCCAGAGCAACCTTCCCTCCCCATCACGCGGCAGAAACTGTCTCCCATTCAGTAACAGAGAGCAGACATACCTGCCTTGGGCTCCTTGTGGAGCCTGCACAGACAGCAGCCCCCGGGGATGGGCTCTCAGCAAATGGTCTTAATGTGTCCTCCTTCTTGGATGCTGCTTTGCAGTATGAGCCAGTGATCACGGCGGGCAACGAGGCCCTGGTCCACCACATGGAAGTCTTCCAGTGCGCTGCCGAGTTCGACAGCTTCCCCCATTACAATGGGCCCTGCGACTCCAAGATGAAGCCAGACCGGCTCAACTACTGCAGGCACGTGCTTGCAGCGTGGGCCATGGGAGCGCAGGTGAGTGTGAGATGGGACCTGCCACCCTGGGTGAAAACTTTGCTCCTGGGAGCTTTCCTGCTGCCTCCCAACCCTTCCCGATCCCATCTTGGGATCACCCCATGCGGGCTGCCCCAACCCCATTCTCTGCTGGGATTTGGGTTCAGCCCTGTCTGACCTCCCCATTCTCTCCCTGGATGTGTCTGAGTTTCCACCTCATCCCAGCCCACCTCCTTGGTGCCATAAATTGGTGTGATGCCCCTACTCAGTGATTATGCCATTGCACGTGCATGCCGGCATGCGAGAAGCCTTTGGAAGCAAGACCAGCTCACTAAGCACAACCAAGAGCACAAGTCATGTCCCTCAGCCCACGGTGGGGGTCAGGATTATGCCCAGACATTTCCCTTAGGCTTTTCAGCCTTGTTCCCAGGAAAGCCACCCCACTGCTCCCCTAACTCCCTCCCTCTGCTTCCAGGCTTTCTATTACCCTGAAGAAGCAGGTCTTGCCTTCGGTGGTCCCGGCTCCTCCAGATATTTGCGCCTTGAGATTCATTACCACAATCCCCTGGTGTTCAAAGGTGAGTGGGCACGTGGTGATGCCCAGCGCCTCCCCAGGGAGGCAGTGGGACTGCCACCCTGCTGGGGAGGGCTCCGTGTTTCATACAGAAGAAAACTTGGCCAAAATCATAGACTTGTTTGCAACTTTCTGGAGAACTGATGGTCCAGATCTGTCCTAGCGGGAGGAATGAACTAGATAATCTTTAAGGTCCCTTCCAACCCCAACCATTCTATGAATACATTAAATCCCCACCATGCTGCTGCCTTTCTGGTCTCAGCAAAGTCATCCTCACCGGAGGCTGGACCCCATCCTCATGCATGCCCAGCGCTGGGGAGGGATGCTCAGGGAGCGTGGCTGAGCCTGCAGCCCTGCAGGCAGAAAACTGCCCCTACACATCATCGTGGCAGGGCCACGATCCAAGGCAACACCGGTATCCAGCTGGGCTGTCACAGGGTGTCCCTCCAATTTCTGTGCGAGGTGGTGGTGGGTTTGAGCTCAGAGCCAAGAGCAACAGCAGTGCCGAAGTCACCAGAGAGACAGCACCAGCCTGGCTGGGGATGGGGGAATTTAGATGTTGTTTTACTGGTACTCCTGCTTCGATAACATTGTCAGGAGACACATTTAAAAAAAAAGGATTCCAAACAACCCAGTTTCTTCATTAACATAAAAACAAGTAGCTTCTTGACTACCCAAGTGTATTTTTAGGAGACCAGAGCATATGTACTGTAGATCAATCATAGCACATTCGGCAACTTGAGAAGAAACACGTCTATAAATACAGAGCTCATGTCTTTCATAATTTATCTGCTTTTGTGTGTTAACCAATAGTGTCTCCCCCGTTATTCTTATCCCTGGGTGGGCTCCAGCCCAGAGACAGGGAGTTCAAAGCCAGCCTAAACTCCTTCTGACCTACTGAACCTGCCCTTTCCCTTTTTTCGCAAAGCTGGGTGGCAAATGGGAGCCAGAGCTCGGCTTTGCATCTCAGCAGAGCTCGCTGCTGCCTCTGCCTGCCCCACGGTCAGCATCTGCCAGGGCGTATCATGGGCACAGGGTCTTCTCCACCTCCCACCAGCTCCCGAGGGGAGGTTAAACCGAGCAATCTCAAATGCAAGAGAGACCAGAAGCTTTCCAAATGCAAGGAGTACTTGCTCCATAGGCATGCCTCCTCCTTCCAGGCCCCCAGTAACAGCATGGCCTTAGCTTTTTGGATATATCCGTTAAAGAAGATGCAATGAGCCATACATCTGAGGGAGTTCTCCAAAGCACCCCATGATCTGTCCTGCTTTGGGCTCTCCAAAGGCATTCCTTACCTCCCTCTCTTGGGAGCAATTCAACCTCAGGTTGGTGAACTCTCTAGGGGACCAGGCATGTGTCTGGGGCCACTCAGTAAAGACTTGCATGAAAATATCTAGGATTTAAAAACAATAAGAACCGCACACATGAAGAAAGCTGTGAGCGAGAGGCTGGCGCGCCTCTCCCCGCTACAGCACAGCATCATTTTTCACGCCTGACCTTGTCCCGGCAGCCGTCACTTCTCCCGCGGTGACTTGCAGCCTCGTCCTCTCGCCCACCAGGTCGCCGCGACTCCTCGGGGATCCGCCTCTACTACACGGCCACCCTGCGACGCTACGACGCTGGCATCATGGAGCTGGGCTTGGTCTACACGCCGGTGATGGCCATTCCCCCGGGCGAGGATGCCTTCGTCCTCACCGGCTATTGCACGGACAAATGCACCCAGCTGGTGAGTGCCCGTCCTCTCCACCTTGGCTTTGCCTTGGAGAAGAGAGGTTGCAAATGGCTTTTCCCGGGTCCCAAGCAGCAGTGATATGGCACCGAGCTCTGGGCTCCCAATTCCCAGTTTTAAACTCCCCAAACCCCTTACCATGAGGTTGCGCTAGAAAGAAAAATCTGCTGTGTACAACAAACAGTGAGCAGCTGGTTGGGATGCGCTGAATCCCCCTCAAAGCAGCTCTCCTGGGGAGCCATCTGCTCCGGCTCCCCGGAGTACCGTTCCCATAAAACTTACTGCTGAGCTGGCCGTGCCCCAGTGGTGCTTTCCCCCATGGAGATGGGAAGATTGGCCTCTGCTGCCAAAGGAACTTGCCAAGAGCTCTCTCAAAGATGGTTTCAAAATGCCCACCTTGCTCTCAGGGAAGTTTTAGTGGATGTTTTTGTAGGGTCTACCCAAAAGGAATCATTTGTGCCACCACTAACAAATGCAAGGAAGCAAGCAGCATCCGGCTCAGCTGCTCCTGCTGACTTAGGGCATGGCAGCACATACATTGGATTTGGCGGCGGACCGAGCTTCTGTCCCTCGGCAGGGAGTTCACTTCTACGCTGCTCCAAGGGTACAGCAATCCCCTAAACCCCTGTGTGAGAGCCAGCACAGGGACAGCTGGTCCCAAGCACGCAGCAAGGGGATGCACGGGAGGGGAGAGGGATGGGATCGGGCACGGGGGCTTGAGCTGTCCTTCTCCCAGGCTCTGCCTGCTGCCGGCATCCACATCTTCGCCTCCCAGCTCCACACTCACCTGGCAGGAAGAAAAGTGGTGACAGTGCTGTCCCGGGACGGGAGAGAGCGGCAGGTCGTGAACGCCGATGGTCACTACAGCCCTCACTTCCAGGTAGAGGGGTCTGCAGGGGCGGTGGGGGGTCCTGGCTGGACGTCACCCACGGGGCTGCCCTGGGCACAGAGCCACGGCATTGCCCTGATGCGGCCCCTTTCCTTCCCTCCCAGGAGATCCGCATGCTGAAGGAGGTGGTTGCAGTTTTTCCAGTGAGTGGCTCCAAAAACCATGGTAGCTTCCAAGCAGCACAAGACCTTCCCCTGACCCCGCAGCCCAGAGACCCCTGCCTCCTTTACATCACCTCTTTCCCTCCGCCGCCGGCAGCCCCTGCCCATGCACAGGCACCCGCTGCCATCTGGGACCTCCCGGGGGGCTGCAGCAGGACACGGTCCCTCTGGTCCCTGGGTCATATCTGCCACCCGGGCACAGATGCCTTGGGGATGTCGGGGCCCGTCTCATATGGCTCAAAACTGGTGTGTGGGCAACCAAACCATGCTGGGAGCTAAATTAAGCACCTAATTTAGCTGGGCTTCCTCTAGCAGAGGGAGGCTCCTCGGGGGGTGAGGAGCACCATGCACGCACTGGAGGTGTCCCCTTCTTCCTTGCTGGGTAGAAGGAGAGGAAGAGATTCGGCAGCAAACGTGGTGGGAGTGGGTGGTAAAACAGAGGCTGAGCGTGCCCCGGGGCTGTACGGGCGAGGAAGGACCCGGCTGCAAAGCGGAGGGTACCTACGGGAGCCGTCAAAGCGGAGGGCACCTATGGGAGCCGTCGTGCCCCAAGAGGCTGCTCAAAAGACTCAGCACCCATTGAAACCATACCCAGGGCTGTGCTCCGGGGTGTCCCCGCAGGCCCCGGCACCAGCTGTGGCGGGGAGGCAGTTGTGCCATCAAGTTGGGTACAGGTTTGGCGATTCAAAACATTGCCTAAGTGCATTTTTTTTAGGTGCTTCAGCCCTGTAGAAATGCTTAAAAAGTGAGGAAAGCAGGAAACACCATCCCTGGGATACAGCCCTAGGGAATCTCCCCAGGGGATGCACATTTAGCAAGCGCTCCTGCGGCACCGCGGCCGGTGCTGGTGGGGAAGCAGGCTGCCCACGGGCTGGCACTGCTACAGGGAGCAGAGATCTGTTACATTACAAACTCCCCGATCGCCAAATTTGCTGACTGGAGAGGGGAAACTCTGCACTCTCACACCTACACGTGTCTGTGTTTGAACCCCCCAGGGCGACGAACTCATCACAACCTGCACATACAACACGGAGGACCGGAGCCGAGCCACCGTGGTGAGTGCCGGGGCGAGCTCACCTGCCTGCGTGGGGCTGGTGTGTGTTTGCACCCCAGGGCTGGGGGCACCCACAAAGTGGGCACCTGCATGAACCCGGGCTGAATTACAGCCAGAAACCAGAGGGAGGGTGGTAAAGAAGCGAGTCCTCAAGGCTCTGCTGCCTGCAGCGGGGATGTTAAGGTGCTAATTGAGAAGTAGCATGTGTCACTCTCCCATCACAACCTGTTCCACCGGGGATTAATTGTAATTAAAGAGAAGTGGCATTTTTTGACAGTGCGTGTTATTTTCTTACATAGGCAGCAAAAAAAGAGCCTGTCAGAGGTACCATCAACAGGGACAAAGCTAAATATAGCAGAGGGATTATAGGAAATCTGCATTTTAATGTAAACCACACGATCTAGCCTGAAAGTCTGTCCTTCCATAAAGGGTGGATGGGCAGATGAGCAGAGTGCTGCCCATCCCATGCACCTGAAGGGGTGCATATATATATATGTGTGTGTGTGTGTGCGCATGTGCATGTGTGCACACACGGGTGTGAGCTTTGTGCCTTTGCAACCCCTCTGCCCTCCCCGCTGCCTGTGCAGCCCCGGCAGGGCAGAGCCGGACCTCGCTGCCAGCACGTTCGTGTCTGTGCCGCAGGGCGGGTTTGGCATCCTGGAGGAGATGTGCGTGAACTACGTGCACTACTACCCCCAGACGCAGCTGGAGCTGTGCAAAAGCGCTGTGGATCCAGGCTACCTGCACCGATACTTCAACCTCGTGAACAGGTACAGAGCCCCTGCGCGGCGGTGCTGAGGGGAGAGGGACCATTGCAGAGCCCTTTGCTAGTAACACTGGAAAAAAGTTTAAAAAGTGGGGTGTGAGGCGCTGGCTGTGCAGTAGGTGTGCAGGGACACTCAGGCAGTGCAGGTTGCAGGAGCCGTGGCTGCACGCTGGAGCATAGTCCTGCCCTCCCCTGCCCCAGAGCTGGCAGCCAGACCCAGGGCTTTAAGGATGGCTGTGTAGTGAGAACCACTGGGGAGAGCATTCCCGGGGAGGGACTTCCCGGCAAAAGCCATCGCGTGGCCAAGTGCTTATGTGCAAAATACTTCTTATAACCCAAGGCAGACGCCAAGCATCCCTGCCAGAGAAGCAGGCTGCAGCTTATTCACCCACGATGAGAGGGGCGAGATGCTGACCTTGCAGAGGGTGTCCCATTCACAGGCAGGACGGCTGGCCCCAAATCTTCCCCCGCAGGTGCTGGCTGTGCTAGGCTTTCCCTGCTCCCAGCACCGACTTCGGAGCGGTTCCAGGCCGAGCTTTAGGCAGGGAGGAATTAGGCACATCCAGGACTGAAAGGGGACAGCACTGCTGCGTTTCAGTGTGGCATTTCTCCTGCCCCAGGTTTAATGACGAGGAGGTCTGCACGTGCCCGCAGGTCTCCGTCCCACAGCAGTTTTTCTCCGTCCCCTGGAACACGTTCAACAGAGACGTGCTGAAATCCCTCTACAACTTTGTTCCGATCTCGATGCACTGCAACAAATCTTCAGCCGTCCGGTTCCCGGTACGTATAGCTTCACAACCAAAGCTTCACAGCAAAACTCCTGGCTGGAGGTGAAAAGCAGCTCGGCAGAGCTGTGCTGCAGGGTGACCCCGATGAGAAGGGTCAGGTCTCTGGTGGGCTCGGGGCAGGGAGCTGGAGCTGCCTGGGGAACCCCGGCGTCAGCAGGACACTGAGCCCAGCCCAGACCTGGCGTTTAAAACAATATGGCACAAGCCCGCTGTGGATGTGCTCAGCCAAATTCAATTAGGAGATGCATTTGCATAAAGCAATTTTGAGGCTGCTTTCGCTGAGTGTTAAAGCAGGGCTAGCTCCAGAACCGAGGAGAAATGTGAGGTGGTTTTTAGGATTTTGGCAAATTACATCAGGTCCCAGCAGAGCGAGCTCATTACGCACAGCATCTGTGCAGCCTCCAAATGCGGCGATCCAGCAAAACGTGAAGGATAAAGGGCCGTGAGATCTTTAACGAAAAACTAGGCCCAGCCATGATGGTCATGACGATGATGGTGATGAAGATTTAAAACCGCTGATGGTCCCTATCACCATCAGTTCCTGACACTGTTTATCAGTGTAATAAACTTACACGATACGTTATCCACTGCAGCACTGGAGAATGCTGAGCTGATTGCAGGGAAGACCATCAGCTTTCTCTCCTGGTAAAAATTCCCTTTAGCAAAGTCTGCTCTGGAGGGGCAGAAACCTTTCCAATTCCCTGGGACTGGAGACCCGGCACCTCTCGGCCATGCAGAGCCCCGCTGCAGGGACAGAAGTGGCGCAGAAGTTTTGTGCAGTGGCAGAATTATGAATTAAGACTCTTAATTATGGCCCAGGCAACTCTCTTGATTTCAGAGAGGTCTGGGGAGCGGCCAAGAAGAGACTCGAGCGGAGCAGATCCAACACCGGCACAAAGCGGGTCACGAGCATTGCAGCAAGGGTGAAGGAGCCAAGCGGCCGCTCCTGCTCTGCTGGTGTTTTCAGACCGAGCCCGATTTTAAGACATCTCATTTATTCCACACTGTTTCTGCCAAAAGAAAATCACTAGCTTCTAATTAAGCTTGTGTTTTTGCAGTTTAGCGATCCTAAACCTGACAAGATTTCTGGAAGGACTGAGTGCTGTTAATTATTGAGCAAAATCTCAAGGTAACACTTGTCAGTGGCTCCAGGGACGTTGCTGTCCCCAGGTCCCTTGCACCTGCAAGGGTTCGCAGTGAACTCTCTATACTCTCTATATTCAGATTTCCACTCAAAAGCACTGAAAACAACAACTATCAAGACACTCCAAATGCCTTTGATCTACCCCAAAAGCAGGGTGCTGGCAAGGTGCAAGCACAGAGTTTGGGACATATTGGCAGGGCAGACTGCCGCAGCAGATGGGCTCAGGGCTGGGGACGAGCCTTGGAGCAGGCGCATCCCAAACACGTTAACTGCTCTCTTAAGCCATAAGGGTACAGGAAAATAGTAATTTCTCCAGCTGATGCTTCCCTGCGATGCTGTCCCCTCTCCTGTCGCTCCCCATGTGCTTTGGGAGGGTCCCTCCATCCCCCTCCACCTTTCCCCAGGGGTTTTCCTGGTGCCAGTGCAGGCTCTGGCCCGTTTCACTTGACATACTACAAGGAATTTCATCTCAAAACACACATTCAGCTTTCATCTTCTTGCTGATGACTCACGGCTCTACCTCTCCTCTCCAGACCTCGCTCCTCCTGCTCACGCTGCGGCTCAGCCTCTCGCCGACGTTTCCGCATGAGCGCGCAGCCGGCAGCCAAACTGTAGCATTACCGAGCCAGAGCTCAGCCCAGACTGAGCCCCCCTTCGCCCTCGCAGCCTCTGCCTGCATCTCAACCGGCCACTAACCCGGACCAACACATCACATCCGAGTCAGATCCCGCCCGGCGGGCTCAGCCCTGGGCGCTGTCTGAACCTGGCAGATTGCTCCTTGCAGGGAGCATCCCCAAGACAAGGTGCCCCCATGCATGCACGGAGCTGGGGGTTTTGTCCTGGCCGTGGTCACCTTGAGCCCTGATAGCTGCGACGGCCTTTCCCCGGCTCTGCCCCACGGCACCTCATCCAGGCTGCTGCGTCCCTCCCGTTTCGCAGCAGCTGCACATGAACATCCGTGCTGGCACGCTGCAAATGTCACCTCCAGCCAACCTTCCTGCCAATAGCTGGTAGAGAGCATTTTTCAGGGCTGGGCTGAGAGCACGGTGGGTCGGTGGGACTCTCTGGTTGGAGTTGTCTCCATCTGATTCGGTGGGTGACACTTTTTGGGGTGGAAACTCCCTAACTGTGGTGGGTTTGTGCAACGTGGTGCACCGCAGACGTCTGCGCCGCTAAGGGGATGCGTAGGTGCTTCTGCAATACAAATAATTAGTAACGTCTCATAAGAAAACATCCTGGTTTGGGCTAAAAACACTTCAAATATTAAAGATCATTTCATTTTTACAAGTAGGAAGAAACACGGAGTCTCCAAGTACCCGAAACCCTGACTAGGTCTCATGGTGCTGATCTCTCTTGCAGGGTGAGTGGGAGAAGCAGCCGCTTCCCACCATCACCGAGAGGCTGCGGGAGCCCGTCCCTCGCTGCCCGCCCGCCCCGGGGCCTCGGCCTGCCGCCCCCGTCCCCCTCAACCTGGGCAAGCTCAGGAGGGACTGACCTGATGCCTGCTCCCTCCACCACGACGGGAAGCGCCTCCAGGCAGGAGCATCCGCAGGGAACGTTGTCCTGTCGCTCTCCCGGCATCCCTGCCCACACAGCGATGCCGGCTGGTGCCCTGGCCCCTGCCTCCAGAGGGGTTTAGGGTTTATGAGCTAGAGTTCAGAAAGTACTCTGGAGATGGAAAGTGCTATATTTAGTGCGTTATTAGCAATCCTGGCTCTGAGTAATGCTGCTTTCCGCCCCCAGAATAATAATGTGGCGGTTTGCTATTGTGTTGAACCCAGCGTGGCCCCAGGGAGGGGGGGAGAAGCCTGTTTTCCCGCAGGGAAACTGAGGCACGGAGCAAAGACCTGTGTGGGAGCAGCATATAAGCCTTCCCAGTGCCCCACGGTTCCATCAAGCTCGAGGTGGTTCCACGGGTGCTCTCCCATGCCGGCACCCACGGCAGGGAGGGAGGGAGGGAGGGATGCTGTGATGCCTACCTGGCGCTCGCCTCCCTGCTGCAGGGACTGCGGCTCCCCGCCACGCTCCTCCTCCCACTCCCCCGCGCTGGGGATTATTCGTCTTGATGCCACCAGATGCCAATGGCCAGGAACAAATGATACCTCTGTGATGGGGTTTAGAAAGGGGGAGGGATGGGGGGGAGGGACACAGGGGGAAAGACAAATCTTTTGGCAGGAAAAATGACTCCATTAAATACCTAAATGTAAAAAAAAAAAAAAAGAAAAAAATTGCTTTTTGCTGTTGAGCTCCAAAGGGAAATTACTCGGGAGGAGCAGAGGAAAGGCCGGTGGTGCTGCAGGAGAGCCCGTCCATCCCAGCCGGGCGCCTGCCCCTCGCTGCCCTGGGGCAGGTGGGATCCAGGGCAGGGCGGCAGCCGAAACCTGCCCTCCCGGCCACCTTGGGTTTAAGGGAAAATCTCGGGTCAGAGCACTGTGGATCAGAAAGGCCTTTTTGAAGCAAAACATTATCTTCGCAGGCATGCAGTGGATCCCTGGCTCGGCAGGGAGGCAGCGTGCTCGGTTCCTCATTTAACCCCAGGACAAACGGACAGGACCGCGGCCACCCCCTCCTCTGCCCTCTGCCTGGGCAGAATCGGGGAGTGCAATCACCGCCTATTCAGAGAAAAAATCATCCTAATCTGTTTTTTTAATGTTTCCCATAAAACCAAAGCATTTGAGAGTTCAAACTCTTGCCCATGGCGCTTGTTGCACGAGGCTAAGAAATTGAAATCAGCTCTAAAGAGGGTATAAACCAAGCAAACCTAGTCAAGGGAAATAAAGCAAAAAGCATGCAGTGTGCTTATTTCTTCAGGCGGGTGAAAGCTTCAGCAGAGATCAGGCCCTCACTGCGCCACTGAAGATGGAGCCCAGCAAAGGGACCCGAGCAAGGGACAATTATGGGGATGGGCTGGGAGCAGCTGCCCCTTCCCTTTGGCAGCGGGGGGTTCACGGGCTGCGTGTGTGCGATGAAAAACCTTCCCCGACGCCTCCGAGACTGCCTCTGTGCTGCCGGAGGCTGCGGGGCTGGCAGCATGCAGCACAGCCTCTGCGTGCATCCCCCTCTCTGTCGGGAGCTAGAAGGAGCCACCTCCAAGGTGACCTTCGGGAAGATGCCAGCAAAGCAGACGGGACCATGGAGCCGCCGGCGGCCAGGGGCCAAGGGCAGCCCTGGTGTCGGTGCCCCAGTTGGCGAGCTTACACCACAGCGCTGAGCTGGTCCTGCCTATACCGGGAGCAGCCCAGAGGACACACAAACACAAACAGTACTACAAAGCAGCCGTGGGCCAAAACACGTTCATCAAACTCTTTGCCTTCTCCTACGAATTTAGAGGCTACACATACACACGCAGCAAGGACCCAGATTCCAACGGCACTTGCCTTCGGGAGTTTCTTTTATTCTCTGGGGCACAACACAAGAATCTCTCTCCAGTTAAGCATCAAGGGGCTCCCCGGCACCACCGTGTATTCCTCATTTCAAACCCAGGGGCTGGCACAGGCCGGCAGTGCTACCCCGGGCACCAACGTGCTCCCATTGCCACAGCCAAAAACTGGGACTTGCCTTTACTCTCACCCTCCCACAAATGGACAAGGTCATCGTTCAGGTCTGGGGAGAATCGACCTTCCCCACCTTCCACACAGCCATCACAGCACTTGAGCACCACGAACAAAATCGAAGCAGGCACTGAACGTTTTGCACCCCAGGGTTGATTTTTTTAAAGGGCCTCAGGTGCCAGTTACCACTGAAGGCAACAGAAGCTGGTGCTTAAACTCCCTCTGAACTTCGGAGCCACAGGGAAGCATTTTGCCAAAGGGGGACCTGAAGCTCCGGCTGTGACCGGGGCAAGATGGGATGGAGGGACGAACCTGTGCTTGCAGAGATGGGAAGAACATGCCTGGAAACCCCTTGGGTAAAGCCAACGATTTTACGGTGCAGAAGAACCCTGCAGTGGGCAGAGCGTCCATGGCATGAGCTTGGGCAATGGCCCTGGGCTCCCTGCCCCTTCCCTCCGTGGCCCCCACGAGCGCTTCCACGCCAGCACCGGGTCCCCAGTGCACAGCCAGGACAAGGTGACACCTATCAGAGCAGGGACAGATGCAGCAAGGGACCGGAGAGACAACAGGTTTGGAGGCTACAGCTGTATTAACAGCAGAGTTAGTCTGAAAAATTCATTTCCAGGCAGTGTGAAACTACATTTTGGGGGAAAGGGTTTCCAGCAAAGTAAAAAATTGAAACCACTTCATTTGCAGTCGAGCAAAACACTGTTTTCAGGCCAGTTAACCCATAGAAAAGAATTATTGCTGTAGTGGTACTGCTTCATTTAGAAAACACAGGAACGAAATCTTTGCACTTTTTGGAATCTCTTCCTCCTCTTCCCCTCTAATTTGACCCAAATTTGCTTGATGAGTTCGCTGCAGACATTTGCCCGGCTCTCCCAGCAGACCCCGGAGCCAGCTGGGGCACCTGGGGGCCGGGAATTCAGCCAGCAGCTCCTAATGGCATCTTCCCTCTCCCCATTCCGGCATCCGCAGCACCCGCTCGCCGGCCCCGCGCTGCCGCACTCTCAGTAAAAGCCCTTCACTCGCTTGTTGTCCGGGTCGAACGGGGACTTGGTGTGTGCTCGGGCAGGGTAGGTCACTCCCATCCGCTCCAGCTGGTAGCTGCCGCTCTTCACGAAATCCAGCGAGACCTGCAAGGCAGAGCCACGGCGAAACCCCCGTTAGGTGCTGCGAGCTGCGAGGCACTGGTGGGGCACCAGCCCCCTCCCAGCGTCCCAGCTCCATCACTGGGCAAGCTCCCACCCCACCCCACAGATCTGCTTTCTGCAGAGAAGCCGGCTCTGCCATCCCAGGAGGATGCATGGAGAGGAGGAAAATAGATTTTTAAAAGTACTCAGCTAAAAAAAAATAAAAAGAATGCAGTACTTAATTTGTTTGGAGGTTGGTTGTTTTTTTTTTCCTATGGATTTTTTCAATGGCACCCAGCACAAGGTGCGCTTACAGCCAGGCTGTGGGAGCTCATTGCCAGAGGGGCCAGAGCAACCAGGCTGGGCTGGGGGATGGCACACCCGAACGGGGTCAGCCCTGGCTGCAGGAGGGGACCACGGTGGCAGCCAGGATGTCACCGCTTGGCGTGATGAGCGTGAGCTGTCCCCTCCGCCCGCGGGGCTCACCCAGTGCCGGCAGCTGAGACACCCCAGCGCAGGGAAGGGCTGGGGGCTCTCGATGCCGGTGTCTTTTTATCACCTGGAAATTGTCAGTGATTCAGCAACAAAGAGAATTTTTGTTTCTCTCCTCTCTGCCTCACCCCCTGTACCTCTTCTGCTCCTTTGACTCTCTAGCCCTGATGCTGCAGAGACATCCCCATCCTAGACACCCCTTCCCAGAGCTGGGGAGCATCACACCCCATTGCTGAAGGGCCATATCCATAGGAAGGAAACTAAAGGGCCACAGGCAACATGGCAAGGCCCTGAGCAGCCGTGCTGGGCACCCCACTGCCAGGGAGCTGCAAAGAGAGGGCTCTGTGTGCCCTCCTCCAAGGGCTCGGGGTTGGTGTGGGGTCTGGGTCCAGCACCAAGCCCCTGTCGGGGATGGCATAGGGCAGGGTCCCGGTGCAGGTCCCCCAAGCAACCTCCCCTCCCTGCACAGCAAAGCTCCCCCCTCCTTCCACAATTACTGCCCAAACCGAGTGGGAGTTATCCCAGGGAGCGAGGAGATGAGGGCTGCACATTAACATCCGCGTAACAAGCGCTGCTTCCTGGCTGCAGCCAGCCAGAGCGGCCACGCAAAGGAGCTGGCCGGCCTGGGGACCCCACGGCGCGACCGCCCATACACGGTGCCTCTCCCCACCATTGCCATTTTGGCCCCTGCGAAGCCCAGCAGGCAGCTGCCTGCTGCCAGCCCCGCTGCACGCTGCCGCAGCAGAGCTTCCCCTGCAGCGGGTGTGCGAGCGGGGAGAGTGGTGCGATGGATGCACCCGGCGGGGATGCACTCAGCGCCGCTCTGCCACATCGGTGCCTCGCTGGAGGCAGGAGGGGACCGTCCCCCCGCCACCTCCATCCTGCTGCCTCCGTCATGCTGCCTGGGGCAGGCGGGGGCGGCCAGGAGAGCAAGATGTAACAGGGAGGAGAGAGAATAGGAAAGGGGGAAAGGAAAGGAAGGTCTAGGGGGGCACATTCACAGTGGGGAGAAAAGGTGGTCCACGGGGGCTGAGGGGGCAACTGGAACATAAAACCACTTGACTTGGGAGTCTTGCACTGATGCAGGATTACAAGTCAAGGCAAGCAGGAGGATGAAAGCACAAGCATATGCGCTGCTCTTGGTTTGCAACAGGGAGGGTCCCTGGGGATGTCATCCACAGCCCTCTGTCCCCACATGGGGTCCCTGGCCTCTGCCTACAGCACGCTGCTTAATGAGGGCATCTGATTTACTATCCAGGAGTCTCCCAGGGTTAATTAAGAGCCTGCTGCGCTCCTATTGGCCATTGCTCCCTATAACATAAGTTATTTCACTGCTGCAATTAAATACTCGGTTGCAATTAACATCTGAGGCAGCGCTCGAGCCGGAGAGCATCACCGGGGCCCCGCAGAGCGACAGCCAGTGAGACCGACCTCGCCGCCAAGCTGCAGCATCCCTCACCCTCCAACCTCCCGCGGGGAAAGCACTGGGGGGCTGCTGCCCTGTCTCGCTCCCCAGATGACAGCCGGTTTGCAATGAGCTTGTGCATACGGCTTCAAAACCAAACAAGTGCTACGCTCTCCCCCTCCAGCAAGCCCCCGCTGTGGGGAATGAGGCGCAGCCGTCCCCGGGGGCTGGTGGCAGCAGGGGGTCTGTACTCACCGGGCCCCCCGCGGGGTCACGGATGTAGCCGTAGGCGATGGTTTTGTCGATGGCAAATCCGAAGTCTGCCCGACGGATGTGGCCGACCACCTCGCCGTCCCGCCAGACCGCCTCCAGGCCGAACATCGGCACCTTCCTGCAAGGCGAAGGCAGAGCTGCCGTCAGCAAAGCCCCACTGCAGGACCCCACAGGGCAGAGAGACTTGGGGGGACTGGACCCCGGCTCTGCCCCAGGCCAGCCCACATGCTGGGGCTCCTGCTGCTCACAGGTTCGTTAACCTCCCCACGCTGATCTCAGGCGCTGGCAAAGCCCCTCCAGCCCGATTTGCAAAACCTCCCGCTGTTCTGGGTGAAACAAGATAAACCCACTCCCTGTCACACCATTTCCAGCTCCCATTAAACATCCAGCAGGGAATTTGCGGTGGGATTTAAATTAGAGACGGAATTAGAGCATGGAAAACAGCTGAGCCGCCTTGCAACTGAGCTCCGTGTGCGTGCCCAGGCGCAGGGGTGGATGGGGATGGCTGAAGGTGCTCATCCTGGGGTGGCCGCTGGTGTTGGGTGCTGCATGGTGCTGAGCAGAGCCCGGCAGTGGTACTCACTCCTCGGTGGTGAAGCAGACGAGGCGGCGGAAGATGCCCTTGGCTTTCTGAGCCTCCACAGCCTCCCGGCCCAGGAAGGGGATGCCGGACTTGAGCTTGCAGGTGAAGGCTAAGCCTGCTTCTAGCGGTGTATCATCAGGGCGCAGGTCTGCGTGCCAGTGCCTGTACCCTGCAGAGAGCAAGCGTGGGTTGCCCAGCCTCTCCCTGCCACGGCAGCAAGCCCAGGGTGAGCAGCATCAGGAGACCAAGACATCACCCCCACCTTTTGGACACCCCTGTTGCCCTCGATTCACTTGGCCCTGGACAATGCACCCTCGAGAGGAGCCCATATTGGGGAAGTCTCAGCAAGGAGTGCTGGGGCTGGTAGCATCTCTGCCAGTAGCTGCCAGACCTCCAGTCACACTAACCCGCCCTCAAAGCTGGGAAAAACTCATTTGCCCTTGTTCCCCGGCCAGAGGCAAAGCAATGAGTGCTGCTGTAAGGAAAGCAAGAAACCTTTCTCGATGCTGAGGCTGTCGATCGCTCTGTAGCCGGCGTTGGTAATGCCGTGCCGGGCACCCGCCTGCATCACCGCCTGGTAAACCTTCACGCAGTCCGCCTTGGGCACGTGCAGCTCCCAGCCCATCTCGCCAACGAACGATAACCTCATGGCACGGACCTGCGAAATGTAAGAGGCCAAACACCCCTGCGGACAGAGCCGGGCTGTGCAGCACGGGAGAGGCCACGGAGCCGCCCGTCACCACAGCGCGGGGAAAGCCGGCTCACCGGGAACCTTGTGCAAACGCCCTGCTTTGGTGGAAGGCATTTCTTTGCTCTCCCTAGTGCACGAAGCCAGGGTCAGACTGAATTTCTTGTCTCTGGACAGCCTAAGCTTGGCAGCCCAAACCCACAGCTCCCTGCTGCCCCTGCATCCCCAGCTATCGTCAGCACCCAGGAGGGATGGCCAACGAGCCGAGGGGGCTGTGTCCAGCATCCTCTGGCCACTGATCCCAGGGCTGTGGCAACCAGCCGGGTGGGGGTTAGATGTGATGCTCTGGCTCCAGCCGGGCTTTTTTCTCCCTCTGCTGATCCATCAACGCCAGAAGAAAGCCTGCGGGCACCCCCAGCCCTGCATCTCCCCAGATCAGCCTGTCAGATGGGGAAGCCAGTCCCCAGCAGGACTGTCCTGCTTTGGGGCACTTCGTGGCTGCTGTCCCCCAGGGGTGTCCCCCACTTGGGATGGTGCTCCCACGGCAGAGGCACCCGAAGGCCCTATGCTCCCAGGTAGGGACTGAGCCCGGTGTCCCGACCCGTGCCCCGCTCACCCCAGGGGGATGCTCAGGTTTCCCCCAGCAGAGGTTGTGCCCCAAAGCGTTACTCTCTGCTGCCAAATTAGCTCCGCACTGAATGCATGAAGCTCCAAAGAAGAACGAGCAGACCAGCACAGGGGACTCGGTGCTTCTCAGGGGAAGCCTCTTCCTTGGAGATATGCCTGCCTGCCTGCACTCCTGGGGCACAGACCTCCTGGCTGTGCTGGGACTGCCCTGCCCGTATCCGCCCGGCTTCTTGCCCGGGCAGGCTTGTCTGCATCCTCCTGTTGTCCCTACTGAAACAGTCTGCATTCCCAAAGCTTTCCAGGCCAGCTGGAGCCACCCTAGCTCGGGTACCTTCCTTGTAGATACCCCTTGAGTCTGAGCTGCATTCCCCTCTGCTTCATCCCTTTGTATTTCTCTGCTTCCTCCCCCACAAAAAACCCTCCAGTTCATCCCTTTGGATGCACATCAACTGCAAATGCATACCTCGCTTTGGGAGAGAGATTAACTCAAGAGTTTCACACCAGATTGTCATCTGCAGTCTTAATAAAGCAGTTTTCAGCTAGGAAGAGACTTCCAGGCTGGTTCCGTTGGCCAGGCACGCTCCGCAGCTTTGGGGCTGTCTTGCCCATGCTGGCTCTGGATGTCGTTGGGGCAGAAGCTGCACCTTGCCGTTTGCTGAGCTCTTACTACAACCAGGAGCTGGTCTCAGTTGTGCTCTCTGATCCCAGGTGTAAACAACAACAGACAACAGCAGCCGCTGCCCAAAACAGGCAGTGACAGGCACGAGAAGTACCAAAGGGGTGCCCGGGCTCTCCGCTGTGAGGACGGCCAGCGGACAATGGCTGAGAACCCAAATCCATCCTTGCTTCCCCCAGCACCCCCGCGCTCTACCGGCACTGCAAAAATAATGTCCTCAAGCAGAGTTTAAGGCAGCTTTTAAGATGCCTTAACCTTTACAATAGAAGTGGAGAACAGGAAGGAACACCATATGCGTTGGTAATTTATTTTGAGCCTCCTCAGAAGAAGCCGTGCCGGGCAGCCATCCTTCCTTCGGTCCCTGCCACAGCCCCGCAGCGAAGCACAAAGGCTTTTCGAGGTGCACAGACACAAGGGGTGCGGAGAAGCTTTTCACTCCACAAAAAAGCATCATCTAATTAGGGAACAGCCAGAGATCAAGCCGCTGCAGCCAGCTACCATCTTCATCACGGCAGGAGATCTCTGGGGATTGACAGGCAACTTCCCGGCTCATTAACCCTGTCTGCGACTCAGCAGTCAGCGCTGCAGCTGAAGTGCACTTTACTTTCAGGAGCAAGTTACTCCTGGGAGAAACTTCCCCTCAAACCATCCCTGCTCCAGGGGAACGAGCATCCCGGCAAGAGCGGTGAGGCAGAGCAGTGCACCATAGAAAACAGGTATGCTCGGGAAAATTGGGGTGCCAGTCATTAGCTTTGCACAGGCAGGGGTTAGGGTTGCACCCACGCATGTGTACCCCAGGCAGGGGTGCGCATCCCACCACGGAGGCCAAGGGGGATGTCAAGGGCTGGGCTCAGCCGCTCCTGCCGGCTTTCTGCTGAATTCCCCTAGCAACAGGTTTTTCTGTTAGATTTCAACTGGAGCTATGAAATAGCATCAATTCCTGGGTCTTTGAGCAGCAATTCAAAAGCTTTTTCAGTATTCTAGAAAATGAAAACCTGAACTTTACCCTGTATCCAGCAGTGAAATTCAAAGGGGGACTTTTCTCTGCTGTTCGATACAATGAGAGACACTATATATAAACTCACAAACCAATTGGTAATTTCTAGAGTCATTAACTCTGCTGGAACTCTCCTTTCACTCCAGCTGATTTTGTTCAACTACTGAGTTAATGCATGAAAATCTCAGCCATAACTTTTTAAAGATGTTGGGTTCAGTTTAATCCCCCTGGAAGGTGACAATATCAGCGAAGGCTTCAGCTCACTGTCCTGAGAAACCCTCCTACTCTAATTTCGGTGTGGGATGGAGTCCCCCGTGCTCACCGTGCAGTGGGGGCCTGAAGGAGACTTCCCGAAGGGTGGTCCCGGTAGCAGGCAGGGAATCCCCCCCAAGCCCAGAGCCCTCGCACACCCCTCGGGCAGGGAAAGCTTTTTTTCTGACAGTCAGGGCATTTACACTCAAAAGAAGCCACAAAATTTCTACCAGCTATTCCTTCCTCACAGGACCGGATGATTTTTTTATAAACTTGAAGTGAAATGCAAATAAACTAATCATGCTTTTGAAGATGGGAACATTTATACACCTTTCCCAGTGGATAATAGATTATTATGAGATGTTACCAGCTTGCCACAGGCATGACAGGGGAGGGCGTGGGGAGGGTTATAACTCACCGATGGAGACTAAAATGCAACGTGTTGGACAACCTGCAACAAAGGATTGGCTTTTGGGTCTCCTGTGCCACTGTTCCCCCGCAGGGGACACCGGACACACTGTGGGTTTTTGGCACGCGGAGCACAGGGTGCACTGATGGTGATGGTTTGGAGGATTCGTCTGAGTTGGGCAAAATCTGTGACTTAGTTAAACCGCCCTAAACCCTGGCTAGGCTCTTGCTCACAAATCAAGAAACCTTAATTTGATTTAGCAGCAATCCCTTCAGCAGCCAGCTGCATTCGAATTAAAGCCACTTTAATTCTGAATGAAAAGTGGCCACACGCGGCTTAACCCAATTTCACTAATATCCAGCCTGCCTCCAGCTCCCTGTTTTCCTGCTGCCTTTTACAAGATTTACCGCTGCACCTTCACCCTCTTCATCTCCCATCAGACACTGGCCCGAGAGCCAGAGCAAACGCTCGGCACCGTCCCTCCTGCCAGCTGGCTCCTCCGAGCAGGAGAGGGATGCCCTGGGACCGCTGCCTGCCCAGATTCCCATGGGAAGGATGGGGTATGAACTGGACCCTCTCTTCCGAAGGGGTGTTTTTTGCAATGGAAGGAATATTTCATATGGGGTAAACATCAATAAGAAACCAAGGCAGAGCTTCTCAGGCAAACCTTGCAAAAGCTTTTTCCCGATACCAAAACTTGCCAGCAGCAGGTTTTCCCAGAACGTTTCTCTTTTGACAAAACGACACTTCATGGTCACCAACTCTTCTACTTAGGGTGTTTCAAGCAGGCTAAATCAGCAGCTTCACACATGACAAAACTCCCCAAAGAACTGCCATCACCCCCTTTCCCCAGGGATAACTTCAGACCACGTTGATCTCCGCCGGGTGAGGCAGGGAGAGATTTAAGGTGCTTTTCTCACTGCCCCACACCAGGCGAGATGGAGGAGTCCAATCAAGCAGACAGCGCTGCGAAACCTCACAGCAAACCCCGGGGACTGATCCACCTCTTTGCCACACAGCCAATGACACCAAATCGCTTTAGGCTGAGCCTTCCTCCCTCGACACCTCCGAGTGATGCCACACAATGTGTTAAACCCATCACTGCGGGTCCCGGCAGAGGCGCCGGGCTGCCAGCCTGGGCAAGGTGCATCTCCCGAGGCTTACTGAGGACTGTCACGCTCAGGACGTCATGCACGTGCCTGCCCCATGCTCCGCAGGCAGCGCTGCAGGCAGGCAGTGCAGGCAAAGCGAGCTCACCTCCGTCTGCAAAACCCTGCACCGGCACTGCCTGCCCAGGCGATGCATCGTGGGGGTAGGAGCCAGCCAGCACCCCCCACCCATGACTCCCCACCAGGCACCCAAGCCCAAAGGACTTAGCCCGAGGTGTCAGCACGGAGCATTACCATTTCTGTGCTTTTCTTGCATAACCGCTGACGTGAGCCCTGAAGTCTGGGCAAATGCAGGATGATCTGTGCTTTTACAGAAAGCTTAAGGTTGTCAGACTTCTCCTGTGATCAAATACAGCGGCTCCGCTGGCTGCCCAGCCCTTACCGCCAGTACTTGACACGCTTTACATTAAATCGTCCCTATGAGTAGGGGAAAAAGGACGGGATCTAGAGTCTCAGATAAATCTCTTTATCACCAGTGCTTGCCCCTAATCCGTGGGAGGCGTCTCTTGTTCCTCCAACACTGCTGCAAAGCCATAAGTCACCATGTCCCTTCCCCAAGCTCAGTCTGGGCTACGACACTGCCAGCCGGGCTGAGAGAGCAGGTTGGCACCTGGCAAGCAAACGGGGAGAAAAACACCCCAGTTTTTGGCCTTTTCCAACAAAAAAACCCAACAAAAGCTCCCAGCTGCCCATTGCAGCAACGTGGAGGCAGACAGGTTCCCTAGCAGAGGATGCTCGGCTGCGCAGGCTGGCGGGCGGTCACCCCAGTGAACAGACCTCCCCGGGGAGCTGGAGGGCCGGCCCCGTCCTACCGTGCATCCTGCGGCCACGGCGAGTTTGTGGGTGGAGAAGGGGAAAGCTTCGTTGCTGAGGTCGGTGTCGAGCACTTCTTGGAGGACGACGCGGCTGTGGGGAAACAGCAAAGCGGCTGCAGTGAAAGGACGTAGCTCGCCAGCCTGCTCTGAGGGTTATCACTAAAACTTGCTTTCTCGTCTTGTCGGCGAGACAGACTTCTCCCGCCAAAGGGGAGCTGAGGTGGGTGATACGCCATGCTGTGAGAGCCTCAAAAGAAACGCCAATTCCCCAGCAAACGGAGTGTCGCTCCAGCCAGACCATCGCCTGTTGCCATGGGGCTCACACCTACCCCTGCCTGACACGCGGACCTGGCCTGCATCTGAGGCATCCCTCCATCCATCCATCCCTCCATCCATCCCTCCCTCCATGTTCAGGGTGCAAGGAGGGGGTCATGACACTCTCCCCGCACTCACCTCAGGGGGCCCTGGATGCTCATCATGCCCAGCTCCTCCGAGCAGTCGAGGAGTTTGCACTGGAGCTTCATGTCCTGCAGCACAGCAGTGATGTGCGACCAGTTGTGCTGAGCCACGGCCCCGCCGATAGCCAGGTAGTAGCCATCCCCTGGAAGACACCCCCCGGCAGCCTTTCAGGCTCAAGAGCGTAGGGCTGAGGGTGATGCCCAGCTCAGCTCGGGGCTGGTTTTGCTCTCCAGAGGCTGAGCTGCAGCCCTGAGCCTCTCCAGCTTGCACAGCCCGGGGGGACTGACAAGAAAGGGGGGGGTTAAATAGTGCTGGGGCAAGGGAGGGCTTTGGGACTCTGCTAACATCCATGCTGCCTTTTGTGGGGCTCAGCACAGTGAAAACCAAATGACCATTAAAACCTGAAAGAAGAAAAGGTAAAAAAAGCTGTTCAAGCCCTGGAGGTGCCTGTGAGCATCACGGGAAGAGAAAAACCTCTTTGTCCCTTGAGATCAACAGCAAAAGCATCTGCTCTTTTGTCCCAGTACAGAGCGGATGCCGAAGTGTGGAGGGAATCTGGAACTACAGGTGGGAGCAGGGAGGGCTGCAGCGACCAGGCCACAACC
This sequence comes from Gymnogyps californianus, assembly GCF_018139145.2. Classification (NCBI taxonomy): domain Eukaryota; kingdom Metazoa; phylum Chordata; class Aves; order Accipitriformes; family Cathartidae; genus Gymnogyps; species Gymnogyps californianus. The sequence continues at coordinate 8,375,068 of NC_059488.1, forward strand.
AGTGCAGGGGCTGCACTGTATATGAAGAGGGATTTCATCTCGTCAGTAATCCTGTGTGGAAAAATCCTCAGGGATGGGGTTTGAGAGCTGATTAATATGTAATCAATCTTTCCTCTGTCTTTCCTGCCACTACAAAATCACTCTCTGATAACCTGTCATAACGATAAGTGCAGACACCTACCGTAATTGGAAAAACAGACTTTGCTGCAATTAAACTCCTCCATCGCCCGACAAACCCTGCAGCTCTGCCATCCGCTTCTCGTCACCCTTCTGTCCCCCACGAGTGCCCCAGACGAGAGGGATGCAGAATTCTCCCACGGGGAGGGAAGAGCTCACTGGCACCCGACCACGCCGGGGCAAAGGCGGCAAGATCGCAACGCCCACCACCCCGGGCCAGCGGTGGGGGCTGCACCGCCGCGGGGCTGGTCCCTTCCAAACAGCAGCTCTGAGGGTGACACTGCGTGGGGACAGGGCTCTGTGGGCACTGGCCACTCGAATGCAAACCTCCTTTCTGGTGGCAGCCCCGGTGCCACCGGGCACGGTGCTTGGCAGCGCTGCCGGAGACCAGCTCCGTGTCCTCCTCTGCTGCTGCCTAATGCCATTTCTGCCCTCTGGGCTGACTGCTCTGCTCCCTTTCAATTCCTCTTTATTGCAGCTGATAAGGACTTGGGGAGAGGTCAGAGCCACCAGCCGGGGCTGGACAAACCCAATAACACCGATGAGCAGTGCAGGCCCCCGGGGACAAGGGAAATAATTGGATTACAGGGACCGAGGGGCAGAGGTGGAAAAAGCCAGATGGCTGCCATTAGGTAAATGCAATCACCCCCACGCCTGCGGCCCCCCCGAGCATTGCGGGGATGGAGGAGAAGCTGGCGGGCCTCGGACCGAACCTGCCACCACGGCTTTCCGGCACTGGAAAGGTCTTTGTGTGCATTGACGCAGCTGAAAAAGGCAGCGGGAGAGGCTGGGAGCTGAACTGCGAGAGGTTAAACCCACCCTGCGATCCCCCCTCAGCCCCACGACGGCTGCAGAAACGCGCCCGACTCCAGCATCCCCTTGCTCAGGGCTTTTACCTTCGAAGGCGGGGGCCAGGGGGGAGGCCGGGTCCCCGGGGCTGATCCGGCTGACGGTCAGGTCGCTCTCCACGCCGCCCCGCTTGTTCAGCATGCAGGTGTACACGGTCGAGCCTGGGAGAAGGAGACGGGCACCACTGCCCATCAGTTTGCCCCGGCACGGAGCTGCGGCCCCGGCAGAGGGAGGTGGGTACCAGGAAAATGTAGTCCTCATTGCTACATCAGCTGCCACTGCCTGGGTATGCCCTGACCGACCCTGGATTTCCCAGCACCAGGAGGGAGACAGGAGCTGGGCTTTTTCCCCTTCAGATTTGTGTGAGGAGCTGAAGCCGCATCCTTGGAAATGCCATAAGCTGCCTCCCAGCCCCAGAGAAGGAGGCAGCTTCTCCCTGTGTGAACCGTGGCTGGCAAGGGTTGTGCTTGATTTACTCCAGTATCCATCACATCTCCAGCTGTGAGCCACAGCTGGAGCCAGAGGGCCAGACCCCTCCTTTCTCACCCCCCCAGCTCAGAGCAACGTTTGTCCCAGTGCGAATGAGAGCAGAAGCCAGCCTCTGGTGAGGACAGGGAAAGCAGTCGCTCTCACACGCTTCCCATACCCTCTGCAAAAGCAGCATTTAAAAGAAAAGCCAGTTTGGGTCCCTCCCGGTTTGTTTTGGTGTAAGATGTGATTTCCCAGGGCAGCGCTCAGCAGAGGGAGCATGCAGCCGAAACAAGGGGGCTGAGCCGGTACCTGGTGCTTTGCTCACATCGGCAGTGAACAGCCAGTTCGCCGCTTTTGTTGCTTCAGGCCCAACCAGGTAGAATTTCCCAAAATAAGACATGTCGAAGAGAGCCAGGGCATTTCTGCACATTAAGCATTCATTCTTGATCTACAATTAAAGCAAACACACTGCTGAAGTTGAGCCATATTCTCACTCCACAAAGGGAGACACACATTAAAACCGTTTATGTAATGGGAAACAATACCAGGACACTAGCCTGGTGCCTTTAAAGGCTGTACAGCTTCAAAATACTCCTGAAAAATCAGGTATTAAATGGAGCAAGCCTGACAGGCCATCCTGTATGCTCAATCCCATTCCTTACCTCACTAACACAGTGACAGTTATCAATAATAATAGTTAAATTTTATCAAATTGGGTTTTTCCCCCAAGCTAAGTCTCAACTCTTTCATTTAATAAAGCAGCAGTAAAATCCCCATGGCCTCTCCACCGAGGTTTCCAAGCACAGGCCACACATTTCTCTTAATCTTTTTGGAGCATTTTCCCCAGTTTTGGGCAAAGCTTGCTGCTTCCCCTCCCTCTGAGCCTCACCAACTCCACCCAAAGCAGCAGTGTGGCACGGGCTCTGCTGCCCCTAACCCCCCCCGGCTCCAGATGTGCCCAGCGGTTTTTGGCCGCGGGGGGGGGCCTGCCCCCCCCACTCACGATGTCATGGTGGGGGGGGAAGTCGAAGGTATACTCGTCCCCCAGCAGCCGGTTGTAGGTGTAGTCCCTGTGGCGCTCCTGGCCGTACGCGCCGTAGTAGTCATAATCCAGGACCTGGGGGGGGAAGCGGGAAGATGGGGGCAGTGAGGAAGACGATGTGAGGCCAAAGCCAAGGGGCTGCTCCCAGTTGCATTCACCCCATGCCAGGAGAGGAACGGGTCCATGCAGGACCTGCCCGCAGTGATGGGTCCCCACCCCGGCATCCCTGCCCACTGCTCTCTTCAATATACAGAAGTGAGATCAGTGCCTGTTGTTTGGGGGTGTTGCAGGCAGATGCTGCCTGTTGCAGAGGGACGGGCAGACAGACACACACAACATGCACATACTGATCTCCCTCTTACTGCTGTTATAGCGAATTAAAGCCCAACAGCTTTTATGGACCCGTTTTGGAGATGTGCAACTGCTTGCAGAGATCACACACCCTGCACGCACAGGATGCATCCTACATGTGCTGGGCACAGCCGATACCCTCCGAGCTGAACGCCCCCCCGAAACGCGTGCCATGCTTACCGGGGCTGCTCCCCCAGGGCTGAACCAGCCGGGCCTCTCCCAGCCGTGCCGCTCCTGGAAAACGCAGCCCTGTCGCAGCAGCTCCTACGCAAGCAAAGCCGGAGAAATGGGAACAAATGGTTAAAAAAGCCTTTTCACTGCTTTTTGAGCAGCGCCCAGGCTGCTCTCCTCTAGTGCATGCTCAAGACCTGACTCGTGACCCCTTGGCTTTGGCTATCAGCAGCCAAAATCAGCTCTGCAGTTTGTCTTTTAAAACAGTGGCAAACCCCAGCTGCCTGCAAATTGCCTGATATTTTTGTCCCCCCCCAAGAAAGGTATTTGCCTCAATGGCAGCCGACGGGCAGGACTCTGGCAGCCCAGCTGTGCATCCCACCAAAGCTTGCGCTACGGTGCACGAATTACTGATCGAGAGATGCTAAGTCCAGAGAGCAAGATTCCCCCTGATGTTTATAAGACTAATTATATAATAACATTTAAGATTTATATGGCAACCTTCTCATTCCTCCTCTGTGCTCTCAGGAAAATCTCTCTGCATGCAATTAATTAGGGATCCATTAAGATATTTTTGTTTGGTGCCTCTGTTCGGAAAAGAATAGATTTTGTTGAACATTTCAGAAATGATTCAGTGCCTATTTATAAAACACAGCACATGTTCTGGAGCTGCATGTATAAATACCAGGCTGTCAGTCAAATGGGCATCGCTTATTAGACATGCTATTAAAAAATAAATTGCATCCTCGGTGACAGAAAACAACTGAACTGTCAACCAAACACCGGGGGACGACGGGGAGGGATGTCTGTTTTACTGCTTGAGCCTCTGCTCTCCATCAGAAGAGGAATGGTGTGATATGAATTAGTGACGAGCAGAAATGGGCTCGAGAAACGTGGCTGCTCCTTGCTGGGGCTGGGACTGGGGCTGGCAGTGACGGGGTGGGACGAGGCACCAGCCCCGGGTCACTCCGAGCATCTCGGCAGCGGTGGGTGATTTTGGGGGCTCTGAGCCGCAGTTGCTGCAACGCTGCTGATGCAGTGAACCACTGGAAACTGGGTTTTTTCTCAAGTGCTACATCTTGAAAGCGTTCACTTATGGAGATTCGTGCAAGGAAGCAGCTGGCGAAGGTGGGAGCAGGGAGGAGCCCTGGCTGGCAGCTACAGGGAGCAAAACCAGCGGGGACTTAGGGGGTGCCGGCAAAACCACCTCTGTGGAGGCACAGCTGCTCCCCACTCTTCCCACATCCCTGCCCGTGCCCCAGCCTCGCTCCGCATCGTGAGACACCGTTTTGGGGAGGAAAAGCTGCTGCTGAGCTGCAAGGGAGGCATGGTGAGCAGCGGGCAGGAGATCGCCGTGAGCATCCGGCATCCCACAGCCCTCGCAACTGCCCCCGAGCCGGAGTAGCAGTGAGTGAAATAAACCTCTGAACCCTTCTCTCCACTTTTCCCTTGCCCTGCAACCATCATCAGGCTCTTAAGCCATATCTGCTAAGTTAAATATTACGGGAATGCTTGGCATCTCTACCATTAAACTGTCCGTGGCCCCAGCACCCTCACAGCGTGCACCCAGCGAGCTTTGGGATTCAGCAGGGATCTTCCCAGGATCGATGGATGGGAGCACGGATGCAGCACGCTGGTCTGGGGAGCAATACGGCTGCAGCCACTCCTTGCCACCTCTTTTTTGCTGCAAGGATGCTGCGAGGGTCTCCCATCACTCCTCGCCTGGCAGCCCGGGTTGGGGTGCGCATCCTCACCTCGTGCAGGGGGTCCTTCCTCACGTTGCGCCCCGCCAGCGGCTCATCATGGGGGAATACGACGGAGTAGTTCTTGGCGTAGGACTCGTGGCTCCGCTCCCGGATCCAGCGGTTGTTGTTGGTGAGGGAGTGGTGAAACCTCCTGGAAGGCAGGGAGAGGGCAGCGTCTGGATGAGCCCACCAGCTCACGAGGTGCCTCCTCCCCCGGGCACGGCCCTCTTGGCCAGACCCAGATGTGGATGCAGCTGCTGTGGTGCAAAATTGCTATTCCTGCACCCGTTTCACGGGTAGGAGAGCAGAGGAACCAAGCGGGGCTTGGTGCTGGCCATGCCGCAGCGCTGCCCGTTGGAGCTGGGCACTTGCTGCAGCCCCTACCGTGCTCCCCAGCCCTGCTCCAGGCACATCTACCCCAGAGCAACTGGGAGCAGAATACAGCCCTGTTAGGGGGAAAAAAATAGAAAAATAGGAAACTTGAGGTTAATTCTGCTCCGCTTCAGCATTGGGCCGGCCTCAGAGCACGCCTCGTGCACAGCCTAGGTTTAAACACAGCCCTGACGAAGGAGCGAGCCCTGGACATTCCTTACATTTTTCATCCAATTCTCCCTAGGCTGAAAGATAAATAAAACCCCAAGCATTTTAAATTTGTTTGACATATTTTCATCTTTCAAACAGAAAAGCTCCTTGAAGGAATGTGCCAGCTCAGCACACGCTCAGGTTATTATTACCAGAGACCTATAACTCACGGAGAGCAGCCCCGGGCGCTGGTGGCACCTTTCCCATCCTCCGGCTTCGGCAGGCAGGGGAGCACAGCTCTCTGAATTACCACTGGCTCCTCTCCAGCCCAAAGCCCCCAGGTCTGGAGAAAGGGAGGCAGGCAGCAGGCAAAAGGCAAGACAAAATGTCATTTATAGGGAGTTTTAAAACAGTACTTTCAGCTTCCCTCTCCGCTGCCTGAGTGCAGAGGAGAGGCGCCGGGGCTGAGCCCTTGCAGCAGCACAAGGAATGCAAGCGATGCTCCCCAAAAGCAGCCGTGGGCTCGCTGCGAGGGCAGCTGCCTCTTCTGCCAGCATGGGACAGGCAGCAGGTGACATGTGGCATGTCACCGGCACCCCTCTCTGCCTCGTCAGCCCCAGCCCCTTCACCAACGCGCTGCATTTTTGACAGCGGCAAGAGGAGCAACAGCTGCCAGATGAAATATTTACCAGCGACTGTTTTGAGAGGATAAATATTTAAATGTGCGGAAAAGGGAGTTATTTAAAGAGGAGCTTAGTAATCGTCACCAAAAGGAAAAAAAGGGGACTGACACCAGCTTGACGACAGGGCAGACAGGATACGGAGGATGCTCGGGTAATCCAGATGCAAGGGCTGGAAAGCCCCCGGCTGCCGTCTGAGCGGGGCTGGGGTCCCACGGCACAGGTCAGCCCCACAATGGCTGCGGTTGTGCCAACCTGCCCGTCTGACGGTGCAGCGGTGCCTGCCCTGCCCGGGGATTTCTCCTTCCCAGGCTTGGCCCATCGCTGGCCCGGCTGCAGGGCTGGTGGAGGAAGGTTGCTGGAGGCATCTCCTGCTGACGTCTGCAGGCACCAGCACCGACTCCCCTCTGGTGTTTACCAGCTTTGCCACTAAAGCGACATGATTTTAAAAGCTTTGTCCCTGACAAGGTGGTTGCTGTCGCTAGCAGTGCTGTAAGAAAGCCCAAACCCAATCAAACATAATCAAGCAAGTCAAAAGCAATTACAAAACCAACATCTGCACAGTCAAAACTCCTGGCCCATGTCACGCTGCAGGGGGGGGAAAGCTAATCTTTCTCCTGTTGAAATCATCACCCTCGATTATTAACTTAGAGGATTAGGCACGGCACTAATTGAACAACAACAAAACCCAAACGTAATTACCCTGTCCTTTCCCATCACCGCAATCTCCTCGCGTCTGATGGAAGCTGTTTGCGTAGAAGTGGAATGAGGCAAATGAGATAAACCCCACGTGTAAATTCATTAAAGCCATTGAGAGTAATTGATTCCAGCTCCTCAGAGGGACACAGGCTGTGGCACAGATGCTGCCTGGACACCCACTCCCGATGCCAGCATCCAGCCCTGCCTCGAAACCCATCCCCCAGGACCACCCAAGGACGAGGGGTATCAGCAAAGGAGCCCGCAGCCTGCAGGGACCTGGGGCAGCCGGGGTGACTTGCCTGATGTCGTAGCCATACATGTCCTTCTCCGGCCGCCCGTGGATGATCCAGTGAGCCAGCTCCCTCCCGCAGCCGCCTCCCAGCATCATCCCTGAGGGAAGAGGCAAGGAGCCAGATGAGGCCAGGAGGCCAAGCGCGGCTGTAGGTGCCGGGCTTTGCCCAGGATACGATGCCCGCATTGGGACGCCCGAGGTGTGATCCCTTCAGGTCTCTCTTACCAGCGCTGTTGAAGCCACAGCCGAGGAAGAAGCCTCGGACCTCTGGGGCTTCCCCCATGAGCGGCTTGTGGTCAGCTGTGAACGACTCTGCAAGACAGAGAGGAGGATGTGCCAGCAAGGCCAGGACAGGCGTTTTGGGGACACATCACACACTTCAGGAGCAGGGTTCCTACAGCTTCCCGTGCTGGTCTTGGCCTGCCTCTGCTCCCAGAGAGGTCAATGGGCCCAGAATTGGACCAACACCGAGCACTTGCCGGCATCTCAGCTCGGGCATCCCCTACCTGCGCCTCTCCAACAGCGCCCAGGCAGCCCTGGTACTGGGATGCCCAGCATCATGCAGGTGTCTTGTGCAGGCTCCTGAAGCAAATATACATGCATACATACAGATATATTTGCTTCAGAAGCTTGCATGAGTATACACGTATGCACACACACACATACATATGCAGATCGCACTGCCGGTGGCAGAGGCAGGCGCTGGTGGCACAAGGCAGCTCCTTTGCAGCCCTGCGCATTGCACAGTCTGTCCCTGCACTGTCGAGACCCTGGGCTTGGGGTAACTGTGCCCACCGCACCCCTGGGGAGCTCAGCAGCACTCGCTGCACACCAGCACTGTGAGGGGAGTGAGATCGTGTTAGGGTTTAGACTGAAAATTTGTGAAGCAGAATGAATCCCTAACCAGAAGGTGCACAAGGCGCTGCGGTGGCTGAAGCAGCCTCTTGCTTTCTCCCAATCCCCGAGTCAAGGGGGCTGCACCGACCTGTTTGTTGCCTCTTCAACATCTGGGCCATATTTCATTATGATGATTATGTTTCACCTTCATTGAATTTCTGCTGGGAAATTTCATGAATTTAAGCTACTTTATTCAGCTGAGGGATTGCTACTGATGTCACCCAAGGCTCCTGTGCTAATGATGTCTCATGCTGCCAGCTCCTGCTCCTCACAGGGCTATCAACCACGGCCCCCGTGCAAATCCCCGCTAGGGAGGATGGAGCAAAACACCCTGACAGAGGTGTGCAATCCTCCTCCCTGTTTTATGGTGGTTCATCCATCCGTGTGAAAGGAGAGAGTGAAGACAGAATTCAGTCTGGTCCTTCCCCCGCCCAGCAATGCCCAGCTTGTTTCCCATGATCTCTGTGCTCAGGAGAAGGCAAGAGCAGAGCCAGAAGAATATTTCCACTTTCACCAAAGCAGCTTCTCACATGCCAATATCCCCATACCGATACACCAGGCTACAAATTCGCTGAGTTAATGGAGCAACAGCCAAAGCACCTCCCCTTCACCAGTGGTGCACGCCAGCCCTGCTGACTTTGCACTGGGACGGACGCTGAGTGCTCACATGGGACCTTGGCCCGCTCGGCTGCAGGGTTGGATCAGCAGCCAGAACAGAAACAGCTTAAACCACCCCAGTTTGGTCTGCTTTTGTCCCCTGCGCTTGAAGCACAGCGCGGTAGCTGTTATGGTGGTGAAATATTTACCGCACAGCAGAAGGGACAAGTGTTTGCTATTTGCTTCAGCCCAGCGTGACTCAGATGTCACAAGCAAACCAGCTGCTGGTTTAAAACAAGAAGCAGAAAAGGAGGAGCGCTGACCCTTTGGAAATTACATTACTGTACTACCAATACTAGACCTTTATCTATAAGAAGTCAGCTCCCCACCGGAGGCCACCAGCTCTGCTTACACCGCAGTTTAATCAAACCTGCCGTACCCACGGCCAAGGCATCCACCTTGTACATGTCGTGTTTTATCTGCTGCGGGGCAGGAGATGTGCCCTACTTTCCCCTTGTACAGCAGCACCGCTCCCTCCCCGAGGGCCTCGAGGGTTTCCCTTTAAGTGCTACAGCAAAAAAGGATTTTTTAATTTTTTTTTTTAGCATGTGGTGGATTTCAAGGCCAAACCAAGCGTGCAGGGCTTGGGTTCAATGGCCAGCATCACCTTCAGCTGCCGCTGCGGCGATGCTATGGCCTTCAACTCCACACCAGACAGCCTGGGATGTAAATCTGGGTAAATCCAATGTCATCAGCCCAGAAGCAAGTAGTAAAAATAATAATATAAGATACCACTTGGTAAAACAATGGCCACTGCTTGAAAAAAATCTGCCCTTTAATTCCCCAGTGCAGTGGCCACAACCTCGGTTGTAAATCTGCGCTAGCCACCCCCCGGCTTGGACCAAGGCAACAAAGTCCCCCGGTATTTCTCCACCTAGGCTAAGCCTGGGATGCCACCCCTTGGCAGATGATGCCATTGCAGCCAGACCACAGCCGCTTTCTCTGCGTTCAGAGAGTTTTTCTTCTCCCCAGGATATGAAGTTTCCCTTTGCCTCCAGCAAGATCCTTGGGGGAACGCAGCTGCCACCGTACCACTGCAGCCACATTACCTGGCCCGCAGACAGTGGATTTAATGCCCGTTTTCTCCAGCACTGGTACTCTGTTGATGGCACCTTCAATGTGTTGCATGAAAACATCCCAGTCCAGATCAAACAGGCCAAAAGCAAATTTTTCAGATACCTGAAGGTGGGAAACAGGAATCAGGGCACAAAATAGAGTACAGCCAATGGCATAAGAACTTCTCAGCTCTGGCAGCCTTGGACACCGTAGAAAATAGAGGCTGCTTTGCAGACTCTGGTTTCTTTGGGTTTTCATGAACAGCCCAGCCAAGCCAAAGGTCCGGGGCAGAGCCTAAATTAAGACACCTGCACCTGGATAAAGGGATGGTGCAGCAGGGCAGGGACCGCACAGTGGCCTCTCAATCCCCCCAGCCCAGCCTTTTCGTCTCATTCCTGTTGCCTCTGCATCACATATCTATGCCACAGACAGACCCAAAGAGAAGACGCTGTCTTGTGCTTTCCCCACCGGCCGTGTGGAGGTTGGTACCCGCAGGAGCTGGGGGCCGAGGCGCTCGCGCCTGCGCCCACCCCTCCGAGGTGGGTTCCCTGGTAACCTGCCTTGTTCGCCCGGAAAAACCTCCTGGCATCGCTCACCTCCTCCCAGAAGATGGGGTTTGACTCATATCCACCCACGGAAAGGGCATCGCCTTGGAGACGGAGATACACCGAGGCGTCATGATCGCGAACGTTCGGCATGTTCTGAAAAACGGGGAGGGGGAGCAGAGGGGTGAGAGGGGGCCGAGAGCTGCGGGGAGACCCCAACATCGCCTCGGCTGCACCCTGGCGAGGCTGAGCGGGATGAGCTCGTGGTCTGGGGCACAGAGTCGGCACCTGCAGCAGTGACCCACCGAGGACGGGAGCACCGGTGGCTGCGTGAATGTTCCCTCAGCCCTGAAATTTGGGTGCCCGCGTTGCCCCAAGAGGAAGGCACCCAGGTCAGCTCCAGCAAACCTGGCCAAACCACGGGCAAAGCGGCTTACACAGGCAGCGATGCTGCGGGCAGCGTGCCCGTTTACCAGGCCTGAGCCCAGGTACCCAAGCTGGAAGCCGTCTTGCACAAATCCTGCCTAATTAGCAGCCGGCAAACTCCAGCGCTGCGGGCAGGAGCCATGCTGCGGGTGCATTCGCACAGGCACCAGGGCAGCAGCACCTCGGCTTTCCGGCTGCTCCTCCGCGGCACAGGCAGCACCGGGGATGCTCAGGGGAGCAGGAGCAGCCGCTGCGGTTGATCCCAGCTTGGAAAGCATCACTCCTCTGCCACCCACCTCCGCAGGAGGATGCAACAGCACAACACGCGGGCAGCAGTGCGCAAAGAATGAGGGATTTGTTCTCCTGAATAATGGATAGAGAAACATTTAGATACCACGGAAGTATTGGTGTAGGGCCTACTGTGTTTCACATTGATAAATGGAATTAAGTGGATTGAATAGGAGGCACCGGGGTCTGCAAGCTGCAGCCTCTTCTCTGAAAAGTCTCTTTCTCACTCCATTTGTATGGCACAGTGGTATTACTGGGATATAAATGTAATCATGGACACCAGCACTTTTTAAAATGAAGCACCTCGGACTGAAAAATCAGACACAGACTGTGTCAGTGGGATGGAAACTAAATAATGTGTCACCCTCAAAGCCCTGGTGCCTGAGTGAATGAAATCTCCTTCGACTCCTGAATAATTCTCCGTAGCCGAACGGCAGGAACAGATTTCTTGGGAGAGTTCAGAAATGCTTGGACACCTCTGCCTGCCAGGGACTAGGGTTTGTTCAGAAAGTGTTTGGCATCTTTATTAACGCTGCTATCAGACACCAAACACATCAGAGACCCTACAATAATTCTACCAAGACAAAAAAAAAAAAGAAAATTATCCTGCTAGTCATAACATTGTTAAATATTAAATATGACTCTATTAAAGGTAGTCTGATGGTGCTGCTAGGAGGAGAAGCTGCTGGGTGTGCGCTTCCCTGGGTGCAGAGCCTGACCTGGCAGCGCAGGCTTGCGCTGAAGGCAGGAATATGTGTGGGATCCCGCAGGTCCGGGGGTCCCGGGGGGGTATTTCCCTCCTCGCCCTGCTGTGTGCAGGGGGGCAGCAGCCAGCGCTCTCCTCCAGAGCAGAGGAGCCGATCTGCAGCCATGCAGGACTGACCTGAATGCCCTCGATGCGCTCGGTCACCACGTAGGCGTGATGCATCCCCACCAGCGGCACATGCACGCCGGCCAGCTGGCCCAGGGCTCGTGCCCACACGCCTGCGGAGAGAGCAGCCCCACGCTGAGCACCTCTCCGTCCTCCGGAGACCTGTGGTGGTCTGGGGGTGACAGCCAGATGGGGGGGACAAGGACTGATGCAGACCCTCTGGCTCACGGGATGCAAAGCCACCCTGTGCCCTGCGGCCACAGCCCCAGTCCCCCACCTTCCCTGCCGTGCTTTGCACCCTGTACCTGCGCAGTTCACCACACAGGGAGTCTGGATGGTCCCGTGGGCCGTCTCCACCGCATACACCCTCTTCACCCCAAAATCGTCAGCTCTGACCTGGATGCCAGTGACCGGGCAGTTCTCGATGATCTGGTAGCAGAGGAAGGGCAGCAGAGTCACGCAGGGTCGCAAAGGCGGTGGGACGACCCGGCTCGTCTGACATCTACCCCCCCAAATCTGGGAAAGGTGAATCTAAGCAGCAGTCTGGCACTGGCCACCTCCCTTTCCCAACAGCTATTACTGTTACTGCTGATAACAACATACCCCTCCTCGGCTGCAGACTTAAACCGCTGCTCTGTGCGCCCACAGCTGCAGAGGGTGTTTATTACTTACACACACATGAGCTAAGCAACGCAGCAAGGATGAGCTGGTAGTCCCTGCCTTGAGGAGCGGATTGCGTTACCTGACCCTAAAACCTCTGCTCTCCCAAGGAATCTGCCTGCTGCTTTGTCTCGCTCCTAAAGGTCTTTTTTTTTGTCCTATGTTTTCCCTGGATCTCATGGTTCCTGCCAGCTTTGTTGCTGTGACCCGAGCAGCCATCAAAGCTGTACAGGACAACACCCTTGGGCAAAGACCTGATGCTGCAGGACCAACTCTGCTCCGGTGGAAAAGAAGGAGCTGGGGAAAGCAGAGGATGAAATCTCCTCCCAGGGTCAACAGGCATTAATTAGTAATTACTAATTACTAATTGGGAACTACCGTAGCGCCTCTGGCAGTTGCTGCTCTGGCAAGAGTCGAGCAGGTACCAGCTGGATCCATGGTGCCGTCCTTGGGGACGTACAGCGTGCCGTACAGGTCATCGATGTTCATCAGCGGGTACAGGTCCTTGGTCTGCGATGGGGTCAGGACGTAGGACTCCACACCGTACACCTTCCCCAGCTGCCAACCGGACAAGAAAACTGAGAGCTCAAGCAGGCAACGAAAGTTTTGCTCATCACTTGCTGCTGGAGGAGAAGACCCCCAGGACATGTTCATCTCCCAGATGAGGCAAATGCTGCCCCAAGGCAAGCCCGAAATTCTGTGTGGGGTGGGATGGTCTGCACAGATTTCAGGGAATATGGTCCCGTATTCGCATGCAAGCTGCCTGTGCAGCTGGAAAAATGATGCTACCACCCCTGTACAACTGGAAAAAAGATGCTACCACTGTCTGAAAGGGCAAAAATCCATGGCTGGATTTAATTTTGCCTACTTTGCCAGCATTTTGCCTGATTTCAGCAGCCTTACGGAAGCCAGGAGGCTGCCCTGGAAGCTCAGCCCAGGCCACCTGCAGTTCTCCGGGTGGGAAGGCAGGGAGGAACGGGCCTTTCAGAGACCCCGGGGGCTCCGCAGCCCTGGGACCCCCAGCCCTGCTCCCACGGGCAGCAGATAAATGTCACCTCCTGCGGCCCAGCTGGCCGGGGCAGGGGGGGGACGACACGGAGGAGCTTCTCCCTACCGACATGAGCCTCTTGTACTCGTCAAGGCGCTGCTTGTTGGAGGCGATGAAGAGCCCACCGTTCTCCACCCAGCCCGTGTGCAGCCCCGTCTCCGCCGGCAGCTCCCGGCTGACCACGTCCCGCGTGTGCGCCAGCAGCTCCACTTCCACGTCGCTGGGACGCAGCTGCCACAGCAGACCTGGGGTGGGGAGACACACACACACACAGAGCCCACGGGTGGGACAGGTGGTCCCGCCACCCCTCCCATCACCCGAAGTGGGATGCAGAGGGGGCCCCGCCGTCCCACGCGTGGCGTGTGTCACCCTGCCGGGGCTCTTGCTCCATCTCGTGGCGACGTGGGAGCGCTACAAATCATCGATTTCTATTTTCCTTGGGCATTAAATGAATGGGAAGGAAGGGTTTCTGGTGCAGACTACCCCAAAAGACACAAAACCCCCAAAAAGCTTATGGAATTAACCTCTTCTAGCTCCCCCCTCCCTGCCAAAGAAAATTGGATTAAAGAAGAAAAAAAAAAGGTGTGGAAATAAACTGTTTAGTTTTCCCATGGTCATATAAAACTTTTTTTAAAAAAAAAGAAAATTTGGGGGATGTTTTCTTAAGAAAAAGTTATGCCAAAAGGAAAAACAGAAACCCTGAAATTCTCCACTTTTAAAGCCAAAACTCTCCAACACATCTGGAGCCAGCCTGCGCAACGGATCCACTCCATGGAAAACAGCACATCCCAAAGCGTGGGCATCCCTGTGCCCCCACCGCCCCCACCCCCGGGAGCACCCGCGCTGTGCCCACCACCTCACCGGCCGTGTGCCAGGTAGTGCCCGAGGTCAGGCGGTCCCTCTCCAGCAGCACGACGCTGGTGACACCCTGCTTGGCCAGATGATAGGTGGTCTGGCAACCCAGGCTGCCCCCCCCGACCACCACCACCTCGGCCGAGGGTGGCAGGGACCGGCTGGGCTCCCCAGTCCTGGAGCCTTCCTCCTTCAGCGTCTTCTGGTACGGGACGCTCTTCTTTGCCGTGGGGCCCGTCACGCTGCTGAAGGGCTGGGGGCTTCTCCAGGGGGTTGGCAGGCGGCGGGGGGCGGCCGCCCGCAACGCACAGCTCATGTAGGACATCTCCACCTGCAAATTGCAAAAACACCTCGCTGGCATGGGTAGGGGATGCCTGGCCAGCCCGGCTGCTCACCCACCTTTTCATTGGTATCTCTGGGTGCTGTGCAAGGGGCTGAGCAGCTCACGGCAGCTGGAGTGAGCCCCGAGGCGCATCCCTGAGCGGGCTGCTGGGACCCTGTTCCAGCAGGGAAATGGGATCCCAGTTGCATGCGTGTGCAGCTCCCAAACACCCTCCAGAGGGGCCCCACTTGAAAAAGGGGCTTGGAAACACACAGGGCACGGCAATGCCTGTGCTTGCTCACGCCTGCAGAAACCACTTCCCCCCCCCCCCCCTTGTATTCAGGAGCTATTTGGCCACAATGAAGGCGCCAGGTTTGCTCCCTATCAAAAGAGGATGGTGCAATGGCTGCTGCTGGGGGACGGGGACAGATCCTGCCTGCACACACCCCAGCCCCTGCACCCTGGGCTCCTGGCCGGGGACACGGCTCGGGGTTTGATCCGGGCGCGTGGTTTTGGGTGCACAAGCGGGGGTGCAGCGTGGTCTCGCAGGCCAGCACCACCCCTTCCCACGCAAGCCACGGGCCGTGGCCGGGAGCTGCCCCAGAGCTCACCCCACCGAGCCCCCCTGCTCACTGCCACGCGGCCTCCAAAACACCCGCTGTGTCCCCCCGCTGCCCAGCAAAGCTGCAAACTCCCGCTCGGGAAATCCCGCGACACCCACAAGAGTTTCTCGGCCAGCCCACGGCAGATTCCCACTGCCCGCAGCCACGACTCCCCAGGCTCCACTCACCGGCAAGGCTCACTCCAGGCTGGCTTTCCCTCCAGAGATGGCCGTGGGGCCCCTGCCTTCCTCCGATGCTCTCCTCCTCCTCCTCCTCTTCCGTGCACGGCCGCCCCTTCAGCCCCTGCTGCAAAAAACATTAACCAGCACCGGAGGCGAGCAGAGCCAGCCCAGGCAGCTGGGAAACAGGGGCTTACCAACCTCTCACCCCTTCTCGTGGCTCTGCTGCTTCTCAACAAAGAAGAAAAGTTAGGCAGAGCGGAGAAATTCAAAACAGGGAGGAAAATGCTGCTTTCCTCCCCGGCTCCGTGCCCGGCAGAGAACAAACAGCCCAGCTGGGGCCAGCGGGGACTCGCAGCCTCCCGGGCTTGCTCGGCGCTGGCTGGAGCCGTCAGCTGGATGCCAGAAAGCAAACACAGCGAGGAAAGGCACCATCTGACCCTCCTGCTGGAGTTCCCAGCAGTTAAATTTTAAGAGCAGAATTAAAATAAATTTACACGTTTCCTAAGCCAGACCCGACAGCTCAAAGCGAAGGTGGGAACACCAAAAAAATTTAATTTAGAGGGGGGCAGGAAAATAAACGTTTGATTTAGATCTCTCAGCCCGAAGGTTTATTGTTCCTCCTGCCCAGGACTCGCCCCTGAAATTAGGGCCTGTTTGGACAGGATACGCAGGCGGCGCAAGTTCTTCAAAGGTGGCTCTGAAGGGCCTGATTCAGATATCGCAGAGAAGCAGAGGTCGGGGTGGAGCCGGGGTTTGGCCGGCGGTTGCCGTGGTCAGGGTCCGAGCAGCATCGTGGTCCCCGCAGCGTCCCCCGGGCAGCATTGCCCGCCCATGGCTCCATGGAGCCCCGAGCAGCCCAGGGACGGTGTTTCGGGGGGGTTTTAGCATTCAACAGCACCATGACCCTGGGAAGTGCCCCCCGCTGATCCCCACCGCCCCATGCCTCTGCTCTTGCACGCTGAACGCACCGTGGTACCCAGTCTGCATCCAAGTTCCCCCAGTTTGGGAAGGGTTTGGACAGAAGTGTAGGGGTTCACTTGTTCCAGCATTAGCCCCTGTCTCAGGCAGCATTTCTCCCAAAGATAAAATCAGTTTCTAAGTTTTAAAGAAAGAGCCCCAATTCCTCCAGACTTCTCCATGGACTAATTGCTCAAAATAACCACAGAGATGCAAACAAGTCTAAACTCCTGTTTGCAGTGGGGTGTTTCTGTTTGACGGGCCAGAACCATTTCACCAGCACGTCCTAATTATAAATACGACCTTTGGGTTAGACCAGACCTAAAAAAATATAAGCCCAAGCGTGCATTCAGCAGCCTGAGCTGTTCACCAAGCTCAGGACGGACTGTGGAGAAAGCGGCCGCGACTTCAATCCCTCCAAGCCCCAGGGCCCTGATGCAGCCCCAGAACAGGAATGAGGGTGGTTATTTTTTCTGCTGGTCAGTCCAAGGTGGAGGGAGCCTAAGCTAGTTCAATCTTTTCTCTATAATTCTTAGATTAATTATAAAATAAAGGAGCACGGTGGTTTGTGTGCGCCAGCTGGAGTCTTCTAGGTCACAGAAAACATTATGGCTAATGCAGGAATGAACTAGCCAGGCGTGCTGCAGACCCGTGGCTCATTATCGTGTGCACCAGGCTGCATGCATGTGCCATCACCATCCCCATGGCCACCGGAGCCCACATGGGCGCACGTGCAGAGCCGGCTGTGCTCTCCCTTGCACCGCAGTCTGAATTCGGTCTTCGGAAAGCACTACTGGTGCATGACTCCAAATCAAAAGCAGGCTCGATCCCACACAGTCCTGCTGGGCAGAGCTTTTCTGAGCTCTGGTATTGCAACCCTCTGCCTCAGTTTCCTCATCGTGATTGCACAGCAGTTTGGACCCTTGTTCTGGGGTCCACCGAGCTGGGTGGCACGGGAGCTTGCACCCAGCCGACACGCCTTCTCGCAGCCGAGGTGGCAGAGGGAGGTGGCCATGCGCTGGCCGGCCACAGGACACCGCGGCCGCGGGGCGTGCTCAAGGCCCAGCCACAGGGACATCGCAGGGCGGCTGTCACACTCTGCAGCACGGAGCAGGACCTGCTGTTTGCAGAGGGCAGCCAGCAAATGCAACCACCCCCAGCGCTGTGTTTGCTCAGAGCAGAGGCAGCGCCCTGGCGAGCCCAGCTAATGTGGGAGTTATGTCAGCAGTTGCTATTGGTGGGGGGGGGGGCGGTTTATAAATAAATAAATAAATAAATAAATAAATAAATAAAGTGTCTGCTGCATCCCTCCTCCTGGGGCAGGCCGGGGTCCGTGCAGGGCTGGAGCCAGCTGTGCTGGCAGGGGCTGGAGATTTATTCTCCTGTTAATGCCCCTGGGAAGGCTGCTCCTGATCTGGTTACAGTGCCTGGTCGTGGCTGGGCACGGCGAATAAATGCCCCATTTATCCCCGAGGCGTCAGACCTCGCATCAGTGCAAACCCCAGGGGGAGGTTTGGATGTGGAGCTGAGCAAAGCCGGCTGTCGAGGCACCCACCTGGCCAAGGCTGCAACGCTGCCGGCTCCAACCACCTCCCGAGGGTTAGATGTCATCAGCTGCCACCGAGGAGCCAGCCCCCGGGGTGGCACGACGTCCCCAGAGGCAGGACCTTGCACAGAAGCAGATTTTTGCATTTACCTGCTCTTGCAGCCATCAGTCGGTTCCAGGCTCTAGTGCTGCATTTTTGCAGCCCAGCCGTGCCGCAGGCGTCTGACAGCGATGCCATGGGTTTGAGGGCCGGGGCGATGCTCATCGCTGGCAGGAGAGCACCCGGGTACCAAAAACTGGTATTTCATACATGGTGCATGTTGGAGAGCTTCCCTTAGACTGAACAGCAACAACGGGGAAAGGGTTTATCCCAGGCAGGGGTCATCACCTCAGCCAAGGCTAACAACCTGGCTGAGCAGCATCTTTCCAAATTAGCATCCAAAAGTTAGTGCCCAGCTCATGTCCTGCTTCTCCGAGTAAAACGCCTCTGCTCATTGCTACAGCCCCTTTCAGCTGACCCTGTGAAAGTTGAAGCGAGAAGGAGGAAGCGCTGGGGACTCCAAGAGCAGAAAAAAATTATTATTATTATTAATTAAATGACATAGCAGCTCACAGTGGCATCTCGTGTCCCTGCTCTGGGGTGAAACCTTCCGCAATGCCTCAGGTATTTTATAAGCAACTGTGCAATTTCTTTTATTGCTCTGGAAAATGCTGCTGCATGCAGGGCCGAGTGGGATTCTGGAATATGATACTCGGGAGTGACTAAAAGCCGTGGAAAATCATGCTCCTTCTCTCACCCCGCAGCGGTTCAGCTCGGGCAGGGAGAGGAGCCCCAGGAAAGCCGCCCGGCAGGAGCGTGGGACAACTGCACGAGAGGCAGCTGCTCCAGAAACAAGGAGAAGGAACTCGACAGGCGAGCGGTTGGCTTCAGCGGTGCCTCACTGCAAAGAGCCGTGTCTGGCACCGCAGGAAGGATTTACGCTGAGTTTTGGAAGGCGTACGAACACTTACGGTTCATGGCAGCAATCAGAAAGGATCTGTCCCCGTGAGCACACGTCTCCCCTGGCCTGGCCAAGTCACCCCTCCGGCCCCAGTGTAGTCAAGGGGGCTTTAGTGACAAGAAACCTGACGCGAGCCTGAGCCCTCCGGCACAGTAAAAACCACGGCTGGGAAAAAAAACCTATCAGCAAAATTACACTTTATTTTTTCATTGTGGAATTTACTTTGATGTATTGTAACTTAAAAAGGTCTGGAAAAACCACATGCAAAAGGGTTTCTAAGTAGCAGCTAAAGTTTCTATTCCAGCATTACAAGCTATTCCAAATGATTTCCAAATTCCCAGCTATAAACTATTCCATAAACAAAGTTTTATCTTTAAACCCCCTCCACCCTACCCCAGTTAGTGCAGTGCAAAGGAAAAACCCAAGGAATTTACATATTATTTTCCAACGTATCCCATTGCAATTTTGAATGATCTGCGATGAACTAAAATATATATACAATTTTCTCGCCATCATAAAAAAACATTTCCTTTTCTTATTCACAGATATATATTGTGGCAAATGGCTGAATAATTACTTACAAACAAAACAATCTTTTTAACAAGTTTCTTACAACAGTAAACACAAGAGGGAGAGCTCTCCGGAGGGAAGGGGGATTTGGCAGGGCCGGGAGAGGGACGCAGGCAGTGGTGGAGGTCAGGGATCCCTTTGGGGTGTAAGGGAGAGACAGTGCCATGGTCCCTGTGACAGAGTACGTGCTCTTTCAGGGGGGATGCCCTCACCACCTTAGAAAATCGGCCATGTTAAACAGGAGGGTCACATAAGGCTTTAGGATCTGAGGCATAACATGAGCCATCGTGAGTTTGTCTCGGGTGTGTGTGTGCGTGCATCTCATCCACCCTAAATACGCCCTCAGCTCCACCACAGCTCCGGGAACCGGAGCAGGGCCCTTTGCTTTGCACAGGAGGAGCGGGGCATTGCCAGCTCCCTGCTGGCTGCTCCACCTTGAGCGTACCCCGAGCTGAGCACCGAGGGGCTGGCCAGGAGAGGTTAGCACCAACCAGTACCTTGGGAAAGCCCCGAGCCCCCTCCGCATCCCCATCACCCCACAGAGCAAGACCCCCGGCGGGCATCTGCCCCGGCCAGACCCTGGCTGCACCCACCCCACTGCCCCCATGGCACCGAGAGCAGGGACACTCACGGGGCTCCAGGAGGGACGGGGAGCAAAGTAGGGTGGCTCTGGGCTTGTCACTAAGCAACAACATTTAATTTCCAAGTTAATATCTTCCCCCTCTCCTTGAGAGCCCCAAACTC
This sequence comes from Gymnogyps californianus, assembly GCF_018139145.2. Taxonomy (NCBI): domain Eukaryota; kingdom Metazoa; phylum Chordata; class Aves; order Accipitriformes; family Cathartidae; genus Gymnogyps; species Gymnogyps californianus. The sequence continues at coordinate 8,395,291 of NC_059488.1, forward strand.
TTCCATTTATTATCCCGAGAAGGGCACTGCTGCTACATTTGCAGCAAGGCTTCGGATGCAGCCATGGTACCCCCCTACCAGGGACCGAGGGCATTAGCACTGCTCACCCACCCAACGCTGGCATCTCCTAGACCTGCGCCAGCGCGATGCCAAGAGCCCACACCGGGAACATGGTGCCCCACGGCAGGACCACCGCAAGTCCCAGGGGAACAACGTCAGGGCGTGGAAGCACCAGCTCAAAATGCAACTTATTCAGAGAGGCTGGAGGGCATCTCCTGGGGCTCAGATATTGGATAGAGGAAACTTGTTCACTGTCACACACTGACCCACACACGTATTTGTTCGTATTTGCACTTTGGAAGGAAATTCTGAAGCAAAGCCAGTGCCCGGCAGAAGACGATGGCTGGGATTTCCACCCGGCAGCTCTGCCTACCAACCACAGGGGCTGCACTTTGGAAAGAACAGACTCAGACGGATGGTGCTCAGGACACAGGGGCAATGCCAAGACAGACGGACCTTTACTTGACAGCAGCAGCAGTAACAGCCTGTGGGAGGAAGAGAGGGGGCAACGCTCACAGCCCCCAAAAGTGCACACAGCTGGGGAAGAAGAGATGCTTTCACAACTTAGCGAGAGAAATCAGGATACCGTAGCCCTTACTTAGGTGGGTTGGCCCCCCTGAGCTCAGCGAGGTGGGACGTGTCACGGCTGCAAGAAAAACCAGCCTGGCTTGGGGGGGTCCTGCTTGCAGTGGGACCAAGCTGGGAGCGAGGGCAGGACAGACCCACGAACACACGCGCCCGTCCGCTCCTCTGCGTGTACCTGGCGCCTTGGTGGCCTCCAAAACCCTTGCGTGGCAAAGTGCATCTCCAGTCCTGCAACGCACCAAGACCTCCTGCTCATCAGTGGGACCAGTCAGCACCCCGGGCTGCCCACTCCACCCGCAGCAAGGCTGGTGGAACTGAAGGTGGTTGTAAAGAAAATGGGCTTGGGATGCCAGAGCGGCTCTTCTCCCTTCCTGCCTGACCTGAAGGTCCACTTCCAGCCTACGTCTGATGGTCAAAACGCGCTCCTGGTTTCACAGCTGGCATCCTTCAGAGACGAGCAACAGCCCTTTCCTCCTCCCGGGCCGGGTGTCCCCGCTCTGCACCCTCGCCCTGGCCACAGCGCGGTGCTGCTGGGCGCTGCCGCATGGCTGCCAGGGAGACTGCCGAAATCCTGACCCGGGGAGCCCACCCGAGCACCGTGGCAGGGGGTCCGCATCATCTCCTTGGGGCTGAGTTGTTCCCTCCCCTTAGAAACTCCCAAATTCTCACCTTGGCACACCTAGGCACCAGCCCAGGCGCAAACCTTCAGCCTCACCCTCCCACCACCATCACCACAGTGGCTTTTAAAACACCTTTAGTAAAAGAGGTTCGGAGGACCCCATCCTCTGGTGGGCACCGCACAGAGTCTCTCAGCTCTGTCCATGCAGGGGAGCGCGGCTTTCCTGGGCCTCTTCTGCAGCTGCTACACGAACGTTATCCGACAGACCATCAATCTTCTATACACGTAACAGGAGCGAGGCCGGCGGCAGCCCCGACGCACGCGCGCACACACACACTGTACAGAGGAATGGATTGCTAAAGAGTCTGCGAGAGCAGTCCTGGGAGGCGTCCGGCCGCGTCTCACGGGGAGCCACAGGCATCGGGACAAGTGTGCACGGTCTGCAGCGGCTCGCTCTGGGCGCTCGACGACTTTCCATCAGACATCCCCGCAGTCATTGCACCCCCTCCTCTTCCACGTACGTCGAGGGAAACCAGCCAACCTGCCGGGGAAGCGGAGAGGTGAGCTGGAGACTGGGGAGCTCAAGGGACCTCCTGTCCCGTCACCGGGGCTATTCCCCTGCCACCACGCGCTGCTCCCAGTGAGCCATTTGTACGGTGCTGGATGTGCCTGCATCCCGATGCACGATGGTGACGGTGGTGCAGCCGTTACCCTAATTTGGGACGGAGCTAGCAACTATACATTGCCTCAGACACGAGTTGTCTGCAATATATAAGGCATCAGGGCATGAAGAATCTGTCCCCAGTGCTACAAACTCCGTGGGACACCAGGTCAAGCCATCAGCCTGCTGCTTTTCCCCAGGATGCTGAGCCTTTCACCTGCAGAGCCACTCCTGCATAAATCCCCCATGTACAGGTTTAAGGAAAAGCAGACTCAGATATCGCCCGAGCCGGCGTGCCTGCCTGCCCACCGCACGCTCCCATCTGCCTGCATGCACTGGGCGTCGCGTGTCACTGTCACACAGCACCGACTGGCGACACAGCGGTGGCTCTCGTGAGATGACAGCCCACCCGCGAGCTGGAAAAGCGCAGGAGGGAGTGGGATGTGTCCCCCTGCCCTTTGCTGTCCTGACAGCAGGTTTGCTCCAGCTGGGCAGGCTGAGAGCGGGGAGGACCGTGAGCCGCAGAAACTGGACGGGACGTTATCCAGCTGCACTTACTCTTCCGTTGGTTTCCCCCTTCCACCATCCCTGGTCCCCACCAATCCTGCTGTAGATCTTCACCACGTCGCCCTCTCGCAGCGAGAGCTCCCGCATGTCCCGCGCCGCGAAGTTGTATCGTGCCACCGCCGTCCCTATGACCCGTGGGGTGAACACTGCGAGGGAACAAAGCAGAGGGAGTCGGGAGCTGCCCCATCGCGTGGGACCGGCCGAAGCCTGGGGAAAGCTTGGTGAGGTTCAACCTGGGTTTTTCACCGCGGCGCTGGCTCCCATTGCGACGCCAGGACCTGGAGCAGCTCGGATGGCGGGGCTGGCCTCATCCGAACCGCTCAGCCCCACACGGACTGGGGCAGTCAGGGTTAAACTGGATTCCTGCTGGGCTTTAAACTGCTCTGTGGGCTTGGGAAGCCCCTCTCTGCTGACCAGGAGAGTCCAGGAGGGGCTGTGACCCCTTGGTGGGGATCGCTGGGGTGAGGGGCACTTTTGTGAGAAGGGAAGGAGGTGGTGAAAGAAAAGATTTCATAGGAATACATGATCATTAACAATGAAATCATGGAAAAATCCTGTTCTACCATTAATATCAGGTCTGGCTGCCACACAGCTCCCAACACCTGATGGGACCACCTTGTGAAAAGGAGATTTGGCAAACAGCTTGTATTTAAACTACTTTAAAAAATTGAGTTATTGGGAGTGGATTCTCCTAGAGACACTGAGAAAAACCTGTATGTTTTGCCATGAGGAGGAACACGCTGCAAACCCGCTATCCTCCCTGCTCCTGTCCCTGCCAGGGAGCAGCCAGGGGCCTTGGAAACTTGGTCCCATAACAGACCAAAAGGTGCAAAAGCACGCTGCAAACCCTAATGCTGACCAACAGCTTGTGGTAAGAAGCACGGCCCCGTGGGCCATCCCGGGACCCAACCTCCACCAGCACTGGCATGGCCCCAGCACCATGGATCTCCATCGCTTCAGGCAGGGGATGCTCAGGGTAGGCACAAGGAGGAGCAGCAGTCGGGGGGGTAAAGGCAGGGGCAGTGCTCAGCTTCCTTGCCCCAGTGGGTAGGGGGAAGCTGGAGGGTAGGCTGGAGAGCAAGGGTGGGAGGGATGGGATGGGCAGAGGAGGAGAAAAATGTACCTCCTCTGAAGTTTGCAAAAAAACCCCAAAGGGACATCGTGTTTCGGTGAAGCTACCCTTTTTGTCCCAGGACTTTTGAAGATTAATTTCAAATTTTAAAAGTTTGCAAACCAAGGTTGAACTAAGTTTGAGGAAAAGCTTTGCCCAGGTTTTCAGCTCTCGGGATGGACGGAGATGAGGATGGCAATGGAGGTGGTCCAGACACACAACGTGCAATCACTGGAGGGCTCGTCCGTCCTCGCCAGGCAGCCAGGCTGGAGAACGGAGCGAGAATCACAACAGCTTTGAACTCTTTCATCAGGAGCTTGCTCAGAGCCCATCGCTGCACAAATTACTTTCTGCAATACTTTCTATGCAGTTAAAGGATCCCAGATTCCCAGAATTATGTTCTAATACCTTGAAAAGTTAAGTGTTCTTCCCGAACACGGCACCAAGGAAAGCACGTGTGGCTTTGCCGATGATTTTCCCTGTCCAGCCTAAAGAAAATACTGAAAGGTAAAAGCTTAAACGGGAGGAAATGAACTGGCACAATTTTGCTCTGATCCCTGCCAAACAAGGCAGAAGACACCAGTCCGTAACGCGTTCAATCAATAGGGTTCAAAGGCCGGAGCATCACTGCACTCTCTGCAGGGAGTCTGAGCTCCAAAACACATTTGCCAGCGCAGGTCCCCCCTGTCTCCTCAGCAAGGGGCTCCTGAGCAGCCTCAGACACCAGAGCTCAAAAAACTGCCGGACATTGAGTTGTTCTCCTTGTACAGCAAGGAGAAACGGTCTGGAAGACGGTGTGATGCCAATGCTCGTTCGGTGAAACACATGGGATAAGCAGGTCGAGCTTGAAGTACATCATGAGATCCCAATGCGCTAGATTCGCTTTGTCGTTAATTTTAGCCCCCTTTCTCAAATAGTGACAACTCCATCGTCTCTCTGCCTTGATTTTGGGGAGATGGGGGAGTGCGTTTTGCTTCCAGCCAAGCCTCGGTTAGTTAACTTATTTCCAGGCTGTGCCCCAGGGCAGCACTGGGGACCCCCTGAACTGCCTGCGGGTGATGGAGGGACAGCGGGGACCCCGCAGGTCCTGCTGGCGATGGCTTTCAAGCTGGGGATGCTGCAGCCTGGGGAAGGTGGCAGGTCTCTCCGGTGAGGAGAGGCACTGGTACCTGACCAGAAGGGACTGGAGGAGCTCTGAGAAGAAAAGTTGAGGCCCTGAGGACTGAGAAAAGAAAAGTTGTAGGAAGCGCAGGAGGCTGCAAAGAGGTTAGAGAGAAACAGAAAGAGGCAGAACACGCATTAAAAGGGAAATTAAAAAAAAAAAAAAAATTATAATGCACAATGCTTTAAAAGCCGACAGAGAAATACGAGGCAAAGCATGCAGAAGGTATTGCACAGGGGCTCGGAGCTGGGACAGCCAGCGGCAGGTCCGGCCACAGCCCCACAGCCAGTGGGGGGGCTCAAAAGTCACCCTAGGGTTGTATTTTCTGTGAAAGGATATTTAATCAACTTGTAAAAGCTATCTTCCTTTGGTATTCTTTTTAAAATAGACCCTGGAAATAGTTTTAAAAAAATGCATTTTCCCCCACAAAGTAGTTCCTTCCACACTCAGGCTTTTAGACAAAATGGAACATTTTGCACTAATGCACATTTTGCTTTCCATTTGTTTTGATTTTTTTCTTTTTTTTTTTCCTTATAATTTTAGTCACAGACTTACCATTTCTCCCATCACCTCCGTTAAAGGAGTCCCACTGGGATTCAAACCATCACAAGTCACACTGGAACTGGATCCATTAAAACACACGCACAAAACCCGATGCGGGCAGGTAAGACACGATATATCCCGCTAACAGAGCATCACATCTCTGCTCACTACCCGCCGGTGGACGGGCTGCCCCCGCAGCCGCAGCTCCTCTCCCGGCAGGACCAGGGGGTGGCAAACCAGCCCCGAGCACAGGGTGCAAAACCGCAGGAGAGAAACTAGCCTCCCCCAGCAAAAGCTCTCCCTGGAAGGCTGCACCCGCTCCGCAGAGCTGCAGGAGCTCGGAGGAGCAGTGCCAGGCAGCCCCAGCTCGGCTGGACCCCCCTCCCCGACCTCCGCCACCCCCTGTGAGACCCGTCCTCAAAATGCCACCAGCCAAGCAGGAGACTTGTTTGCAAACTGGGGGGCTCAAGCCCTACAGCAAAGCTATAAATCCTTTCGTCCAGACGGTGCTCCTACGCCTTGCTGAAAGGGTGAGATTTCCCATCAGGGGTTTAACGGCGCCCGCTCGTGTGGCTAAGCTGGGTTTTACCTGGAGAGCGGGTGAAGGTCCTGGAGGTAGAGCGCTCCCGAGATTTATAGGGGTATTTCAGCGTTGTGTCCAGCTGCTTGAAGCTCTCCTTCAGCGAGTGGCTCTGGTAGTACTCGACCAGCTCCTGGGAAGGATGGAGAGGCACCCGGCTGTCTCTGCCGTCCTCTGCGTGACTTGCAGGGACGGTGCACACGCTCAAAGGGGCTACAAAAACCTACCAGCAAGCTTTCAAACTTCTTGGCTTCCGTGATGTGAATCCAGTTGTCCTTCTCTACCACCTTGATGTGCTTCACCTCCTCATTGAACCTGCGAACGGTAGCAGAGGCACTCAAGAAAACATAGCCGCATGCTCCAGCCCCATCTCTCCCTCCGTGAGTGAGTAATACTACATTACTAAATTAAGTATTACTTAATACTGATGGCAAAGCGCTCGGCCTCGGCCGGCCGCTCCCGGATCAGGTAGGTGCCGCTGACATGAGACTTGAGCAGGTTGTCCGTCTGCTGCCGCTCCATGTTCCCTGCGAACCTGAGCCCAGAGGTTAATTAATTAATTAACTAAAAATCAATGCATATCTTTAAAATAGGCACGTTTTAGACAAAAAGATACATCTTTTTTTAAAGGCATGAAGGTTGAGATGGCAAGTAGAGAAACAGGTCTCATCCAAAACTTCATGAGCAGGAAGAAAAGTGCCCCGAGATATACAAAAAGCTGCTCACTGAACAGAGAGGGTGAGCGATGCCGAGTGCAACCTCTTCCCTTTGAAGTATCTTACACCTAGAAAATCCCACTAATTGGGAATCAGTCCCCGGGTAAATGAGGCTTCAGCGAGAGCTGGGGAGGGGGGATAATTTAGACTCACGAATTCGCAAACTTGGCTGGAGCTGGAGGGAAGGAGCAGGAGGCAAGCCAAGCACAGCCTCTCCTACCAAGGCAGGAAGCTTCCTTCCTCCCAAAATGGTTTTCTGGGCACAGAAAAGACAGAAAATGGGAAGAGAAACCAGGATCTCTCCTTTTGCCTCTGACCCTCTCCATCAGTGAAGAAATCCCCACTGAGGCTGCGAGGGCTGCACCAGGTTTCAACACCCAAATGCCACTGCAGCGGCTGCCCCGTGGCCATAGGGGAGGCGGGATGTAAAGCATTGCTAGCTCGCATTCATAATTCATTATTAGAGTGGATTCCTGACAAAGTAACAATTAAAAGGCAAGGCTGATGTATCTTTATGGCCAGAGGAAGGTCGTGTCCAGCACACTGCCCAGCGGTAGGCAGGGCGACTCACCACGGGTACGCTGTGTAGTCTATCTCCCGCGAGGGTGGCCGGCTGTTGGGAGGCTGCAAAGAGAGTATGGCTTATTACTGATGAGCCAGTGTCTCATCAGGCTATAGATCACGTGCGAGACGCTCCTCTCCACAGGAGGGTTTTCATCTGCTAAGCTGTTTCCTAATTATGGGCTTCGGAGGGCAGTGTTGTAGCTGAGCATTTCTCTCTCAGCCTCCCAGCTGTGATGAGCATGCTGCATTTTTTCATTGACCTGAGTGTTTTTTAATTGGGAAGCAGCTGACAGCATTACAAAACACAGTTTAAAAAAAAAAAAAAAAAAGGAAAAAAAAGAAAAAAAAAGTGTAGTTTTCCCATACTGTGACTGATCTCGAGTACTCTGCTCCTGAGTCAGCCCCGCAGAGGAGGAATGGAGTCCAGACCTGGTCACACCAACCCCAACCTTGGGACCGGGGCTGAGACCAACCTGACCAGACATTTGCAACCATGGGACGATGGATCCACTAATTCAGCCACAGTAAAAGGCCTTATTCAAGGTCCAGGGGCTTACTGGAAGAACCAAGGTCTCAAGCAGAAGGCTGAGAAGAGGGACAGGCATCACCAGAGCAGTACCTCCCATGACAGCCCCCAGCGCCCGCGCCGGTGCTCCCGGCTCCATCTCCTCTTCGGCACTTACCCTGGCATCAACGGGGCAGGGCTTTACTGACAAGCTGGGAAAATAACCCGACTTCTTCGTCTGCAGCAGCCGCCCCTGCAAAGCCAAGCTGGGTATCAGATTGGGACGTGCATGGATGTGCAGGGATGGGGACAGGCTCCAAACTGCCTCGCAGCCCCCCTGGCTCCGAACCCCCAGCACATTCCTGCGCTCTGGGAAAGCCCACAAATAAAAGGGATGACGCAGAAGTCACTGGTTTAAAACTTTCCAGGAATTTCCTGAGGGGAATCGCTCTCACCTCCCACCACGGCGAGTCGGGGTCCCCCCTCAGCAGCTCGATCACATCCCCAATTTGAAACGTCAGCACCGGCTTCCCGGGGGGGCTGGGTTTCCGTGGTAATTCTGAACTGCCACCATTTTAGGACCTGGGAGAGAAGCAAAACAGTTTCATCATCTAGTCCCTGTTAAGAAAAAACAAAACAAAAATACCCTTCCTGAAGCCTGTCGTTCCTTATGCTGCGAATGACAAAGCTAACGGCACCAGCAGGCAGGACTTTGGGGCAGAAAGCATGAAAGCAGAAAGGAACAGTGCCCACAGCGAACGGTCTTGGCTCCTGCAGTTACATGGATGATTGAGTTCCCCGAGCAAAAATAAACCCATGAAGGACCGAGCCAAGCCGAAGCTCTGCCTCCCAGCCCTGCACCTGGACTTGAACCTCGCCGTGGCAGACCGGCTCTCATTAGGCGATGCCTGGCTGGCACCAAACCCCGCCGGGTTCAGCGGTGACCCCTGCGATTGCAAAAGGGACCAGCAAACACTCAGCTTCCACTGAATTTCAGCCAGACCTGGGACCCAAACGCCCCTGAAGCTCGCAGTCAAAGTCCAGTTGTCTCGCCAACAACTGCACATTAAATAAGCTTTCCCAACTGCACTAAAACCACAGTGTTTATCTTCAAAATGCTTCCCCACCTCTGCCTCTCCCCGCCCAGCGAGAGCACTCTGTGCTTGCTTTTTTTGTTTAACCACCAATTTGATTCAGGTTTCTTTTTGCCAGGCTTGGCTTTCCTTTCATCAGAAAAAGCACAAAAACAAATTGTTCCTTCTCCTTCGAGCCAGAGCACGGGCAGGGCAGGCCCAGCATTCTGTCTAGGCTACTTTTAAGCAAAGGAAAATAAAAAACTATTGCGGTGACCATCACGACTAACGGCCCCATCAGAGGGTAATGCCTGGAGCTGCACATCCCTGCAGCACACCGGACACGCGCCGGCAGGAAGATGCTCCCCATCAGCAACAAGCCTCCCTGCCAGGATGCGTTTGGTCTGCTTTGCAGGAGGATCCTGGCACAAGGAAATTCGCCAGGCTCTCCTCGGTTACTGGTGTGACGCGCAGAAGCTTTACTCGCACGGCAGAGCAGGCCAGGGGCACGAATGCACCCAAAGAAACGACGCGGTGCTGGCGGCTGCAGCAGGCGAGGGCTGAGCCCAGGGAGGAGCCGGGTCTTTCTGCAGGAGACCCGACCTGCTGCTTTGGGGAGCAGGGACAGGAGAGACCTCGGCGCCCCATCGATTGCCGTGAGGGTGGCACGGGACCCTTGTGCAGCTACTAATGCTCCTTTCTGGTTTCGGAAGGAGCTTCCCCCTCCCACATGCTCCATGTTAGGGACACCTGCAGCCACAATCAAGACACTGTCTCTACTTGCCCTCCTGCAATACAGTAATGCCCTTACCAGGTCCAGCACTCAGTGAATCCTGCAAAGAGAGAAGAAAAAGTCTCCGTGAGGACATGGTGGTCTCAGTTCTCTCCATGAGCGCCCGCCTGAAGCCACTGGGATGAGAAACCCTCTCCCAAAACCTCCCTGGTACCTCCCAGCCCATGGTGCTCGCTCCAGCTGGGTGCTGGCACCTCCCGAGGGCTGTGGTGCTGTACAAACTGGGCCAGTTTTAAGCTGGAGAAGAGGCCATGGGTCTCCCGTCCTGCCCCCCAGGTTGCTGGGACCCCCCTGAGGCTGGTACTGGCTCTTCCCATGAGCTGCCCGCACCCGGACCGGGCAAGGATACAGGCTCTGCCCAAGGCAGAGGGGGATGCGGGAAAAGGGCCATCAAACAACGTACCTGGTCTGCTGAAGAACCTGCAAGAGAAATGGTGAAATAAGTGGTTAATTTAACAGGCAACCAACCCGGGCGAGCAGAGGCGAGTCACAGGTTTGCCCAGTTTAGACCAAGGACACAAATTTTTGCCATACTATGAGGCGTTTGGGATCCGGAGACGAGGTCTATCCTCATCAGAGATGTGATCCCTGGCACAGACCCTCCCGCTTTCACCAACCAACGTCTTCTGATGAAGAACTCATCATCTCTCTTAAATGCCCTCCCAGCACGAGGGCTGGGTGCATCCCACCTAGTACACAGAGCTGCTGCAATCCTCTGACATACACGGGATTCAGCGCTCTGTTTTGGGGGGTTTTGGTTGGTTTGTTTGTTTTTTAAACCACCAGCCAATGTGAATTACAGCCCTGGGAGGTGGGTGGGAGCGTACTTAGATTTTGTTATGCATTAACATTAGTGCTTTATAGAGTGAATCTTTCAGATCATTCCCATGCAGCATTCACCTCCTTGGCACAAGCTGCTAATGATGTGAAGTAACTCACCGATCTTGCAGGGAGGAATGATCTCCAAGCACTCCTTATGAGCACCCGCTCCACATTTGGGGCAAAGATAGCCCTGGTAGAATGTTCCCCTGTGCAAAAAAAAGAAGTCAGAAAGTCCTAATTCAGCCTCAGCTTTGAGATTTTCTTTCTGTGTTTTAATGCAGATGCAGAAAAGCTGGATGGATGTTGCTTACCTTAGGAACATCCTGCAGGCTTTGCAGTTGGTAGTCTTTTCAAATGTGTACATCTGAAAGTTATGGTGATTTGCATTGGCTTTCTCTGGCTTTATGTTGGACCTAAGGCAAAGGACCGGGGGGTTATCAACCTGTCCCTATGAGCCACGCTGCACTCGTGACCTGTCACAGCAGCTGCTGTTTGCATTGCAGTCAAAGTTTGGAAACCACACGGACAGATATGAAAGCAAGTGTGAAAGCAGACTCAGGGCTTGACTGTGCAGAGAGAGGATTTTGCCCATCAACCTTCCCCCGGGACAACGTTCACAGATTTGGCCCTTGCTCGAGTCAATCAACAGCCCAGACCCGCCAGTGCAGGGCCAACCCCTGCTCTGCTCAGGACCGGCTCCCCGCAGCAGCAGCCCTCCTCCTGCAACGCCTTCCTCCAGCCCCAGCTCGGTGCTTCACGCATGGCCTGACACCATGGCAAGGAGATGCACCACCCATGCTTTGGCGCAGACGCTCAGGGTCGATGATTTCATGCTGGACCCAAGCTCCCTTTGCACAGGGACCCATCCAGCAAGCCCACGCGAGCTTCCCCATCACAGGCTTTGCTATCGGAGCTGGTCTCCAGTGACCTGCTGGTCCAAGACACTGTTCCCCTGTGCTTGGCAACTGCACGTCAGGGCTAGAGCAGCCACTCATGCTCACATTGCCATTTCAAACTGCTCCATCCACTTCCTCTTCATTTCCTCCGTCTTGCAGAAGAACTGGAAGCCCTGCTTCCCCTGAAGGTGAATTAGGTAGAAGCCGTATGACCACTGCAAGAGAAAATGAGAGAGCTGATCGGACCGCTATGCTCCCAACGCCTGAGCAGCAAAATGCACCGCACTTTTATTCAGGCATCTTAAAAACTGCTCTCAGTGCCTGCCCCTGTCCCTTCTTCTGAAGGACTGCTGAACCTTTGCAAAGGTAACAGCAGGGAAGGAGGAAGAAGAGCTCCGTGTTTCTCTAACACATCACAACTAATGATGCCTGGATCAGCTTGGCACTGTGCACTAGGGCCAAATAGGATTTTATGGTAGCAGATGAGAGAACCCAGATTTTTCTGCTTCACTGGATCCTCCCCAGCCATTATATCTCTCCCTGACAGCAACTGACAGCCCAGGAGGAACATCTGACCTGCCCACTGCACATATGCTCTGCCTGTCTCATTACAACATTGCAAAGAAAAACACGAGAGAAAATTGTGTGCTTTGCTTACCATTTTTCCATGAGACTAGAAAGCATAGGAGAGCAAAGTGGAAATATATTTCATTAAAACACAAAGCTAGCAGCATTTCTTCAGCATCCAAGTGGCAAAATTAGCTATTCTTACCCAAATGTCACTTATCCCACCTGTACAATACCTCTTCCCATTGCATGTAAATGGATTAAGCGAATGAGTCTCTGCTAAACCGATAGCTGGGAGGTTTTCCTTCATGGCTGCAGACTAAGCCTCAAACCACCAGCAAAATGGTGTTCCTTCCGTCTCAACCATGCTCCGAGTGCCGATTTTGGCAGGCTGGTCGGCAACGCTCACGCTGCCTTTCCAGGCTCCTCCACCCCACGACTCGTGGGAGCGAGAGCATCCGGACGGACCTTCCCTCCCTGCCCTCCTCTCCGCCCCATCTGACGTTTGCTCCCTGCCGGTCCCTCGCTGCCGGCGGGCCAGAAAGCAGGGAGCAGCTTCCTCCCTCCTAACTCCAATCATCCCAGCTTCTTCAGGGCTGTTTTGCAAGGACAGAGGTCAAGGATCAAGCCCAGCTTCACATTAATAAACATTTCCCAACACTCTGTAAGGCTGCCCTGAAAGCTGAGCATTTGTTTTGCAGCTTTTTGCAAGCTCTGTTTCTATTTTAAAAAGCTAACGGGAACATACTACCCAAGGACTCGCCCAAACAGCTCCAAAATGCTCTCCAGCAGAGCTAATCCCCGGTCCACCTACCTTCTTAATGTCTTTGTTATTCATAGGGTCATCAGTCATCTTGTGGAAGAGCAGCTCAATAATTTCTTTCAGCTCATAATTGTACCCTTTCCTTTTGCAGACGATCACCACTTTATCAAATAAAAATAAATACCTGCCCAAAGCAAGCAAATAAACAAGCAACCCAATTAAACATCTCATTAAAGTCCCCATTCAGGGGGAAGGATTCGGAAAGCTCTGCAGAGCTTCCCAGCCAGCGCAGCTCAATGCTCTAACCGTGCTGTAATTTCCCATTGACGGTGGTTTCTGTCAGTGCAACTCCAGGCAATAATTGAATAAAGGAGCGCAAGGGGAATTGCCAAATGAAGGCACATTTAGTTTGGGAAAACTTCTGAGTACTGTTGCTCACTCACCTGTCCTGCTTGGTGTGGTTCACTATGGAGCGGACCTTCAGCTCGCCGTCGATCTTCGGCCTCCCGAACTCCTCCAGCTTCACTTGCTGCAGAAAGCAAAGCAGGGCTGAGATCCGCAGCCAGGGCTGGGACGATGCTTTGGAGAGGTGGAAACCCAAACCTGCCCGGATCGCATGGTGTGCTGGGGACATCCCCATCAGCCCTGCCTCGAGCTGCTGAAGCTCCTGGAAACAGCATCGCCCTCGCCAAGGGGAGCCTGTGTATGTGCATGGCCCTGGCATCAGGAATGGGACCACGGGTGATGCCTGGAGCTCCAGCACTGGCATCCCAGGGCAAGGCTCAGCAGTCAAAGCATTTTTGCAAGGTTTGGGATCCAGAAAGCAAAACCCCCACAAAATAAGCTGTTTTCCAGGGGTCTCTACAAAACCAGAACCAGGGCTCTTGTAGTTTTGATTCCCATCCTGAACCAAGACTGGAGATTTTGAGGAGGCTGGAACCCAACCCAAGGGTTTGGTCAGTTTGTCTTTCAGCTCAAAAGCCCTTGCAAACGTTGCTCGGTGCAGCACGGCCGCCAAGCCATGGGAGTCAGTCCCCTCGCACAGTTCTTAAAGGAAAAAAATATTGTGAAGCCTCACCGCTGGTCAGGAAAATAAATATTTCACACAGCTGTGTGTACAGTCCGTAACTATTTCATTGCTGTGCCATGTGGGCTCTGCATACATAACAGCAATTGCTCCACAACGTCCCACCCGCTGCAATGAAAGGAAACCCCAAGCAGAACGTGCGTGGGATTGATCTGCAGACAGGAGTGACTGCTTTGCTAACATCTCATCTCCCGCATGTCAAACCTGCTCTCTGGCTGCTGCAAGGAGAAGCGGCTGCTTCATGCCCCCATTTACATTCCTGTTTTTACGGAGCATGACGTCTGATTGTTCGCACAGATCAGGATTATCATGACTGCTTCAATCAAAACCTGTGAGCCACAACGGCCCATATCCCACTGGAGAATTTTCGCAGGTTTCTCTTGAAAATAAAGGATTTTGCCTCCGTCTGTTAAATAACCATCAATTCAAAGTTCATTGTTTTCAAATGAACTCAAGGCTTAAAGCCTCCAAACCCAGCACCCCTCCAGGAAGCCCTTGGGGTGGGCAGCCCCCAGCATCTCCCTCCATCAGCCCTTTTGAAGCATCTCAGGTGTCAGCGCCCAAATTGCATTACCCCAGCGTAAAGCGTGACGGCGGAGCAGCTGCACCCGCAGCTGACCAGCCCTCCCCTCCCCTCCCCTCCCCTCCCCTCCCACCCGCCGGCAAATGTGAGAAAAAGCTCGTTAGCTTGAAGCTCTGCCACTGAATATTAAATTAATGGGCTTCTTCGGGGCTAAAGTGAGTGACGGGTTGCACAGGGTGGGCTGATGCGCAGTAATGGGACCATGTGTTTGATACCTCTGGAGCTTGGAGGATGAGAGTCTCCTTAAAATACCTGGTTGAGATTTGGACATTATTACACGTGCCCTTCTCCTCCAAACAGGCCTTGGGACACTTTCAAGTGCAAGAACATTCAGTTAACCTCTCTGTCCTCTTAACAGCAAAAGAAAACCCACTTTAAATAGCAGACAGATACCTGATTTGGGGAATTCTTGGGCCCCCCCATACTAATAACATCAGGAAAAGCTAGAGAAACATTTTCAGTGTAACACCACCAACAAAAGCCACCCTCTGTCACAGCCAAATCGGTTTTGTACTGTCAGCAAAAACACTGTCCATGATCAGGGAGTGTCCAAACACCCAGGGATCTTTCTTGGGTAGCACATCAGATTCAGTAGTAATTGCACAAAAACCTAAATATGTTAATAATAATCAAATCAAAGTTGGCAGCAAGAGGATTTTCCAACTTACCAGATTTTCTATCGAGCTCTGAAATTCACTTATTTTCTTTAAAGTCTCTTTGTCCCTCTTTACTTCATTTATGTACATGGCCAAGTCCTTAAAAGAAAAGTGAATATTGATTTTTATTTTCCACATGAAACTAGTACCTTAGCAAGGCAGAAAACACACGACCCCGGCTCCCTGAAGCCGCGCTCCCCTCTGCCCTCAGGCCTCAGACCAGGATTCAAGCAGCAGCCTGGGACACCGTGAGCATGGGCTTTTTGTGCTTGCACTGCTGAACCAGGCAGGTGCTGCAATTTTTATCATTTCCCAGAAGAGGGCAATGCATGAATCCAGTGCAGCACAGCAAACCTGACCCACGGCTTTTACCTGGCGAGAGCCCGGGTGAGCAGCCAGGCATCCCCTGCCTTTGCACCTCTGCCCCGGCTTTCATCACCTCCCAGCTTTCATCACCGTAATTCCCTTCATCCCCCCGGATACAAAAGCTGCGAGCCAGTTTCTGCTGTCAAAACATCCACGTCCGTAAAATAACTGCTTTGGACACCTGGCTGCACGTTAGCTGTGCACAGCATTTGACCTGGCTCTGCCCTAGTTGCTTCCAGCTGACCTCCCTGGGTGCTCCGGATCGCACCCGAGCTGGTGAGAGCGCTGGGATGCTCACGCTCTGTCCTTCCCGGGGACACCTCGCGAAAGCATCCCCATCTCCAACACCTCTGGGCCTCCAACATCTCCCACCACACAAAGGCTATGTCATAAAATAAGGAGACACTCAATGGAGCTTCTTCTGCCTTGAAAAATTCCTTGCTTACCCAAATTTTGACCCATCAAAGAGAAAGAATCCTATCCCTTCCACTAAAACAACTTCTTACACCCTTCGGAGCGTATTTTCTGTGCCTGTTTGCTTCTTATCTGATCCCTGCCTCCTTGTCCTCAACAATAGCTCTTGTCAACTTGGATTAAATCTGAACACGGGATTTTTTAAGACATCCCCTCCGGGTCAGACCTTCCTCAGCTTCCCAACATAAGAAGGGTTAATCACAGATGATAATCACAAATCTATGTGACAATACTTATAACATCACAAAATATCCCACCGGGCCGGTGGCAGGGACGGTTATGAGGAATGACAAAACCAAAAGCCTTATGGAGCAGCATCCTCCATCATGCTTGAGCGCTGAGCTCAGCTCCCTCCTGCTGAACAGGCCATCTCCTACACAAAGGGGAAACACAGTCCCAGGATCAACCATGACTTGAAACAGCGACAGCAATGGGCAAACTGGAGCTGTGGGATTTAACTGCGAACTTGCTTCGCCCCCACCATCACCTGGAGGCTCAGTTCTGCGCACTCAGGTGGAGGGTCAGTACCTGCACCAAATACCCTCATGTGCAATTTTTTGGTGCAAATCCTGCCCCTGCTTTGTGCAAACAACTACCTATGCAAACTAAAAGGGAGGTGAATCCCTTTGGGAAACGTAGCTCTGGCTGTAGATATTCTGCACGGCTCTCGCCCCAGACAGCAGCAACATCTGCCGCCCACCAGCACGGCAGACAGAAAGGCTGGATTCATGATGAAAAACATTACTTGTAAGTTAAGCCTTGGTTTACAGATCAACTAAAACCAAACTGCACGGCTTCCTATGGCCCTGCTGAGCCCAGCGCGGTCTGAACTGCACCTGCGCTCTCCTGGCGATGGGGTGATGAAACAGAGAAACCTCACTGATGGCTACGGGCAGCTTCCTGCAAAAAATGCTGAGATTGCAGTACAACCGGAGAGTATATACATTCATTTATTAGCAGTGGTGTCGGTAGGTGTCGTATTATGAGGCATAAGCAGGGTTTAACAACTGTCACCAGGTTTAGTGTTCGTTTGAGGCCACAGCCATGTGTTGTGCAGCAGCGGGATGCGAATGCAACATCCTTCAAACAACCTTAACTTTAAAGCGACCTACATATCGGCTCTGGATTCCCAGGCTTGCAGGGATAACGGCTGAAAAGGTCACCCAACTTATGTAAGCGCTGGGAAACGCAGTGTCATTACAAAAGCTGCGGCTCAGAGGTAGAAAACAAAATGACCTGAGAACACAGGAGCAAGCCCAGGGATGAACCCTGCAATGCTCTTCAGAGAGAAAACCTGGAGTCAATGATCATCCTCAAGTCAGATTCTGCTGACGATGGTCCCGCAGTGTGAGTGTGCGGGGGAGGACGTATCCAAATCAGAAAACATATGGATGGTTTCATTTTTTGTTGCTGATGCTTTTCCTGAGATCTTTGGGGTTTCAGCTGAAAGCTCAAAAAAACTTTAAACAAAGCAAAATTTTGACACCAGAAGCCTTCATTTGTGCAAAGAGCATTTTCCCCTTAATAAAAAAAAAAAATACTTGGATAAAAGGATTCCCAACCAGCGCCTGGATAACAGTGCGCAGGCAATGCTCTGCACAGACACGGGCACGGGCTCCCACTTCTGCAATACTCCCCAACTTGCTGATATGTCTGGAGTTCCTCCAGATCCCTCCTAGCAAAAATAAGAGCCGAATCTGGCACGGCCTCTTTACACACAATAGTAATTAGTGAAAAGTCGTAACTTGTCAACAAATACCAGCTTCTCCAGCTGCTTAAGGAGGAAGATAACAGCGATGACTACAGACCTGCTGCGAAGCAATCGCATCAAATGGCAATCAATATACACACGCATGTCCAAAAGGAGGAGATGCTGCCTTCCCTCGGGCTGTTGGATGGGTTTTCCATCTAAGTTTTTGTTTTACAGAAGCAGGGGGATCCTGCGCTCTGTTGCACCCCAAGCCCAGCGCAGCCCCACCACCGCTCTCATCCTCCTGTACCTGCATCGCCTCCAGAGCCTCCTTCAGCTGCTGCTTCTCTGGGCGGTCTGATGAATGGCTGAGCAGCTCCTGAAAAAAAAAATAAAAAAATATAAAGAGTTTGGGTGTGCTAGGAAAGCTGCCCACACCCTGCCTGCACCAGGCAGGCAACAACCCGCGGGCAACGGCTGCCTGCGGCCAGGGTGGTGGCAGCGATGCCTGGGCAGGCGGCTGCGGCTGCAGCCGTAGGAAGGGGAACATGCCAAGCGGCTGGTGCTCGAGAGATCTGTTACACGGAGTTGACGGGAGGAATTTCACACATAATCAGATTATATGCAAGCTTATTTTATATTCATTAACTGCCTCTCGTGGCTAACAAGTGCAGAATTACCCTAGGTCACCATACTTTAAGAGACGGCACAAATATTATGTCGTGTTAAGTAGCTCTAGTAATTATTTCATTTGAAGGGGAAGAAAAAAAAAAAACCCCTCACTCTGCATTTGGCAATGATTCACTCTCCACTGTAAAAGCTGAAAGATGCTACAGCGAGGATGGCAGCTGGAGAGAAGTGCCAATGCTGAAACACTTACTTTTAATAGGAGATGATATTTCAAAACTCTTTGCATTGGAACCACCAGCAGATCTTGCAATTTAAATTTCCCGTCCTGAACCTTTAGTGTGCATTCCTATTAAAGAAATCAATAAATCAGCAGTGAAGCAGCTGGGGGAAAACAACGGCTGCCCCACAGAAAAAGCCTCCAACATCCCACGGCTGTTACGTTTTGCTTCTGTAAACTCGGTTCTGATGACAAATGGCTCGTGGTCCCTGCATGCACCCAGCCGGAGCCAGGGCTCCCACTGCGGAGGTTCTCGAGGAACAAAACACAGGGCTGGACCCTAAAATACGGACATTCTCATGCAACTGAGCTACTCCAGCTTAACGAGATATTGCTCATTAGGGGAGCACATGAATGCTCTCAGACCTCGGGAAATGTCAAATGAAACGCATTAGCTTAACTCACCTCCTCGATGGTTTGAACTAATGCATTTTATTTGTGAGGGGCTGGGAGCAAGCACGCAGACAGTTGCTGTGGCTTCGCTGATAAGCATTAAGTCATTAAGATGAGCTAATGTGATCGCAGGAAGTTTTCTGACTGTTACCTTCACCCAGACCCATTTAGATACGTGACTCCGCTGTGCTGGCTGAGACCCCCTGCGTGGCCCCCCCAGGAAGATGAGCCGAGCTGCCATGAGGGAGGGAGAGAAAGGAAAAGCACAGGAGCAACTGGATGCTACAGCCACTGGCTTGATGCATGATCCAGAGAATATATTTTAAAAAATTATTAAATGCAGTTTTATCCCTGAATTGGGTTGCTACTTTCGCATGGAAAATCCAAGTGTGTTCGCAGAAAATGAGGTAATGTACAGACAGCCCAGTAAATTCAGATTAGCATCAAGACCAAGGCAGGAATTAAGGCTGGGTAACAACAGCAGCTCAAACAATGCATCCCTTCTGGGGCTCCTTTGATTTACTTAATATCTGGATCAGCCCCTATTTACACTAAGCCTTTACGCTGGGGAATGAGAACAGGGGAGTAAGCCGGGCATTCGCCTGGGGACTTGGGTTCGCCTCTGACTGTCCCTGATGCTGCGTGTGACCTTGGAAAGCCATGCGGCTCCTGGCTCAGGGATGCTCGGTGCCTTTGGGTCTCCCTGCACAACTCAAAGAGGAATTTGTCCACAGCCAGTCCCACTCAAATAAAGTCACCTGGCTTGTTTTAACTTGGATAAACTCGGGGGAGGAAGGACAGAGAGCATGTCTGGCAGTGAGATCAAGGGGCAAGCAGGGGATCAGGACAAGATAACCCCCAGCTTTGCTCCCCCTCCGGGCAGCACAGACTCATCCCCACATCCCTGCCCTCTCTTGCTAAATCAAACATTCCCAACACGTCATTCTCAGCTCCAGCAAGTCCTTCCAAAACCCGTGACAAGGCGGGTGGGCAGCACTCGGCCCCGAGGCCCCCTGCCCGCTCACCTCCACCTTCTGCCTGATGTCCTCTCTGTTGGCCAGGAGGTGGTTGAGCGTGTTCTGGGCATACTCCATGTGGCTGCAGTACTTGCCGTAAATCAGCAGCCTGTAGAGGGGGAAATCACAAATTTAATCGGAAACACTTGCTGGCAGTTATAACCTGTTATAAAAGATATATATACTTATATACAGTGAAAGGACAAGGCAAACAGCTATTCCCCCATATAACTGCTTAGCAAAGTATTAACACTCTTTTACTGCATGGCTTTTTAACATTTAAATCTTTTGAAGTTTCCAGAGCTGGAGCCCGTGGGGATGATTCAGCTCACGACGAGCAGAAGGGGCCGAGTGGCCAGAGGAGCCCGTTTTCGGAGGCACGACAGCTCATCCCTCCACTCCCAAGTGTGATATATTTAACCACTGCTTCCCAAGAGCTGCGCTTTCGGAGCACCACGATAATAAAGGGAAACCCAGCTCCACACTGAAAGATCTTTCCTAGAGCAGGTTACAAAGTGGTTCTACAACAGGCACCTGCATCCCAGGTACGACAGCCCAAATATGAAAAGAAACAGCAAAGAGCTGGGGCCCCATCCCTGCCCACGCTGCCGCTCACCGCCGGCACTCGCCTCTCCCGGGGAGCGGCTCCGACCCCAGCGAGGGTCTGCGGATTAACTAAAACGTGAGGAAGGGGCGAGTGCTGAACCTCTGCAATCCAACCCCACAGCTCCTCAGCTGCGAGGCGGCTTTTTCTCGTGACTACACCATCGCCACAATCCCCTTGACGTCTCGATAGGCGCCGTGCCGCCCTGATGGCCACGTGCCGGTTTTCTGGCTGTGCCATATTAGCACTAGGGCTTGTGAAGGCAGAGCAAGGATGCGCTTCAAGACCAAGTGACAACAAAAATCCATTTCCTGAGAGCATTTCCGAATGCAGCTCGCTCAAGCCCAGGTATTCATCTCCTAAAAAGCGTTCATTTCCCAAGTCACAGCTGCTCACAGCCCAAAAAACGATTGCCACCACTGTGGCTGATGTGTGCCCCTCTCTCTGAGGGTTTCTGGATATTTCTCCACGTGAGGAAGAAGGCAAGAAACTCTTGATTCTTGAGACATGCCCAGAATGGACGTGGGTGATGATAATTTGCACCTCATCAGCAAATGAGAGACTTCAAATCCCCTTAAAACCCAAGGACATATTTTAGAAAGCTGGTTGCTCCTTGCAGGATGGGCCACAGGGACCTAGAGATGAAGAGACCAGGTAATTTGGGAAAAGAAGGTTGTCACAGCCTTTGGAAACACAGTGAAGCTCTGTATGGACACCCTGGGCTATAAATTTAAACACCTGACACAAACAGAGCAGTTTTGCTGTGGATTCCCCCTTTTTCCTCCACTTCACTCATTAATCCTACATGACAGGTTTGGATTTTCCCCCCCTTCTTTGCCGTTAACTGTATTGCTGCTGATAAGACACATATTCCATCACACGCTGCAACTCATCCATTACTTTGGGGCCTCGTCTCTCGATGGAGACGATCTGGGAGCACCCGACCCGGTGTCGCTCCATAAACGTGGGGCTCTCAGACTCCGTCGGGGAGCTGAACAGAGAGATTTATGGGAGCCGCAGTCCCCGGCGAAGCAGCAGCCAATACAGATTATTCTTCTGCCTTTTTCCCTTGACAACTTCTGAACATGCACAATAATATCTACCTTGCCAGCACTTGGAGAGTTTCAAAGAGGCTTCAGGAGCATAAATTCAAACCTCCGGCTTTCAGAGAAACAGATTTACAAACTATTTCCTTCAAAAAAAAAAAAACAACCCAAAAAACCACCTGCAAAGCGGAGGAGCAATACATCATTTTGCTGGGATGTCTCTGAGGATGCGTAGGGAAGCGAGAGCTATTTCTCACGGATGCATTTGATGGAGGAAGGTCTCATATACAGGGACCAAGTGGGGACTCTGGAGGTCCACGTTCCCTTCTTGGTGGGACAACACTGTCTCCCCAGGTGAGCTCACTTTCTCCTCCTGCACCCCCATCTCCTTGCTGTCAAATGTGCTATCATCGTCTTTCCTGACGTAGGAAAGGACCCTGCCTATTTACATCAGGTTGCTCCAAATTCTTCTTCCCCGAGAGCCCGGTTTTGGGGTCTTCTCCAAGCCAAAACGCCCTGCGAGCAGCAGTTTCCCACAGCGTTGAGGTCCCCGAGACCCCCATGGGCTGAACACAGCTTCAGAGCCGCCATCGCCACCTCGTAGCCATCGGTCTGGCTCCTTCATTCGCCTCTCAGGAAGGCTTTTACGTCCCTTAAAAAGTTGCTTGCAAACTCCATTAGGAAATGGGTTGGTTTGTTCACCCACCCGCATGAAACCCATCAGCTACAAGGGCTCTGCTGAGCTCCCACCAGCAAATTAACAGAACCAAACATTTATTTAAAGGCTGCCAGCCCAAAAACGAGCCTCGTGCTCCCGCACGGCCAGGCGGATCTCCCTGGGGAGCAGTGCCACCTCCACGACTCCTCCCGCGTCCCTTCCCTGCTCCTCGTGTGCACAGCTCTGTCCCGAGCACAGGCAGCGGTGGCTCGGGGACGGATCGCTGCCCAGGGATGGCACCGGCATGCACGGAGCCGAGCCAGGAATCAGGAGATCAAAATCACCTAAGTGAGTTTTATGAGTATTTTTAAAGTATTTGCATTCTTCTTTGGAAACTTTTTTTAATTTAATCCAGAAAACATTCCCTTTCTAAAAAGAGGTGCTGTGAATGATGGAATATCTGACCTTACGTATATTATTAATGCAGATGGTATTTCTGGAGTTATTGACTTCTGAATGGCATTTCTGTGTCTAGACACTGGTTTAATCACAGTGAAATAACACCCTGGCAGGATTCCACAATGAATCAGGCCTTTGATTAGTATTAAGGATATTAAAGGCTTTTAACCTTATCTTTGCGTTCTGGGGTACTCCTGCTTGCAGCTGCCAAAACACAGAATCTATTATGTTTGCGAAAGCAACTTTTACATTTATTCATCATGCAATAGGTGCGGGACAAGACCAGTGCCAAATATGCGATTTTTCAGAGCGAGCAATCACTTTGATCTAACCAGAGCGAAGTCTCCCCTGCAAAGAAGTCATCCTACCACATCACAGGCCCTCAAAGCCCCGCTGCTGCTTGCAGGAGAAGACTACACTAAAACCCTGAAGGCGAGTGAGGTTTAATCCATTCTGGCTCACCATAATCATAGCGTTCCCATCTTTATCCCCTCCGATACATCCTTGTAAACCCATTGTATGTTCAGCCTGCAAAACAGCCAGTCTCATATGGCATGCTGTGAGCCCAGCAAAATTCAACTGCAGACACGGGCTTGCAGGAACAAGCATCCACGGGAGCCACGCCGATTTAGCCAGGTCGGTCGGAGAGGAGATGTCCCAGCCTCTGCCCCTGGGCGACCTGACACGGTTGTGGCTGGATTTGGTTGCATCTTGCTGCAGAGGATGCAAAACTGGTCTGCTGTGACAGGCATTTCTGTTCCAAACTCTGAGACGGGCCCTACAAATATTAACCCGTATCTATTAAAACTGGAGCTGCCTAAAGACTGGGTTTCCTTTACCTCTCTTTGAATTCCAGAAACACTTTTGCCAGGCTGCTTCCTCCAGACATCATAGAGACGTCGATGGCTCTCAGGAAACTGAAGTGCACTTTAATTAGGTCCTAAAACGAAGAAACAATCAATAGTTTAAACACATCCAAAGCGAGTGGGCAAACAGAGCCTAAAGAAATGCACATTCACTACTTAATCAGGCAGTCATTTTTCCTTCTTTTTTTTCTCTTTTTAGCTGTTTTTAAAATAAGTCATTCTAGTGAGATGCAGCCCTAAATGGCCAGGAGTCCAAAGGTGTAATTCTATCAGGAGGTTATACAGTGAGAAACGCCCCAGGACTTCCATGTGTATTAAAGTCCCTTTTGCAGGTCTGGAGGGAGCGGAGGAGATGGGCAGGCTCCAACCCAGACCCCGTGCAAGCCAGCGTAGAAATAAATCCCTTCATCACCGTGTGCCCAAACCATCTCTAAGTACAGCTAAAATACACAGCCCCAGCCCTGGAACATCCTCCGTGTAAAATTGTTTTCTTATCTAGAGTTCATATAATCCCCAACTCTAAAATTGAGTGTTAAAGAATATCTCCTAAACCTGTTCAAGCTCCACAGCACATGAAGGACTCAACCTCTACAGGTGAATGCACAAATCTAACGTGAAATCTGAAAGCCTTCTCTTAAGCAGGAAGAGGGCTGAGCTGCCATGAAAAGAACAAAGATTTAAGCCACAATGTCTACGCCGTTACCTCCAAATTGATAAAAATAGCTTCCATGTCTTGGGGAGTCAGTACCGACCTCAGTGGGTTCATATAGTTCTGCAAGAGGTAAATGGAAAAGGGATTGAAGTACTGGAGAGGAGTGAACAAGTTTCTTTCTGTGCAAGGGATGTATTTTTCCCTGCTTCACCAGTTGCATTTACCTGGGCAGGGAGAAGCCAGGTTTTAATGAATTTAAGGACTTGCAAAGGCAGACGAACGACAACGCATTTGTCAAGAGCGGGCTGTGCCGGGGACCCAAGCAGGAGCCAGGAACCCCCGTGGGCGCATCGTCCCCCGAGCTCCCCTTGGCCCCCACGGCACTTCCAGGCATGGGAGGGTGCAAGACACCCACCCATGGGTGGGCGCAGCCCCCTCTCCTGCTAAATCGAGAGGGAGAGGGATTTAAACGTACACAGTCCCTGGCTGCAGCTGGGAAGAGCTCTGAAGCATCTTTTCAGCTCTTTGATTATCTCACTAGAATTGCCCTTGAAAAAGAGCCAATGATGTGATTACACTGGAAATGCCTTTCTGAACAAATACATATTAATAGAAACGTCTACATGACTTGTAACTACAAAAAACCCCCCGATGCAATGCACCAAAGCCAGGACCCTCTACCCATAACACGCCATCAGAACCTACTAAGCCTTCGCAAGCTTTTTTAATGGATATCAAAGTGATAGTTTAACTCTTCCTTTAGACTGAACCAGAAGGGCTGTGGCTGTTTCGAAGGAACAAGGGTTATTTACATAAATGACACGTAAATGACATGTATGTTAGGACATTTTCACGGAAAATGGGAAATGTTACTCCATCGTGCAGGTTTCGCTCACAGCTTCTTCATGGGAACTTTCAGCAGACAGAGAAAAATAATTGCAAAAGGGGAGGAAACAAAAGCGTTAGGGTGATTAGAAATGGCAGCTTGATTTTCACTATTGTTCTTCATTCCTGCTGCTTTCCTTGGAGCAGAAACCACCTCCAGGCTCCAACCGTATCCACGACTCCGCTGTCTGGCTGAGGCGTTCATTTTTATTTTTATTTAAAAGAAAGGCACAACAATAATTTATCAAAACCAATTAAACCCCATGAATTAAAGCAGCAAAATGTTACTTTTAATCCAATTAGTTTCAATGACAAGTCAGCACAGCTTCAGCACTTTTGAAAAACACCCAGGATAAAGAAATTATTCCGTAGCAATCAAAGTGATAAGATATCTGCAAACACGGCTCTTATCGGCAAGACCGGCCTGGCTGAGTGAGGAGCGGGAGTCTGCTACCCCAGGGTAGGGGGGACACAGCAGGATGGTTTTCAGCCTATTTCCAACACGCAGCAATCAGAAAAAATATGCTGTTTGGCTCCTACAGTTACAGGCTGCACATTTGCGCTTGTCAGTATGGGTTTTTTGGATTCCCCCTTCTCTCCGATTTTACATGCGAATGCATCAATCCTGTCTCATCACATCCGCCAGCTCTCGCAGCGAGAACTAACACAGCGAGATTAATGCAAGATCAAGTGATGACGTGGAAGGCGATGGTATAGAAAAGATGGCTCACAGTTCTTACCTTTTCTATATCTTCAAGTGTTTTGTAGTATTTGGCCTCAGTTTCTTGGATTTCTAGCAAACAGCAATTTCTTTTGTCATCTTCTGTCATTCCCATTTTCTAGAAAAAGGAAAAATAACGCATGGTCAGATACTCTTAAGAGCGGTCCAGCAACCTGCTCGTGTGGAGCAGAGCTCCAGTTCAGCCTTTGGTGAAACTTGCTTGGAACAAGCACAAGTCTGGAAAGTCAGGGGAGTACTGTTACTGGTTTATGTTAAAGGAAACTACATTTATCCAAAAAAATTAGGAAGAAACCCTGGCTATACTATTCAATATGTTTCAACATGGCAAGCATTACATTTTTTGCATTTATTACAGCCACATCACCAAAGACTATCAGCTAAAGAATAAATAAGAGAGAAATGCTGGTTTTCCCCATTTTTTTTGCTGAAGATGAAACTCACAACAGAGCCTAAGTGGGTCATAAATAATATGTTAGACTTATACAAATCCCTTGCCAGGGTTGCCAGTTCTCACGATTTTAGGTCAAATCTGGTAATACATGTTTTTCTTAAAGCCCCAACTCTTGGAGTCACTTTTCTTGCTCTTACATCTGTAAAGCGGAGCTGAAAACATGTGTCGGGAGGTGCTGCACTTGTCAGTGCAGTCTCTGAACTTGGGAGGTGATTCAGTGATCGGGTTTTAATGATCATGCACAGGAACGGACACCCTCTGTACACCCCCTTACAACTCACAGCTCAGACCTCTCAGCTGGATGGAAACGCAATATTTTAATCAATGTGTCTTACCTGCATATATCTAATCTGAAGCATGCAGAAATACAAGAAACCAGTTAGCATTACACACTTGCTATTGCAACAGATCTTAAAAAAAATTCCAATATTTAGACAGATATGTGGGTGCTTGTATTAAAAATAGACTCTTTTGCTCAAGGAAGGGAGGAAAGGGAGTCAGAGCCATCAACTCCGTCACTGCCCAGAGATATCCAAGAAAACATAAAACATTGTGGAGGGGACAGTGAAAAATTGCCAATTCCACTGACCCTAATCCTGCAGTATCTGGCTGCTGGACACCTACGCACTGCAAGCTTTCCCCCATTTTTGCCATTTATGCAAGAAATTCCTACCAAAACCTTCCCAAGGGGCAGTTCTTGGGCCAAATGGCTTCCGTAACTGATGGCAACACAGTAAAAACACTGGTGGCCAACGAGCTGTGCTGACTACAGCATGGCCACCGGTGTCCGTAAACAGCTCCGAGCGCTTTGGCAGGATCAGTGAGAATATTTCGTGCCCGGCTCCTTGATCCAGACGGGTTTTCAGCATGCAGGGAGCTCCTCAGTCTGCAGACGAGGTGTGAAGGGATGAAATGCCTCAACCACCATCGTCATGGTCTTCGTACCACTTACAGCCAAGCGCAGGAGAGGTGAGAAATCAGAGCGCGGGCATCACTGCCGCACAGCTCGGCTCGTTTGCCGGGCTCCATGGGGTGAAGTCCTGCCTTCCCAGCCTCCCAGCACCTCGGCTGGCACAGCCACACACCCCGCTCCAGGGATTTAATTGATCAGTGAACTTGTCCATTGATCCTGCTTTGTTACGGGGAGGTATGTACTGTTTGCAGCTAGGAGACAGTAATTAGAATCTGAACAAAGCCCGGGGGTGGCAGATATCAGAGGGTGGGAGAAAATTTGGAAGGTCACACTCCGGTGGAAATGTCCTTTCCAGCTCTGCATCAGCAGAAGCCAGGGCAGCCTGTCTGCTCGGCGCTGGGGACACACGTAGCAAGGGTGGCTGTGAGCACCTCTGGGGAGATGCAAGGGCCACCAGCACCTTCCTGGCTCATCCATGGAGCATGATATTTGCACCAGAGCCCTTGGAGTTAATGCAAGTCCCTCCATGAGGCTGTGCATGCTGCACACCTGGGTCTCCCCATCATCAAAAGGCTTTTAGATGATGAATGGGGTCGGCTGCTTGTCCCTAAAGCCACACAGGTCCCCGCCGCCCCAGAAAGCTCCACTGTAAACGTCTACCTGCTCTGAGACACCCAGGCAGGAGCGGCAGCAGGCACGAACAAGCGCTGGATCCTCCACGCACAGATCTGTCAGCGCTTGCCTCGATCTAAAAATACCCGTGGCAGACACGGCACATCTGGCTGATGGAGCAGGCAGAGCCGCCGCGCTCCCCTCTCCCCAGAAAGGGCTGAAGTGACACACGCTGCCTTGGCTCAGCAGCAATTGCTATTTTTAGCTTATATTTTAAGGCTTATTAGCTCTCCCTTTCCCTTCCTCCTCCCCAAACTCCTTCAGACGACACGATGGGCTGGGAAACTCCTCAGAGAAACCCCTCTGGGCCAGCGCCATCCCAGCTTGGCTTATTTTTACCTCTCACGAGGCAGCTCAGTTTCGAGGAGCAATGCAAAGCGATTTGCTTCCCTGCAGCATCACCTGTCACTGGCGGATACTTATTTATTTAATTGAATCCTCTCCCTTCCCCTCCCATCAAGGTGTAGCTTTAAAAATGCATATAAATTGTTACCATGGGCTGCTGAACTTCCACTCTGATGATATCTTCATAGATATCATCGCCTTCATCTTCACAGGGGACGCAGTCATAAATATCCTCCCCCAGATCATGTTCGCTGGAACGAGAAGGAGAGCGATTTAGCGATAATAAAGAGGGTACGTTCACTGTCACTTGATCAGGCAAACCAACAACTGCTCTCGCACCAAGGAGGGAGGATAACCATGACAATAAGAAAATCCTCCTGGCCCACAGCATTGACACGTTCAGTCCACGTTCTCTGTTTGCATTAGGAGTCTCTGTTTTTCCCAGATCGGTACCCACTGCACATCTCTTTCCGCTCGCTGGAGGCTGGAAAAGGCGAAACGCTGCTCGACACGAGCGGGGATCGCAGCCAAGAAGCCGCTCCGAGCCCCGTGCCAAGTGCGCCTGTGATGCCCAGTCCACCACGGTCTGCCAGCTCTGCCCCTGCGGAGTTTTTGCTCGGTGCTAATCGGCCCGGCCGAGACGGACCTGACGGCCAAGCATCCCAGCGGGACCATCTGAGCCACCGCATGCGACCAGGTCCAGCTCCACCTGCCTCCGAAGATGCCCACAGCCTCCTGTTCATCTCCTGCCTCTCCTCTTTAGGACAAGGAGCAGCTCTTGTGTCAGTGACTTTAACTATATCATGCTTAGAGAATAAATTTTGATGGGTTAGATTTTGGTACGTTTAAGGCACTGCGCTCACTCTTGGTGTTCTTTTGCTTTGTCTCACAAAAAGGCTTCCTTCGTGCCAAAAAAATGATCCCCCTGCCCCCATTAGGGCTGCAAACTGCCGTAGGAGCCCACGTCCATTCAAAGCAGTAAGCGGATACTAAATAATCACCCGATGGCTCCGTGCAGTAGGTAGAAGCATCCCAGCCCTGCCTCGCTGAGGGGGGAAGCGTGATGGGGCCAAGCCGACCCCCCGGGCTGCGCAGGGACCTGCAGCAACGCCCGGACCAGCCACGGGCAGAGCTCAGCCCGGGCCAGGCAGCCGCCTCCAGCGATGGCCTCGCTCTCCCTCCAGCCACGGGCACCACGTCCAGGTTTAAAAGCTCTGGACCCCATTTCTCTGAGTGATGCACTGGCTCCCACAAAGCCCAATCCCTGCCCTGATGGGCAACTGGGTGATTTTTATTCTAACAGAGGAGGGGGAGACCCTCCTGATCCCCATAAGGCAATCTCACCAGACGTTCAGCTCGGTGATGCTCAGCCCCAACGCTGAGCAGAGGCCAATAATAATATTTACATCAGAGAGAAATTAAGCAGTGAAAAAGTCACATTCTCAGAACTGGCCACATCACTTAGGAGATGCCCCTGCAAGCATAGACTTCAATGGCATCACTGAGACATAGTGCCCAACCTGTATTTAAAGGTGATGGTGTTAGGTATTTAATTGTCATCTGAGCCTTTACAAATGCCCCCAGGGGCTCTTAAGTCTTAGAACACTTTTGAAAATTCAACCCATAATAAATAGCAATTAACAATAATAATTTTAGCACTTAGATCTACAGGTGCTGATTGCTAACGGCTCTCACTGAAGTCAACCCCATGGGATCAGGACAGTGTGAAATGCTGGAATATCAAACAGCATTCACATATTTTACGAGCTCTCTTTCAACATGGGTATTAATTACATACCAATATATTTAGGTGTAAAACTGTGCTCAAACTGTAACACTCGACAGCTCTATATTATACAGCATGGAGCAGCAGAGCACATCTGTTTGCAAAACTGGGCTTTATTTCTTTTCTAAATACAGTTCTTTCTATTTTTAAAAACAGATTTATTTAATAAAAGTTTGGGGATTTTAAATAAATACACTGGCATAATGTATCTGTCCCATTCTTCCAGAGTGATGCATTGCAGCTGCTGTAATAATGCCCACTAATAGCTGGTGATCCATCTTCCCCTTCCCAAGCGTTGCCATCACCGTTATTATCTGTACCAATATTTATATTCTCAGCTCCGCTCCTTATCCAGAGCAAGTAACTCCTGGTTCCTGATTAATCTTCCCTTCCCGCCCACACCTCTCGGATTGCTGGCTGTCTTGCCATACATCATTTCCCTGGCTCAAGGGTCGTTAGGAAACGTATAGTTGGGTTAATGTCACGAGCACGAGCCCGGCTGGGTATGATATGACCATAGCGAGTGCCGCGGCTGATGCTGCTGCCAGAGCAGAGCCCGCTTTGCACGATGGCTGCTCATCACCAGCTACGAGAGCACTCAGCAACCGTTTTGGGTTATGTGAAGAAGAAGACAAGCTTCTTGAGGTGTCCCCAGGAAGCCCCGCATCCTGAGCATCATCCGGACCTGCTCTCCCGCACCCAAGCACATCCAGGCACCACGTCCAAGCCTCAGAGCCCAGCACCGCCTGCTCCCAGCCTGCTGCTGCATGAGGGCCTTAGCCTGGACAAGCCTTCCTTTTGTCCCCCACCAAGGAGCCACGAGCTCTGGACCGTGGCCAGGCACACACCAGGACATCGCTGTGAGAAACCCAGGCAGCAGCATGGGATGCTGAAGGAGTTTTGCTAAATCATGGACTGCCTGGACCGAGCCTGGAGAAGAAGGGGTGCCCCATGGACCTGGCCCAGCCTGGCCCTATCCAGAGCTCCTCTGGGCCACCAGGAAAGGGGCAGAAACACCTCCCGAGGGAGAACACAGCAAATTTGCCCACAGAACTGCCAAGAGCCATCTGACACGAACACTGCACCCATCACGGGGGGCCACATCCTGACAGCACCTTGATGCTCTCATTGCTCTAACCAAGGGGCCAAGCCTCTGCTGCTCCGCTCGTTCCTGCTCATCACCACCAGTGCAAGCCCTTCCCATCTCCGATTTCTGGCCTGAGGCAAAAAATAGGGACAACGCCCTTGTCCTGGGGCCATCTAGAAAGACACCTCCATTTCAGAGCTTAGGGGAGAGGCACTAGAGATGCTTAAACCCTACAGCCATGGTGGTATTAAAACAACAATACCTTTGTCCAACGGACCCTTATTTATTAAAACACATTCCTAGTACATCTCTGAGAAACACCAGAGGCTGCCAGTTTTATGGAGAGCAGTAAAACGTGCAGATTAGCCTCTCCTGGAGCAGCCCGTGAGCGGCCGAGCTTTGCCAGTGCGCACACGGCTGTTGATGCCGCTGCTTTGCACATGTTGATTTTCATCGGACAAGAACACACTAAATTTTAAATGCCATAAGGGGAGGGAAAGCGGGGCAGGTATTTTCCGTGTTTAGCACAGTCTCCTGCTGTGGGAGGCAATAAATTCAGCATCCCAAGCAAGCTTGTCACACTGTAGACTGAACAACTTGAGCAAGGAAGGCCAGATCCTCACCTCGTTCTTCACAAAGAAAAACAATTTACTCCTTCAATAAAAGCAGCAGAGTCTGCAAGTTACCCGTGGGTCTCAGAGCCTATGATCTACTGCCTGGATTAGGAGATTCATTGACAGCTCTGGGTTTAGGAAAGGCATTTCATCCGCGCTTCAGCGTTAACACCAGCATTTGCAATTACTGTTATTAGGATGGATGTAACCAGCTTTGGGCGGGCAGCATCTTGCCTAGCCAGGAAAGCTCATTCAAAGCAAAAAGAATAAAGCTTTTCATATCTAAGGCAATTTCAGGCAGAAACAGTGCTTTTGGCTGAGCTCTTCCTCCCTGGCAATGCCTGCTCTGTGCAAATGCCCTCCTAAGCAGGCAGCAGCCATGCCAAGGAGCAGCTCCCTTAACAGAAGGACCGATGCCAGGCTGCTGCCTTGGAGTAAGGGACAAACAGGGACATGGAAGGAGTGAGCTGGGGAAGGGCAGGGTCTCTCTGTGACCCCTGGCACCTCCAGGTGCCATCTCCTCAAATAGGATGCCAAAGTTGAGTTAGTTTGTGGAAGAACCTTACTGCCCTGGG
Organism: Gymnogyps californianus; assembly: GCF_018139145.2. Classification (NCBI taxonomy): domain Eukaryota; kingdom Metazoa; phylum Chordata; class Aves; order Accipitriformes; family Cathartidae; genus Gymnogyps; species Gymnogyps californianus. The sequence continues at coordinate 8,427,405 of NC_059488.1, forward strand.
TGAAGGCACTGGTCCCACTGTTTCCACCACTGGGAACCAGCCCTCCAGAGCTCAGCACTGGGCCAAAACAGAGGGCACAGTCTGCATTTGGGCTTTGGGAGAAGACGAGCTCTGGACTGGACTGCCCACACCAGGGGACAGACGCAGATGGCCCATGATGCCCCGATAAATAGTCTGCAGCAGGTCCACTACGCTAAAGGAATGCTGCACATCACGTTTGCAGGGACACCATGGATGAAGAGGGTAAGTGGGGAAGCTCTCAGGGTCTTGAGGGCCACTGAAGGACCTCTTCAACCATAAAAGCTGCTCAGGGGCTCCGGGAAGTTGATGGTTTTGTACCATCCTCAAGAATTCAAGGATGAGCCCAAGCCTCAGGGCAAACCCACCAAGCCAAAACCTTGTCCAAACCACGGCGCTGCTTTCGCTCCACTGATGAAAGAGCCAGAACCACCAGGAAGAGCAAAAGAAAAAGGAGGAGGAGGGAGAAGGAGCTAAAATAAGACAACCAAAAGACAAACCCAAATTTCCAGCCTGTGGCTAAGGTTAAGAGCCAGGAGACCTCAGAGCCACCGCCAGGTCCAGACTGGAAGTGCATTTGCAGGGTCCCTGAGACAGCTGCCCAGCAGCTGTGAGGCTCCAGTTCGCCCCAGTAATCCTCCACTTTCTCATTCTTACTCTGCACTTACAGCTATAAATAGACAGTTCATCCGACCAACCCCCTCATTCACGGTCTCCGTCAGACGAGGACAAGCAGAGTCCTATACTGGCAGCACATCTGGCAGGCTTAGGTTTCAGGGTGAAGGAGTGCAAGATGTGCAGTCGTTGGACTCGAGATCTTGCAGGGTTTTAATTAGCCAGATTGTACTTGGACGGAGACATGCATCTGGAAATAGCAAGAGAAGCCTTTTGCCATCTATTCTACTCAGGTCTTATGTTCCCCATTCAAAGTGGAACATTATAATCCTGAGAATGAGCCTCACACAGTTATAGCAACTAATGTGATCCTAGAGATGGCACAAGCAGGACATATAAAAACCTTTACTGGTGACAAACAAGAAAAGTCACGTTTAGAAGTGCTATGGCTCGAGTGCCTTTTACCACGGAGCCATTTATTTAACTGGCTGGTGTACGTGGTTTTTCCAATGCAGCAAAAATAATGAGAAAAGTGGCAGCTAACTTATCATCTCAACCTCGGCTCCTCTATTCATTACTTTTTTTAATGCACTTGAGAAATTCTGCTGATCACATCACTATTTTGGAAGATATGATGAGGCAATGCTGGTGACAGCAGTGAAAGAAGTAGGAGAAACTTCAGCAAGAAGCTCTTGGCAGGAGACAGGTTGTTGGCAGAGCCTGGGCCCAAACGAGTTGCATCGCTTGAGAAATTGAGGCCAGGCAGGAGATCTTCTGCAACTCTCCTTCTCCACAATGAAAGGTTTGGAAATACACCACTATCCCCAACACTTTTGTTGGGGATAAATCCACAGTGAGCTGCAGCTCGGAACAAGAGCTGGGGACACCGACTTGCAGACGAAGCCCCCCTGGGGGCACACACCGGCTCCAGCACAGGGTTTGGCAGGGAGCTGCTTTGCTTAAAAAACTTCCTTTGTCCTTTTTGCAAAATTACAACTTCTCCCCTCAAAGCAATTCACTTTTAAAGGAAAAAAGGAGGTAAAAGTTATGCAAATTAAATGTTTCATGTCAAATCATTCACAGCACTTCTGCCTGACTCTGAATTCTTCAAACAGCTACCAAACAACCCAAACCCCACCCGACGTGTAATCCACCCGAGCTGGGCTTTGTGCCAGCACAGAGGGACAGTGCCATGAAGTGGGGAAGGTTCACGATAAAGAAGGTTCTGGTGCTGTACAGAGGATCAGGATTAATTGGTCTCATAAATTTAATGAGACAAAATAACTGGAGAGGGCTTAAGTGGCAGCAGAGAAAATTTAGGTTAAATGTTAAGTATAACCTCAGAAGTACCAGAATGGTTTGGGGCAGCTGAAACAGCCATCAAGAGAGATGGAAAAGCGGTCGGTGGGGAAGATGCTGAGCAGTAAGGTGGCTATCTGCCTACTGCCGTCAGTGGCCAGCAGCCATAGCCATGCAGGAGGCAGTGGCTCACATCCCTGCAGAGCCACGGGAGCTTCCTCAGGACAAGGGTCGCTTGGAGTTTTGGGGGCAGGCTCCAGCGAACGCGCCTGCATGTTGCCCTTGCAAAGCCCTGCTCGCTTCCTGGGCAAACTCCCCCCAAACCGCCTGCTGCTCAAGGGTCTGGCATTAGGGCATGCTGAAATAAATCAGGTAGCAGAGGACAAACGTCCCTTTACTGCTCCTCCCAGTATCGATCAGGCACCACTTGCAAACTGGCCAGCCCTCGCCATCTGCCCAGGCTCTCTGCAGGCTGCCATCTGGCCGATGGCAAAGCAAACTGAGGGGCCGGCGGGCTGAGGACAGGGAATTTGAGAACCTTCTAGCTCCCCTGATACCCTTTCAGTTTCCCCTCCCCTTTCCATCACCAATTGTTCTTTTGTTTTGGGGGTTTTGCCTTTTTTTTTTTTTTTTTAAATAAATAGCTGTTTCCAGGCAATTATCTGCCTTGATCTGCTGGATGGCTGACCCAGCGCTGGGGAAGCTTCATGCAGCCTAGCATAATCTCTGCGATACCCCAAAGGTGAAAGCACAATGGGTTCATCAAGGCATGAACATCCTTTATATGCACCAGCACCTCGCGGCCACCCCGCGCTTGCACGCAGCCAGCTTCTTTCTGCAGCGCACGGAAATGGCCCTCGTGGTGCTGCCATTGATCTGCTCCCAGCCCTGGCGCTGGCTTTTGTTCCCGGCTGCCGCGGCTCCTCCACGCCGGGAGAGACCTCGCTGCCCGCCGGGATGAAGATCCTCGCTCTTTAGAGCATCGTGGGGACAAAGGGGACAAAACCTAGTTCCTTCTGCTTCCCAATCTGCACCTCCATCACAAATATGTTTGTATTTTGAATGCTTTGCAGAACAGGAATTCACCCAAAATCTCAGATGGGGAACACCAAACCGCTCCGTTTAAGTACTTAAGGTTGAAATGAAGCATTTTGACAATTCTCCAAAAAACCACTTGTACCAGCCCCCAAACCATCTTGCTTGAACCAGTTCAATATTTATCCTGAGCTTTTTATCCCAGCAGCACAACACCCAAAGAGAGGTCCCTTTGGGAGACTCCTCTCTCCCGGGGGGTGACTTGGCGGTGCCGAGCCCACCAGGGTTGTCCCTCCTCACCTGCACCCCAGCCCTTCGAGGCCAGCGGGGCCGGCAGGCTGGGCCCTTCCAGCGGCACGTTTCATAGTGGTTTTATGGACAGGACTGTGCATCCCTCCAAAATGATCCAAAGGGCAAAAATAATCACTCAGATAGCTACACAGACGTAGCAAGTTAACGTGGAAAAAACACCCAGAGATGGAGGGGTCTCTCCTGCAAAATGGAGGATTGCTGCGCCTGGTTGTGCTGTTTGGTAGCGGTTCCTTCCACGCGTTGGGTCACTTCACTGCTTGCTGTGAAAATCATTTCCTCGCCTCCAATAAAGCATTTCGGATGTACTCGGATCTTCCCAAGGCTGCTGGATCATCAGCAATATTAAATGCAAAGATGCTGGATGGACTGAATCATTCCCAGCTCGTGAATGACACCCTTGTTCAGCTGTTTGGAGATCGGCAGCAGCTAAGAAAGAGCTTTCTCATGCGGTCCCGTCGTTTGCCAGCGCCCAGCATCGGTGCCCAGTATGCACCATTGTGACCGGCAAATTTCCAATGAAAGTTTCCTTGTCAAGCACGGAGAGACGCTCCTTGTCAAAGGGAGAAAGGGGGACTATTGCTGATGTGTCTCCAGGCAGCGGGAGCGGCAACACTCATGCGAAGGGGCTCTCTGGGGCATTTCTGGGATTTTTACAGTTACGGGTGAATTACATCTCCGTTTCATAGGTTGTGCTTCCATGCACAACCTGGCTGGCACTGGGAGCGCAGATCTGGATGAAGGCATTTGTGCAATATCCCCATGCTGATTTACACATGCCCTTCCCCAGTGGTCCTAACTAAGGATGTAAAGAAGACGATTTTGCAAAGAATAGGAAAAAAGGGAAAGTCAAAAATTTGAGACAATCTGGGACAGAACAGGGTGATCAATAAGAGATAAACCTCTAAGTCATCTGAGCACAGGACTTGGGCATCTAAGCCCCTCTCACAGAGGTACCAACTCGCAGCCACTAGCAAAGGTCCGAGGAACAGTTTGGGAAGCTTCCACCCGGACACCCTGCGGGAGCTGCACCGCCGGCAGCAGAGCAGTTAAAGCTGGGAACCCATCTTCAACACCGAATAACCTGCTCCGAGCTCCGAGCGCACCGTGCCGAAACCCCCATTTCTAGGAGAGGGCTGCCATCCCCACCAGCACTTGTGTGCGAGTTCACACGCAAATCTTTCTCCAATTAAAAGCACGCCTATGTGTGAGAATCAGGAATTTTAAAACCCAGGATTAAAGGGATTTCGAGAACTTTAGGAGAGGGGGGGAAAAATGTTATTCTTGAAAGGTTCCCTTTATAAGTTAAAATTTTATTAAACTGCAGCTGCTGGGAGCAAACCGCGAGCGGGGGATTCCAGGGTACTCCGTTCCCTTGACTAGTAATTTATGATTTACTTTTGTAATAACTGAAGCCATAAGGAACTCATTGGATTAAGGAGTCTTATTATTTATGTTGTGGAACAATAATATTTAACTGTATAAAGCCACATATCCACCCATACAGACTTTCCCTCCATATGAAACAGACTGCACTTCATAAGTAAAACCCTGGCTGACAGGAACGCTGCCATCGAATTCCGATAGTGCCCGCATTTCACCGTATACATTGTACTTCAAGGTTGCTTTTAAAAGGCCGTTACATCATCACCACGGGCAGCAAAACACAGACAACAGAGACCCAGATAAATACAGACACAGAAACCCCAGCAGCATCACCTTGCATCCCACCGCACCACCAGCGACAGGCAGGATGGGTCCCCTGCGAGGGACCGCCCTGGGGCCGGCTGGCGTGGTCCAAAAATCCACGGGGGATTCAGACCCGTGTGCCAGCACCCACGCAGTCCCAAAAATGCCATGGGAGGGGGTCCAGAGCTGAGTTAGCAATGGGTACCCCAGTCCCAGCGAGTGGCTCAGCTTCGGTCGGCTCAGATGATGAATTACTTCTCAGGGTTTTGCAGCTAATGAGGGGATTTAGCGGGCGGAGGGGCTCCCCGTGGGCTTGGCCCTCTTCACCCCCCACCGAGCCACTCGTAAACTCAACCCGATTAAAAGTGATGTCTCCCAGGGCTCTACAAGGGAAAAGATGGACTATTGTAAGAGCACAAAAATCTCCTGGCAAGACGATCAAAGCAGCCGGCCCGGCTCTCCGAGCCCCGCTGTCAAATTTTATCCGACTTTGCTGGAATGACATTGCAACTTTTCCCTTTTCGTGTCCCCTCCCCGTGAGAAGGCGAGGCCACTCACTCCGCCAGCTCCTCCAAGCTCCGATATACGTCGTCATCATTTTCCGTGGTCTCCTCCGACGGGAAGGGCCTGGGGAAGGAGAGGAATGACAGCGTTATCGGTATCTCACCCCTCGCAGCAGATCCCCTGCAGCCCCAACTGAACTCAGCCCAGCCCCAAGCACCCCATCGAGCAGAGGGTGTTTCGGAACAAAATATTCATTGCAAATACATTTTTTCCTATTGAGGCATTAGCTCCCAGGACAACATCATCTCCGCTGCTTCCCGCGGGCAGCGCTGGCACGGCAGGACAAGAAACCAGGTGGTGAGGCTGGTTCACCGCAGGGCACCATCTGAGCACTGAAGTGAGGAGCTGCGTCGTCTTAACAGCATCTCTGAGACCCCGTGTCTGAGCCGCCGCTCCCCGCTGTGCTGGTGCGGCACAAACGACTCGGTAGAAATCTAATTCGAGTCCGGTGTTGGACTCGTTGAGACAGAGAAACACCCTCTCCTCCACTCGTGATGGAGCCTTTCTACCCGCGAGCTCCTGCCCCGCTCGGCCGGGTAACGGCTGGGGCACACCGAGTCACATCCTATCGGCGTCTCCCACTGCTGCAAGCAGTCGATCCCACCAGAATGAATGAGTCCTTACAAAACCTGGGCTTCCTCATCTTAACAACTTTGTGATAGCTGACAAAAGTTAAAACCCTGGGGATGAGGGAAAGGACACCAAAAGGGCAAAAGGAAGGGGGGAGAAAGCAGATTAAAAGAGAAAGGGAGGGAGCGGGGGGAAAGCAAGAATTCCTTGGCTCATTCTGAAGTAATAACCAAATAATGTATGAAGGAGATGAAAAATACTGCTTTAATTAAACGCAATGTATTATTGCTGGCACGGGGCCATGGTGGTCTACGGCTCTGCTGGGGCTGGATGCACCTTGTGACTACGGCTACGTCGGGCTGGGGCTCCCCGCGGTCACAGCAAGCCTTGCTCCAGCCAGAGCACAGGGAACACGGGCTGCAGCTCAGTCCGTCCCCCGGGGGCATCGCAGCGAAGGCAGCCGGGGGTCCCCAGGCTGAGAGCTGCACGGGATGGGACGCTGATGCTGTGGGGGAGCAAAACTGGATACATGTGAACTTTCAACTGCCCCCGAGAGCAATTTCCTCCTCTTCCCTCCCACCCTCCCTGTTTCACAATACATTGCCTCTCCTGAAAGATTTAATACACGGCCTGGCTAGCCCCCGAATGTGCTATTTTTGGATCCTGTCTCTAGCATTAATTTGCCTTCCCTCCTCTGCTATACTTCACCCTTCCTTTGGCGAGCAGCTTCAGACCAAGTGTTTTGAAATAGTGCTCAAACCTGCAGCGAGTTCAATTAAAACCACAACCAGGTGGTGAGGCCAGGAGGGAAAAGAGCCGCGGTGACCCCAGCCACAGAGCGGGATGATTTCATGCTCCACCGGCTATCAGGGCTGCCGTGCCTCTGCGTAAGATGCAAACCCATGGGAACCAAAGAGCACCCAAGGTTGGCACGTCCAACCCATGCCCACGTGCAAAGCGGCAACGTGGGAGGGAGGAGAGCGATGGGTGGGAAGAGCAGATGGGGCTGTGCCTGCTCTCATAGTCTCATTGCAAGGCAGGTGCCATTGGGTGATCGTCCCAACACCCCAACATCTGGCACAAACAGCTGCCCACGCGTTTGCGAGATGTCGGGGAAAGCCCATCTTGGAGAGAAGCTTCAAAGCATAAAGGTGCAGTGAGAGACCAGGAGGCACTCAGGATCTTTACAAAACGTGCGTGTCTGCGTGCGTTTCCTCTCCCCTGCTGTCCCCTGGGGATGAGTGACGAATACCAAAGCCACGTGAAGCGTAGACAAAAAAGCCACCAGCTCCTCCTGCACGTGGCTGAGCCGATCACGGGAACCGGTCTCCGACTTCAGCCCCAAGGGGCAAGGGGGTACGGCAGCCGCTACCGCAGGGCTACACCATCCTGCACAGCTCCGGCAAGAAAGGAGAAATTGGAGGTGACCTCTGTTTAAACACCACTTGTTAAAATAATAATAATTTAAAAATCTACCACAAGGCACAACCTCCTTTCTTTTACATACACCTTCTGCTCTTAATCTCTATTTCCTTCTCCAGTGCTCACCATGCCAGAAAAAAAGAAGTAAAAGAACCATAAAGAATATTAAAATCACAAGCACAGATTTCCAACCATAAATCTGCGCTTGAGGTGTAATCAGCTCCTGTGATAAACCCCCCATGTAAGACAAGGAGACAGCAAAGAGAGAAAAATATTTTCTAATGAGAGTTTCATGGAGACAGCTGCTCCGTCAGCCCTCCCAGCTTCACCTTGACCGTCGGTAAAGCACCGGAGTGAAAGTCAGGGCAGGGGAAGAATTAATAACCTGTATCTCCGCAATAGCAGCTAATGGCTAAATAAGGATGCACAGAATGCAATTAGAAGGAAAGTCACACCGAGGAGAGGATTACTAAACGGACCATCTAAAATCTGGAGCTGAAGGACGCCTTTTTGGAGAAAGCCTTGGGTTTGCCCTTTGTTCGCGCCTCTCTCCCCAGCTGCCCACGCCACAAGCGGCTCCAGAGAGGCTCCCCGTGTCCCCACGTCACCACTGCAGGAGCGAAGCTGCCATCTCCCCGCAGCTCCTCTCCCCTTCTCCAAAACAGGGTGCCAGCCCCCAGACTGCAGGACAAGTCACCCAGGGCTGCGACCGTGCCACGGGCTTTGGGCAGCTCTTCCCCAAATGGTCCTTGCTCTTCTCCTAAAGCCCTATGTGCAACAACGTAATTTAATTTAGCCCTACTAATTATGGCCATTATTTAAAATATCTCCCTACTTTTGGCTTAAGTTCTCTTACATATCCATTTACATTATTTTTCTTCCATGAACACAGGAAGAATTAATCCTCCAGCAACGAGCCGATGAGGATGAACCTCCAGCAGCCAGCTATAGAAAAACATATTAAACACTTTTCTACCTAGACTCGCACTGGCACCGGGGGTCAGGGTGGTGCTGGCAGGAGGCGCGGGGTTAACTGCCCACCCCAGCCCTGTTCCATCAATTATTCCCCATGTTGCTAGTTTTGCTGCTTCCCATCAGATCACCTTCGTGGCTCCCCGCCGCGGGCCGGGCTCATCTTGCGGCGACGTTTTCCACTTGAGCTGGCTGCAGAAACAGATCTGATGTGGTGGGGAGAGGCCAGGGGGAGGAGAGCCCTGCCCTCGCTCCTGCCCCGCCAGATCCACGTCAAGGCAACTCTAAGAAAAGCCAACTGGGTGAACTTTCAACCCGGCGTTTCTCACCGGGGTTTCCCTTGTGCACATCCAGGTCCAGCACAGGACTTGCATTTAGACACCTTCATGCAGATTATCAGCTTGGCCCCAACCATGCAGGGAGAAGCATCTCCATCTGGGTGGGCGATGGTGCTGCTTGTTCTCCAGCCATGAGCTCCTCAAGAGCAACCGCGTTGTTTGGGACCAGTTTGTACGTCATTATTTTTTTAAAAAAGAGCAGAAACACTGGAAGTCAAGGGGTCTAAAAGCTACTGATTCCCTGGGAAATTCTTACAGATCTCCAGGTGCATTGCAACTTCACACATAGTATTAAATGCTATAGCTGGGAATGCCCAACAGCAATGAGTAAAGTACTTCGAGTCCACTGAAACCCAACAGGTTTGCAGAGATCCCAGTTCATTTAAATTCATCTGAAAATGTCTCTTATTTAATACCATTACTTAAGCACCAGACTGTTTTTTACTCCACCGTCACGAAAAACCACCTGCTGAGCCATTTATCCTCCCAGCCCGCGCCTGGGCTGCAGCAAGCCCGATCCCTCTCATCAGATGAAGAGCAAAAGCCCCAGCAACATCAAACACCGCTGGAACAGGCTCTTAGAGATAATAAACCTCCCAGAGTAGACTTCTCACAGACAAACTCCACAGCTTTCAACAGCATTGCTTCCAGAGATCAAAGAAAAGAACAAAAGTAGGATCAATCTGATGTGTTTGTTTTAGAGCCTAAAAGAGAAGGAAAGACCAAGTAATTTGTTATAGAGTTTAGAGCGAGCTTCTCTTCTTGAGGACAAGACTTACAGCACACGATCATTCTCGACACGCGATGCAAAGCACCCCCTTGATCTTACAAAACATTTAGGCTACTTTCTGGGTTGGAGAGCTTGCACACGCACAGCACACGGCGCCCTGCAAACGCGACGTGCTCTCGCAAGGAAAGGCAGAGGCAGTCCGCAGCCAGAGTACATCACACAGGGGGATAATCAATGAATATTTTGTGAGGCACCTAATGCAAAACCCCTCCCTTGCTCTCAGCGGTCACTCGGGTTAGCCCATGATCCATCCCATGCCGTATCCTTATCAGCCGCCCCCACGCGCTCCCCTGCAGTAATCCTCTCTGCGGGGAGAAAGCGCAGCTCGATGCACTGCCTGGCTGCTCTCTCCTCTGAATTATTTAATGGGAAGAGTCAGGTAGGCTGCAATTCTAACAGCAATAAGCAGAAAGATTTATTTATTTATGAACATATTTCAGTGTCTGGGTGCCTTGTCCTAGCAACTGAAGCCAGCTGTTCACCTCTGCGGTACTGTCACAGAGAATACAGAGGGTCAGGGATGGGTCAGCTTTAGTCTGATAGTTTTGTGCAGTAGCATCTTAGCCTCAAATCCATGTGTGACAGAGCAAGGAGGATCCGGCATGATTTATTTTCTATTTTCCCTGTCTCCATTCTGATTTCTTGGGGTCAAACACCAGCTCTGGGAACAGAAAGCCTGGTGAGAAGCAGGCAGGGTGGAAACGTCCCACTCGCTGCCCTCCGTCCCAAGGAGCTGTTTCCATCCGAGGCCGCTCTCAGTGGAGATTGTCAGGCAGATCCGCAAGGACGTTTTCATGACTTGTGCAAACGCCCACAGGAGACTAAAGGAGGTGGCTCATCCTTTACTGGGAGCGGGACCCCAGCCTCCCAACACCAGCATGATAATCTCCCTGTTTTCCTAAGTCCAGCAATCACACTTCAGTGCTTTAAAAAGCAGGCGGAGTGTGTGACACCTGTGAAACGTGAGCTGCTCCCATCTGCTGCCCCTTCTGCGAGGGATTTCTTCACAAATGGAAAGGACCAGGGCCTCAAGCTGGTGCAAAGGAGCTTCTACAGCTCTGCGGGGATGGACGGGGCTGTGCTGAGTCTTCCTGGCTCAGGATCTGGCAGAAAAACGTTTCCATAGCATGGTATCTACAGACCGTAATTACACCTTGCAGTAGCTCACAAAACCCATGGCTGGGTGTACAGATCCTCCGACAACCCTGTTTTGAAGAAAGCATCATGGCAATACAAAGAAAAACCACAGGAGTCTGCAATTTCACCAGGAGTTTGGACTTCAGGCTGTGCTTTCCGTGCGAGTTTGGGTGGGGGGTTAGCAGCCAGCTTCAGCTCCCGTGGTTCCAGATGAGTCTGTCTGTCCCACTGCTGAGATCTAACACTGCTTCAATCCCAAAATATATTTCTCCAGGGGAAGCGCTCAGACCTTGGCTGTTCGTAGCACATCTTTTTGATAGCTCCAACCTTTCCCCCCCCTTTTTTTTTTTAACTCCTCTTTTTCTCCAGGATGGCAAGTCACTCCCTGAGCATGGGACCACTCCGTCCCCATGGGTGCCCCATCAGCCATCGGTTCTGCCACCCCGGAGCCGTAGCAGGTCCCTTGGGCATGCCGTCCTGCCTTCGTGAGCACAGCACTCCTGGAGCCATCCAAAGAAAACCATGTGGTTTTGCAAGACGTTTACACATAACTGAAAATGCATTCATCATCTGCTTCGGTGGGATTAGGCAGATTAAAGCAGCATTTAATTTACTGATGTACCAAGAGGTGGCTGTGAGCTGACCAGGGACAAGCAAAGAGGTGACCTGGAACTGCTTGCCCAGCCCTGCTCTCGACCTGGGCAGCACCTCCAAGTTTTGGTTCCCATCTGTGAAATGGGAACAGCGTCAGGGAATGATTTTGGTAAAGTGCTGCGAGATGGATGAAAACCATGCTATTAATGCCCAAGAGCCATTTTTACAAAGCAGAATGGAATCAGTTCTCTCCCTGCAGAACAAGACACATCGGAGCATACCAAAAGCTGCTGAATTTAATTAAAATCATACTATTGTGTTACATTACTCATCTCTGGAAAGAAGCACCTCATGCTGTGCCAAAGTTTAGACACGTCTTCTGAAAAATTACGATTTGCTTTTATTGGTGGTCTGGAACTTGCAAAAATTCTCACAAGATTAATTCTGATAGAAATTCAGTGGGGAAACAGCAAGCTACATCATCAGATAACACAAAGATGATGATTTTGCAGGAGAGTACTTACAGTGTTTAGCACAGTGCACTGCACAGTGCCCAAGGGTTAGCTGCATGCCCTGCTTTATCTTTAGCTCAAATCTGAACCGAGTATTTCTGGAGACTATGAGACAAGAAAATAACAGCTCGTATAATTTTATGTTTCAACACATTATCGCATTTTTAAAAAATTCTCATGTACCAATGCTTCGCTCAAGAAAGCGGCACGATTTTCTCCTCACTTCAGCTCCACATTGACGATAACAGATGGATAAAATCAAAAGGGGAATCCAGAAACATCTTTCTCAAAAAGAAAGGGAAAAAAACCCCCAAACCCTCTGGGGTAACAGCACAACCAATCACTAGGAAATGGTTTGGCCCAGATCTCTGACTCAGAAGAAAACTAGATTTGAAAACTCCGTGGCTGAAAATCAATGGCAAGCGTAGCGAGCAGGGACATCGGCAGCCCTGCCTCCCGGTGGGACGTCTCCATGGCCCTGGTTCCACCAAGAATGCGCGAGCAGCAGGTTGGGGAGGAGGGAGGATGCTCTTGCAGCCCACGTGCTGGCTTGAAACTGCAGCAGTGCCCTGCCGAGCCCAGCACTGGGGCAGGGGGTTTGCACCCACCATGGAGGGAGACAGCCAGAGCCCTCGCCCCGGCGAGCCAGCGCAACTAACCCAAGCTCAGGGCACGCTCACTCTGGGCAGATGGCACCGCTCACCCGGGGAGCATAAAGATAAATCACAGCCAGGACATAAAGACCCGGGACGCAGCCCACGGTATTTAACAACATCCCCACAAGGCTCTGCAATTGCCTAACTTCGGAAAACACTCTGTTAAAACAAAAACCTTGAAAGCGCCATTTTGAACTTGTAGCAAAGCAGCACAAGGAGATCTTTTAGTAGTCCGAGCAGCAGTTTCTCTGCTGTACCTGAGCAGCTGCAATCCTATGAAGTGCATGCCAATAAACACAAATAACTACCTAAATAGTATTTCTGCCTGCTTCCAGACCAATGCCAGCACTGCTGGCTGTTTGCACGAAAGCACCACCAGCATGTCCCAGCCAAGCGGGGTCCTACTGTGCAACGTAAACCACATCTGAACAGACCACCTGGGCTGAGCAGCACTTTCTGGGGTCCACAAGGAAAAAAAAGACATGTGCTTCCCCCTCTGCGGTGGGGTGCAAAGACACGTGGTTTGTCCCAGAGCACCTGAGTACACCTCTCTCCAGGCGCAGCCCATGGCGGTGCCTCCACCCCGAGCCCTCCTGTCCCCCAGCACCAGGAGCCCCCCACCTCCAAGCCCCCCGTTTGGGACCAGCCGAGCCTGAAGCCCTTCTCCATCCTTGGGGCAAGGACTGCATTTCAGAGAGACCTTTCCAGCACCTTTGTCAACCTATGCGCTGACCCTGCACAGGAGAGAAAGCTGTTTATGCCTTGCTGTTGCACCCAAAGGTGAGATGGTGCAAGGGTGGCCAGTGACACAAGAGGGAGCTTTGCACTACACGGGCAAAGTCAATGAACAACGACAGGGCAGGTGCACCCCAAAAACCAGCAAGCCCCACATGTGACTATTAAGCAGAGCTGTGCACATCAGAACTGTATCTTCATTATGCAGAGCTGCTGGTGGGGAGAGGGCGAGAGAAACTGCCTTTGCTTTTATTAGCAGCATGCTTACGGGGTGACCTCAGCATCTCCCAAGCCGACAAAGCAGCGGCACAGGAAAACATGTCAACGATATTCTTCAGACTCTCTTAGGAGTAGGTCTATGAGGATACATACTTGCCAAAATAAATGTGTTAAAGACGTTTTTAGCTGGAAAGGAACTGCTTTTAGCCAAAGATCTTGCTTATGACAAAGGAAGAAGCTTTATGGTCACTCCTAAAGAAGGTCTGTCCATGTCACAGGAAACCATCTCCACTTGCCACCCGGCTTGCGAGGTCTGTGGCTGAACCTCTGCAGATTTGTGCTGGTCACGACTGGTGGTCAGTCCCAGGACTGGTCCCAGTCCCACACTCCCTGGAGCACAGGAGAGCGCTGCACAGCAACCGTACGTACCTCCAGCCACGGATTCCTTCCACAACCTTCTATATCCATTTTATAGCAACACTTACAGTGCGTACAATGGATACACAACGGCAGTAAAAAAAATAATGGGTAGAGTGCAATTACAGAGAGTGCATTGGCAATGAATAAAACAGCCCCTGTAAAACCAACCATACAGGAGAAAAGGTCCCCATAACTATCTCCCCACCAGAAAACACTCCAGGACTTCATCATTAGTGACTTTAATTGTCTGCCATTTTCACAGATGGCCGGATCCGCCTCCTGTGTTGAGCTACCATCCCCAGGGGCAGGGGGACCAGAGACCAACTATGATCAGCATGAAACCTCCATCATGCTGGAGAATCTTTGCAAATCCCATAAAAGATTTCCCCTTATCTCCCTTCTCACCTCCTTGATCAGCTACGCTAGGGTTTGTGCCATCCCATCTTTTGCAAGAAGTGGGCTTTGCTGGCAGGATCACAAAGTCACCTTTACAGGGTCAGCCCCCCTGCAGACGTAAGGGTAACCCCACACCATGGTGGGGCTCAGACAGAGACGGGGAAATGGATTAAAGTCATGCAACCTGGACAAAACTCTAGGTTTAATTCTGAACTGGTGGATGAAGCACTGAGGAGTTTCCAGATCAAACACAGCTGACCAGTGAAAGACACACACTGGGAGCAAAGAGACATGCACATTTTGCAGGGCAGTGGCTCGAAGCTGCTCGCGCAGGTCCAGCTCCATTTGACCCCCTCTGCCCCCTCGCCTGCAGGCAGGCAGGCAGGCAGGCAGGGCACTGCCACGCTGAGGAATGCTGCTTGCTCAGCACGGTAATATTACAACCCCATGAACGGCACAGGCGGGATGCTTGTGACTCTCCCTTCCCATCCCTCCTCCCTTTCACCCACACACACATCCTGATATTATTGGCAAGCCGTTAAGTACAGAAACTCCAGGGTTGATAACGCTGCAAACCTCATTTTGAGCAACATCAGGCTGTTTCAATAGTTTACCTGGGCAAAGCTGAGCAACACTGAACCTCGTCAGCAAGGCACGGGGTTTGCAGGCAAAGCAGGGTGGTAGGAAAGTCTCCTCTGGGTTAAATCCCCACTGATGGGAGGATGCTGGTACAGCTCCTTTAGCTGCCTTGAACTTGAGGCGGCTCCAATGTGGGCTAATCCCAGCGCTGAGCTTCTCTCCTCTCATCTCACTATCTGCATTGTAGAGATGGGCAAAATGGAGACACGATGGCCTGGATGGTGGTCTGCACTCCACAGGGTGCCTGTGGGCACCCCAGCCCTGACACCCACTTGGCACTGGACCTGCAGGGGGGTGGAGGGCACCCAGGGGGTCAGACAAGCATCAGGACCGGTGCCAGCCCCTACTTTGGAGAGCCAGGAGGGTTTCTCTCCTCCACTGATGTGTCCAGCCTCCTGTAAGCAAAATAGCAAATCCCAGCTCCTAATGTACAGGACTTTCGGAGGACTCACAGGAATCCAAAGCGCCATCACCTCTCCCCGAGATCAAAGCTGCCCTGCAGCCACAGGCAGGCAGCAGACAGCTCCCAGTCCCAGCAAATCTCCTCCGTCACCTCAGGGCATGCGACGTGCAGCGGTTAAATGCCAAGAAAATCAGCATTTTGACTTGTATTTATTTATTTGTTTAAATGCAAGGTAAACCTCAGCCCAGGGCGATGGGCTGGCCTCACTGTGTTTGCCTGGAGGTAAAACTAATGTCACTTATTCTTCTGACCAGCTGCCCCCAGGTAGCTGTGCCGTGCCACAGACCCGAGGGGGTCCTGCCTCCGCCCATCGCCCCCGGGATGGGGAAAATACAACCATCCCCTTCTGCTTCTTTCCACCGTCCGGCCAAAGCACTGCCGCTGCTCCCACAGGAGAAAACCTCCTCTTGACAAATAGGATTCACCCCTCCTCCCCATTTGCAAATGTTTTTAAATCTATTTTATTAACTGCAGTGCCTTCTGCAGAAAGTCACGGAGAGGTTCAGTTCATATATAAAGGATTTACTTAGATTAAGGGCCTCAGTAAAAGGCCTTTGAACATGCTAACTCCTTCCCGTTTTCAGATGGTTTCACTGTGCACACATTAAAAATGCATGCAGGCAGCATGAGCCAATATTCCTTAACCTCCTGCTTTGCTTGCAAAACTCTGCTTCCAGGAAAAACATATATCTTGGGGAGATGAAAAAACACGTCCCCTCTGCTCACAGCTCACATTCAGCCGGTTGAGCTCACTCACACGAGGTGGACGACAGCCGGAGCCCAGAGGACGCCGGGATGTACCATGGGCAATGGAGAACAGCCAGGGCCGCAGCAGGAAAGTCTTAAGGAAAAAAAAAGCTTTAAGAAAAAAAAATCCTGGTTTATTGGGACCTGCAACAAGAAGTCCTGTTGTCCTCCAGAGAGCTGAGTGTGCTCGAGAAAACTTGGAAAGGGAATGAAAAGCCATGCTCCAGAGCACAGGAGAACCTTTGCGCAGTACCCCTGTACAACCACGCTGCTTCTGTCTGCTGCAAGATCCTCTCACCTAACTTGGAAGAATTCAGTGCCAGCCACCGTGAGAAACGGGGTAATGGACTTAACGGGCTGCGAGTTGGGTCTGCAGTGGAAACTCCTGGTGTCCTGGCTGAAAAATAAAGGCTCCTTGTTCAGAGACAGCCACGGACGGGCAAGGAGCACGGTGGTAACTTCTCACCGTGACTGCTGACAGTCCTCCAGACAGATGGAGGAAAGGATGAGAAACAATAACAATTAAAAAAAAAATCCCCTCTCCTTAGCCGATGGGCAACGTTACACAATGAGGATCTTTTTCTTTGTCCTGACACACAGCCCTGTAAAATGACGCACAGATAAAAACCCCAGGAAAAGGGGTTTTTTTGTGCTCCTGTGCTCCCAAACGAGATCAAAAGGCAGTGCTGGGAAAGGCTGCCTGCGCCCACGGGAGCAGGCAGGTCTCGTCTCCAACGAGCCAGGTGAACAAAGGCATTTCTCACCTCCCCATTTCTGCAAGGGGAAAATCAGACATACAAAGCTAAGGGATTTGCCCAGGGCCATGTACGGCACCTGGGGCAGAGCCAAGATCCGAACTTAGTTTCACGCATCCACTTTCCCTTCAGCGTGTGTCTTTATCCACAAAAGCATCTTTCCTCTGATGACCTTAACTTAAAGAGAGAAAACCTGCCTTTTTCTAGGAGGCACCAATAAGCCTCTTCTCATCGAGGGGCTTGTTATGCATGGGGCACTATCCAAAAAATAACCCAGTGCAGTGTTGGTGGTCCTTGCAACTACACGCTTTTTGATTAGTGGGGAAACATCGTCTGTGCTGTTTGCACAGCCTCGTGCAAGAGAGAAATCTATTTTTGCAATCATTAGAGACCGTCACCTGCTAGGAGGTAAGTCAGCGATGCACCGTGCTGGAGGGTGACGCTGTTTTCTGCAGGACTTCTGAAACCTGCGACTGGGACTAGGACAGAGCAGGAGGAGGAAAGACGCAGCACGGGCTGTAGCTACAGCTGCGATAGATTAAGCCCAGCCTTAGCAGTGTGCTGCAAACAAAACATTGCATTCAGGATCTTTTTTTGCCATGTTTTGCTGCTTGTAGCTTGTTTCTTGGAAGAAACACTCTGTCATCTCAACATAGCTATCCTGATAGCTATCTGATTTACTCTGTGAAACAGAGTTTCTCTGGCAAGGTTCATGTACCCAGAAATTATTAGACAGAAAGACTATTTTTTTTTCACTGACTAGCATACAAGATTGATTTTTATTTTTCTACCCTACATGCCGTGAAATTCATTTAAGGACAAGTAATAGCCTTTGGGATTTATTTCATTCTTAATTTGCGTGATCCTGATTCTTAGACCCCAAAATAGGCGTTGGAGCAGAGCCACATTTATGCTATGGGGCTGAAGACCACGCAATCCATACACCATCCTAACTGCACTGTATTTACCACGTTCTTGAGCGCCGTGCCTAAACCAACAAGACTTTTCCCATTTATTTCAATGGCAGCATCTTCACTGGGGGAGGGAAGGGTAGGGACCCCAATCATCACTGGGGACCCCAGTGAGCTGAGGGGCAGCAGCAGCCGACATGAGCAGTCCCTTCGGGGAGCCAGAGATGCTGCTGGTTCCCACAGATTAAATTAATTCATCTGAGATTAGTTTCTGTCATTGAGGCTTTTGTGATGGTGTAGCAAGAAATAATCTAATTAAAAGGAAAAAACATGCAGCAATGGACAAAGTGAGGGCTCTCTGACTGCAGGGGACAGCGGTGATGGGAGGGGACACCCTGGGAGGGTATTTTCCAGCTAACGGAGCGACAGCATTTTCTGTTCTTGCAGAGCTGGCAATGGGGAGGAGAAGCAGGGTTAATACGCAGGAAAACAGAGTTAGAAGCAAAGACCCACTAAGCTCTGTGCTATTCTTGTGTAATTATGGTGCCAAAGGCTTCCAAGATAAGGGATTTTAGTGGGAACCGTAAATGCTGGTTGTAAAATGAACGAGAAAAAGCCACATATCCACAAGAATAGCAAAGCCTCCCTGCTCCTGGCTCCCAGCTATCGCCCAACCCGCCCATCCCTGGCAGCAGGAGACCTCAACAGAAACACCAGTGATTCAGCCAAAGCCTTTCCCAGAGGACGGCCGGCTCATTCATCCTCTGAACTGACACCCGGACCTCCCTGCCTAGGGAAGGGCTTTGCCAGGGGTGACACATTGCAACCTCTGCCAGCGACGCCCCGAGACTTAAACCCAGCCCTTGCAAAGGCACTGCAGCTTGTGCATGTGGGTTCCCCCATGACTCCCTGCCTCCAAACGCCTTGGATATTCTTTTCCCGTAAAATAATAATCACTGCAGGCTTCTCCAGGACTCAGGGCTATCCTTAATAATAAATAGTCCCTAACTTACAGCACGTCTTTATTCCTCAATGTGCTTTATAAACCTTCGCCCCCTGAATCTCCCCCCAGTCCCGGTGGGATCTGTCAGATTGCTGTTTAACAGATGGGAAGGCTCCGAGTTTGTTTTACACGTGAAAAGCTGTTCCCCTCCAGCGATATCAGTGCAGTCAAGGCAGTGAAAATAAGTTCAAACAGTGGAAATCGTGGGGTGGGGTGGTGGGCATGGGCAGCAGGGCTAGAAGTAAAGCAGGGGCCCCATCCAGCCCGCGTCCCCACAGCCTGGCTGTGGCTGGCCCCGGGACGCAGCCGCAGACCACTGCCATGCTACACCCTGACCAGAATAGCAGCAAGACACGTTCTGCGGAGAAAAGCAAATGTGTTCTATAGCTGGGGGGAAAAAAACACACAACCCCCCCAAAAAAGGAGGAAAGGTACTTCAGGCTGAGAACTCTTCTCAGGTATATCTGTAGTCCTAATGAGAAGATGTTGCCAGATTAATACTAAAAATGCACACTAACAAGAAAACCAACTGCAAACCAATTTTGCAGGGAATTGAACAAAGATCAGGATAAGAGCTCTGCTTAATAGGACTGTCTGCTGTTTTTAATACCTTCTCCATTATTCCTTCAATTAGCAGAGGAGGAGGAGCCCCGGCAGCAGGGCTGCCCACCCTGGGTGCCAGGGCCAGGTTACTTATTAACCCCCATTACCCACTCCGCAATGACGTGCCTTTATCAAAGCCAGGAAGAAATTTCCCAGCTGTTAGCGACTGAAAGGCCACCTGGGCACTTCTGCACAGGCCGAGGAGCAGGGCAGGTGGGGACAGTGGGGTGACACCACAGCTCCGCAGGCAGGGCAAAAGGGACGGGCATCGCTGGCTTTCCTGGGATCCCGGACCTCAGCTGCGTAGCCCCTGCAGAGGGGACCTGAGCAAAACCTCCAGCAAGAGACACTAAAACCCACCCTGCTACCCTCCCCAGCAGGCATATTGCACACAACTCGTGACATCTTCACTTATTTTATTTGTAAACTATTCCTGAGCAGCCTGTAAGGTGCTTTTACAAGTACCCTACCTATATCCCGAAGGCATCCTTGATGTCTGTTTAACCCTAATATGTGTAGCTTCTAAAGAGTCTGATGTGATTAAATACTAGGAATATGGATAGGGAGAGAGAGAAACATTATTTAAAGCATCATATTGAAAGGATCTTACCTAATTCCTTTGGTTTGAGCAATACTGTGGAAGGAGAGTCTGGATACTGCAGAGATCACCTGGAAATGAGAGAAAAAGATGCTGGTGTGCTTACTGAAGACAGAAGAAGGTTTGGTGGGAACTCGAGGACCCACAGCCTGGTATTTGGACCTGAACACCCGCTGAAATGGATGTGCTCCAGTCCCCCGCATCAGTGTCACAGTACATCATAATCAGGGCTTGGAGGACACCATCAGTGCAAACACTGCTTTTGGTTTTACCACTGAGCATAAAAGACGTTTAACCCTCAGCTATAAAGATACCCATTCAACAGCGTCATCCGAGGAAACTCCATCCCACCGCTCATATAATACATCCAGACCTGCTCCAAGAGGTTCTATGCAACACTGAGAACCACTGAAAAAACCCTCTTACTTTGTGTTTTATCACAAAAGGTTTGTAACTCCTTTTGTCTCTCCCCACACAAAATGATCTTATCGAGGCAAACTTGCCAAGACTGAATGGTTTTGACTTCTTGCATTTCAATAAAGATGCATCATCAGTTTGTCAGAGGTGAGTGCAGACCATCGCCCTTTTCTGGCGGAAAACAGCCAGAAGTGATTCAATAACAAAATATTTTCATCAGCATCACAATCAGGAACAGTAAAGCCACCAACTTCTTCTGAAAACTCCCAATTTTGCTGGAAGTTTTAATTGCTATGCAGAATTTTCAATGAAGACAAACAAAGAATGGTTTTAGTCCCTTATAGATATAAAACATGTTTTACTCTTGCTCATATGCATCATTTCAAAGCTAGATTGAAAAAACAAACCTATTATTTTTGGACTGGTTTCCCATCCACTGGAATGAATAGAGATGCCTGCGTCCAGGACACAGATAAAGGACTTTTTGAGCGGTCCCTGCTGTCCAGGGCCCCCGGCTCTCCTCCAGGCATACAAACCCGAACACCACAGGGGCTGTGACTGCCTGGAGCTGCCCTGCACCCAACCCAGCCGTCAGGCACCCGTTAGCACTGCTTTCTTTAGGGACCGACCGTGTGCCCCCCTGCTGAGGGATCCTTCCTTGCTAAGCCACCTTCGGATCAGTCACCCAGGGGAGCACGTGCCCTAAATGAGTAAGCGCCTGACTTCTCTCCTGGGACTGCCGTGGGTGCTTGAAGCCTCTCTCCCTCCCGTGCTATTATCCCAGAACATCAATCAGAATCGCATCGCGGATCCTCATGCAAATCCTTCGCGCTGCAAGAGGCATGCAAGCACCAGGCTTGTTTTGGGGGGATGCACGCATACGGTTCCTCGGCACTGTCCTGGAGCCTGAGCTCCTCCTGCTCTGGCAGATCCTGCTCCAAACCCCGTCTTCTCCTCCACACTTTTGCAACCTTCATCCCTCTAATTTTTCTTTTCTTTTACCATTGCCGTGAATTCCAGCCCAGCTGTCGGCTGCCAGTGCCCCACACGTGGACCCGAACCCGAGGCAACAACAAAGGAGCTGCCACAGTTTGGCATTTAGCGGTTGACTTTCACATGGAGAACAGAGATGCTGAATTATTCAACAAGGCCAACGCAACTCTGTGAATGTCAAAACTTGGCCAAGTTTCTCCCTGGTATAAAATGTCACTAACGGGAGTTCAACGCAGAAAGGAGCTCCAGAGCAATAGGGAATCTTCCTCGTACCTCGGACACTTTATTGCCCCCACGCAATGCTTCTAGCAAAAAAGGGCTTTACCAAAGCATCCTTCCATGTCCTTTTTTTTTTTTTTGTTAAGATGCTGCCCCTGACAGTTCCCTGTAAGCAGAGGACACGGATAAGGGATTTTTTTTTTAATTAGACAAAGCATTACTTTTGCTACTGCTGTCCTGAGCATATTTTAGCCTATTTCTCACTCTTGAGAGCCCATCTGGATAGCTACCAGACCATCACCCCTAGCACGTCTGGTTTTATAGGGATGCCCTGGAGCCACTGATTACGGACCATAATTATTGTGCAAGTAGAAGAGAAACGGTAAACTTTCTCAAGCAGAAATTTAGTGACACAAACATAAAAGCAGTACAGTTCCTCATTTTACTGTAATCTAACAAAAAAGCAGCACAGAGAAAGGTGGGTCGCTTCTGGAAAAGGCGCTTCAGCCACGTGCTCTCCTGCCAGCAAGGTCCCAGGGCGAGCCGGCAAGATTCCCACCTCCGTTTTGGGGAGGTGTTGAGCAAGCCTGGCTCTCCGAGTCCCTCTCACACCCCTATCTCTGGCCGGTCTCTCGTTTGCTCTGGCTTTGAGGAGCGTCAAGCAAAGACGTGGCTTCTGGTAATGCCATGCTTCAATGAGCAAACCTGCTCCGGAGAAAGCGAAAGGGGCTGAGCCCCCTTGGAAGGAGAAGGCAGCCCTGACCGTGAGCTCCATGCGAACCACGTCCCTCCCAGCGCTCCAAAGCGCAGGCTGTCATTTCAATCTGCATTTTTAAATAAGGTTGGCTTTGCCTTTAGAAATGACATGAACAGCAACAGGAGAAAGCAGGTTAAAACATAACCAGGAGTCAAAGAAATCAGGTCTTACTCCCCAAATTGTCAGCAATTTAAAACACCACTCCGGGCACGTTACTAAATCTCTCTGTGCCGCAGTCTCCCACCTCTAAAATTCTCCCCAGTTTGGGAGAGGAGGTGGGACTGAGTTCCTTAGCATCCATGAAAGGCTCCAGGGCTCGTCAAGGCAAAGCGGCGGCGCAGAGCATCGCTGCCGGCGAGCAGTACCTGCAAACGCCAAGCCCAAACAGGGCGCAGAAGCTGGAGAGGCAGCTGGCAGCCCCCAGCCCCACTCCATGGGGCTTAAAATAGTCCAAGGGAAGTCCTGGACTGATTGAATGAGTCTCTTCTGCGGTCTATTATTAGACTTCTAAAGTACAAAAATCAGTTTATGAATCAGACAGTTATACCGCAGGGTTTGACTTCCAGGGAAATTTAAGAGAAAAGCGCACTGTTCTCTACGCCAACAATTTTTGCTTTGTTCTTTTATGAAAAGCCCCAAGCACTGAACATCCTGGCACATCAAAGCCCGGGACCTGGTTCCAGCGACGAGCCAGCGTGCACAGACGCGCTTGCCTACGCTTAGGCTCCCAAATCGACGCTCAGGTACGTAAGCAAAGCGACCTACTTTGAGGGATCAGGTACAAAGAGCCTCCGTGAAGCCTGGCATCTCCGAAAGCAAGACTGAACAGTAACTGTCCCAATATCAGGGAGTATTTTTCCAACAACAACTCCTGCTAAGGCAGCAGCCAAGAGCAAGAAAAGCCAAGTGCAACCCCAGCTCCTCTTACAGCTCCTGTGCTCCAGCCTGCCAGCCCCCAGCCAGGGAAGTGCTTAAGCATGCATTTAAGGATAAGTAATCCTCTCAATTTCAACGGGATTAAACATTCCTCAAAGTAAGTAAATCCTTAAGTGTTTGCTAAACTGTGTCTCATTTTCCCTGTAAAGCAGCTTCTTATTTGCAGAGAAACCCAGTAATATTTCCTGCCACTCCTGGCTATCATTTTCTATCAGGCCAGGCAGGATCCGCGTTGTTACGCACCCACGCAGCAGTGGGCACGAGGGGTTCCTGATCTCATCTGAGGCTTTTCGTTGCTTCTGCAATACAAAGACATATTAACACAACTAATACAGATAGGACACTAAGTGGAATTATGTTGACTAGTTATTTATACCTCCCCTTTCTTTTATGGCAGCCTGGAAATGCAGACGCTTTGTTTCCCAAGGCAGATGGTATAACCAAAAAAGATTTCTTGCTGTAGGGTATCAGTTCCCTTCAGATTTACGCTGATTATTTCATAAGCTCAGATCTTTAGGTTTCCCCTCTTAAAACTAGCCTGCTGCTCAAAACTGGGAAACCAGTAGAACCGAGGCTGCTGCATCCTGGAAGTGCTCCCGGAGCACGCCCGGAGCCTGGAGCAATAGCTTCCAAATATTCCTGGTCCCTTGAACCACACTTGAAAAGGCTACAATGACCAAAACTGCATCATGCCCGAATGCCGTGCCACCGCACCAGCTGGGGTAGCACTGAGGGCTCTCCCGGCCCCATCCCGGGGCAGCGATGCCCCGGGGGAAAGCACCCTGCTCAGCACCGGCAGACGAGAGGGTTAGCAAAGCCATCTGAACTTGCTGCTTGGGAAAACTATACTTTTATCCGTGCGTTTGTCTTCCAGGAGAAGGCGGGCTGCGGGCTTAAACAACAGGGGCTTATACAGATTATTATTATTATTATTATTATTATTATTATTATTATTTCTTCACCCATTTCTCAATGCAATTTCCTCTAAGAAAACTGCATTCAGCATGCAAACATTACCATAAAAGCTATATATAACATCCTGCTGATAATAAGATGCCAGAAACGGAGCTATAGAGGTATGCAGAGCAGGTGATGTACAGACAGAATTTCTCTACAGTCGACCTGCAAAGGGTTAGCGGGAAATTTCTGGTGGTTTCACTGTGAAAGGTGAGGGATGACCTTCACATTCCTGACGTTCCAGTTTGTCTTGTATTTTCAGACATGAGCTAAATCCAACCACCCAGCTGATCATTTACCGACCAGCACGCCGCACGGGATGAGATCACTGCTGTGAATCAACAGAACCAGAAACAGAGCACGAGGGCCATGCACATGATTTCACAGGCTGAACGTCAGAGGTCTCGTGGAGACCCTGATTTAAAAAGGCACCAAGTTCTGTACTTCATGGGAAAAAGAAAGAAAAGAAAAGAAAAAAAAAAATCAAGTCTCAAACTGGGTTCCTCACATTCACTGGTCACTTTGCAAGAAACCTGGCTGAGTAAAGAAACGGGATTTTTGAAAAGAAAAAACAAAACAAAACCATACCAAACCCCCACACCACCACCATACGAAATCCACCACTTTTCTTCTTCCTTACCACCAACACTTTCTTTTAGGAATTACGAATTTAAAAATAAACTAAAGCAAAACAAAAAATAAATGATTACGCTTACTGCTCTTCTATTTCCTCCAGCATTGTTTATTGCTGATGGTACCTCTGTGCATCTAGAAAACTCTCAAATAAACTCTCTCCTTATTTGAAAAAACAAACTGACCCAGCTGGGCTGGAGAACACTTTGCATAGGAGGAACTCCCCAGCTCTCTGTGCTCCATGAGCGTGCCTGCAGAGCCCGAGCAAGCTGCAGGGCTTACAGCCAGGCTCGCAGCCCATACCGAGCCCCAGCAAGGTCATGCGTTCCCAGAACAAACGAATCTTTGCTTCTAAGCAAATCAGGAGCTCTGCACAGTGGCGATAAGTCTGGGCAGAGACCTCGATGTTGCCACCTCCGCACATACCCGTCTGAGGGGGGAGGTGGTTTCAGAGCCTGAAATCACACGGAGTCATTTTCTGGTTTGCCCCTAAACTCATGAAGGGCAGAAGAAATCCTCAGGCCAAACATCCCCAGCCCCTGTGTGGGTAGAAACCTGACTCCAAATTCAGAGATAAGCTGGTTAAATTATTTCTGTGTTGGACAACGGCATCCAATAGTAAAAACACTGATGTGAAGACTCCCAGCGACAAGGCTACTAAAATAAAAGCAGCCATGAGAGCAAGTAGGATTTGACCCAGTTGCCTCCAGTTTGTGGTGCTGGAGAACCCTGTACTTTCTCCTGTTGCTGCACTGGTGCTTGTGGCAGTGGCCGGTGAGGTGGCCGGTCAGCTCGTGTTTGCTCTTCTCCGCCTGCTGAGAAGCATCCCTGCCCACCTGGGGCATCTCCCAGCGCTTTCCACCTAGATGCACACAAACACCGGGCTGTGCACAAACAGGACCTGGTATTTGCAAACCAAAGTGTCACCAGCAGTTTCCAGCCTCCCATCTCCTCCGTTTGCATATGCCTCTCCCATGATTCGTACCTCAGCTAGACCAGCCCTGGAAAGTCAGCACAGCCAAGCCCCGAGTGTGAGAGCCAACACAAAACACAACCTGCTCGCTCTGGATCAATTATTTGTGCTCCGTGTGTGCTATTGCCTAGCGCATAAACCTGCAAAACCTTACAGCACGTGTGCAGCGAGCACAGCAAACATTAAACCTACAGCTGCCTTCCAGCCCTCTCCCCAGACACCGCGCAGCCGGGGCTGCTGCCACTTGAGCATCCCACAGATGTTGCTGGGAATTCCTTAAATCAACATCTGATACAACCCGGTACCCGAGAGAGCATCGCTGTACATGGCTACGGCAGGAGAGAGGCAGCCGCTGGCCAGGCAGGAGGAAATCAGACTGCGGTGCATTATTTCCTTAGGATGCCAAGGGCGGGCAGAGCCCCATTAAGGGATCAAATCAGTTTGAATTTCCTACACCCAAGGCTCTCTCCTCTCAGCTGGACCTCATCCACCCAGCTGGCTGCTGAGGACAAGGGCTATTAACTAATAATCCGTTCGGACAACTGGCTTGAGCCTTTCCAGTGCCTGCCTGAACGGTTTCCCCTGCGGCTCCTCTCCGCCCGCGCGGGGATGCCACGGCTTCGCCTCCCAGTCCCACTCGTGCCAGGCGGAAAGGCAATGCGCCGGGGAAGCGTGGCGTTTGCTGGCATGCAGCGTTTGGCGAGGCGCCAGCTGAGCGGATTTCGGCTGATACATATTTGATAAGGTTTTTAAATCAAAGCCAGGGAAGTTCTCCCGCGACGGTGTGTCCAGGCTTCTCTCCCCGTATTTCACTACAAGGACCACACAACAGATGGGGAACTCCGTGATGGAGGTATGGTAAAGCCTCTCTCCTCCTCCAACAAATACCCATTCCAGGGATCCTTGACTGCCACTCCCTTTTGATTTACTGAAATATCAGCAACTTGTGACATTGCTATGGAGCTGCAGATGAGCTTTAAGCACCCATCAAATCACAGGAGACGGAAGAACCAGAAACGTAAAACAAAACCCGTTTGCCAGAGCAGGTAGGAAACAACAGAATTGCTCAGCTTCCAGCAACCCTCTGGGTTTGCTGCTCCCTTGGCCTCAAAGATGTGTGTGCAGCATTAAGTGCTGTTCTCAGGGAAGCAGTAAATATCATCCTAAAGCCCAAACAGCAGTTTGGTGGAGAGCTGGCCAGGGATGCTAGGACAGCGTGCCTCACCAGGGCTGGACTTCCAATCTGCAAACTGGATGCAGGAAAACCAGGTACAAGCTGGATTTTGCTTCTGAAATTCAGCAAGGAAGGCTGGACGTACACGCTCCTTCCTTTTCTAAAGGCATCCTTGGTCATGGAAGTAGCAAAGGGTTAAAATAATCTCAAGTGAACATCTGACACAGATTGTCCCTGAGACCTCTTAGCCACAGTTCAGAGCACCCGTGTCAGGCTGCGTTATGGTTACTGCCACGTTACAGGGATGAGCGATTACACCTCTCAAGATAATGAGGTTAAGCAAGCCCTCTAACAAGAGCCCATCGTCAGAGATGCACTTTCCAGGCAAAAGCATCTTTACCAAAAACTCCTCTGAGAAAGCACAAAGGAACACGCACCAAAGTTTTGTGTTATTTCCCTACAAGGCAGCTGGGGA
The DNA here is from genome assembly GCF_018139145.2 of Gymnogyps californianus. NCBI lineage: Eukaryota > Metazoa > Chordata > Aves > Accipitriformes > Cathartidae > Gymnogyps > Gymnogyps californianus. The sequence continues at coordinate 8,454,948 of NC_059488.1, forward strand.
GGGAGTGAGCCCCCAGCAAGCCTGCCTTCACAGGAGCATTTACCAAAGAAAAGCTGGAGTACATATAGCATCTTTTACAGACCTAACTAAAAAGGTCTAAAATACGTTCCCAGCCAGCCCAGTGGTCCACACAGCATTTGGGCACCAGAAGCGTTTCCCATGCCCATGGCTCTGCTCCCCGGGCTCCCGGCACGGGGCAGGGGTGAGCCTCGCCACACTGGGGACACAGCAAGGAGGCAGCCTGGAGCATCCATGTCCCAAACCAGAAATCCTTTGCAGCTGCAGTCTGCGGCTGCCGTGTCCGCAGGGGACCCTCACAAATTCATATTTGATAAGCACTGGATTACACTTCTGTGTAACGAGGGTGTAAGTGAGCTCAATGCCTTCAACCCCCTCACCGTCCCCAAGGCTTCAAGAGGGGGAAAGGGGCAACGCGGCCGGGGGAGCACCCGTACCACCCGCAAGTGCCACCCCGCTAGTCCTGGGAAGCATCACCTGCCGTAACTGCAAACACAATGAAAGCCCAAAGCTCCTCGGGGAGCAGGAGGAGTCGGGCAAAAATTGGTCTGATGCAGAATGGTCATCCTCAAACAGGAGGGAGAAAATCCCCAAGAGAGCAGAGAGGGAGCAAAGGGGAGAAGCAGATTTTTCTCCTGGCTCCTGTGCTCCCCATGGTGCCACTGGCACTGCCAGCAGCTCTCCAGGGAGCAAGCTCCATCTACAGATCAATCCCGGATGATAAATTATATTAGAAAAGAAGAGAGGAACAGGACCCTAGGAAGAGAAAGGAAAGGGAGTTTCTGGACCTGATCCTCAGCCGCTGTAAAATCACCCCCACTCCCATCAGCTGCTCTGATTTACAGCCCGGACTCGCCCTGTATCAGGGCTCTGGTAACTCAGGCTGGTCCCAGGGCTCCGGGCAGCTCCTCCGCTTCCAGAGCACCGCTGCGTCGTGAAGCCCATTAGCTGTAATGTGCTGCTCTAAGCACCGCTGTCATTACACTGTATGTGTTTGGCTGGTCTTTTTAAAACAAGGTTATTAAACCCAGTGTTATTTTGCATTAAACCCATGATTTGGCCACATTACGTGTTGGGGATGCAGATATTAAGTCACTGGCAAAGCCTCTGCTGATTTCCAGTGGGAACAGGACTTGCATCATTTTAACACATTTATTTTGAGCTCTTTGGGGCCGGCATAATGTCTGCTATCGTGTAGCCTTACAATAGTGGGCAGTCATTGCAAAACCAGCAATGTTCCCTGACACAGAGGAGAAGAGAGTAACTCAAGTGGATTTATAGCTACTGGTAGAAAAGCTCTGCACCGTATCACACCATCATAAGCTTCCCAGATGCACACACCCCCTCTCCCATATTTAATACACCAACCTCTCTTTTCCTATTACAGAGCAGCTGAGTATCGGAAGGAACATTGTCACACGTCTCTTAGGGGACCCTAAGCCCTGATGTCCGTGTGTAAGGAGCTATCTGTGCTCCTCCGTCCCCTTTGCGATATGGATGTCCCCATCCCACAGCACACACACTGAGCTAGGGCCAAGGCAGAGCAGGGTCCCTCGCCTCCCCAGGACACGGAGACGAAGCAAAGGCAAGAGAGGGCAGAAGCAAAGCAACCCGACATGCAGAAGCACCGACAGCTGCAAACAAGCCCGACCACCGTCTCGCTGTGCTGCTCCCCACGCCGCCCACGACTCCCAAGCACAGAAATTAATGCCCTGAAACTATAGTGCTTTCTTTATGCTGCCAAGTTCCTTCAATACAACAGCAATAAATACTTATTCTGCTACTTAATGGCCTCTCTCCTCCGACACGGATACTGAGCTGCTGTCTCGTTCAGTTACTTTTACTATCTGATAGCCTGGCACTGACTAGAGTGAGGAGCTGGCTTTGATGGGACTTTAAAAGCCTGGCGGGGGGGGGGGGGGGGGGCCAAGCAGTTTCTCAAGTGAGCTAACACCAAAGCCAACAGACACAAACCGAGAAAGCGCCTGCTGCTGTGCCTCCAGCTGAACATGGGAACAGACATCTCCTTTGATGGCCCTGAAACACTCGAAGCAGCAAGCTCAGCCCTTAGGGAGAGCTCAGCAGCACCCATGGGTGCTGATAAGAGTTCAGGGCACAGGGTGAGAGGACGGTGAGGGCTACACTCAGCAAAGCCACTAGTTTGGGGCAAACTCAACAGCATGGTAGGTGCCACCACGCTGCGTGACACAGACACCCTGAGCTTGGAGGCAGCGCAGACACGAAGCCAAGGCGAGGGCACGGCCCGGAAGAAGCTCTGGGTGAAATGAAGCAACTGGTTTTCCGTAAACGGCGGGGATTCATGGGGCACAGATGAGCTGTGCCTGCTGCAAACACACCCAGCTGCCTGCGAGCTGCCGCGCGCTTCCCTCCTGCCTGGGGACAGCCATCCCCTGCTCCGGCTCCAGGGTGAGGACAAGCCTACCCCATACAAGGGCTCGGAGGGACGCTGCCTCTACAAACACCTCTGCCAGACAGGAGAAGAAAACAGAAGAGACAATGAAGTTGCATCTTTATGCATCCAGCACTGGGACTGAGCAAGGGAGACCAGAGACTCAGTGCTGTTGCAAAGGTCCTGGCTAAGGATGGGTCGAACGATGAGCTTGTCCATGGCAGCAGACTATGAGAGGGACCCCAGGACCTCTGGGAACTGCCATACACATCTAGTCCTCCAACACCCAGCACTGCTACTAAACAGAAGAAAATCAAGTGCTCGGCAGGAGGTGCAGGGGTGAGCGGCCATGCAATTGCACATCCTCCTCCTCCCGCAAAATGCCCCCCTGCACCTCCACTGCTTTCCCTGGCTCAGCTTGGCCCCATCAATTCGCACAGAACTTGCAAATAACGGGAAATAAGACAACTGTTAAACACTAGCGTAAGAAGGGAAGGAAAATGAAAAGCCTTGCTATCCAAAAACTATTTATGGGAAAAGCTTGTTAGCACCTCTGAACGCTGATTTGGAAATGAGTCATTAGCCTGTGCCACAACTCTGAGGTTTAAGGTAACACCAGCCAATCTCACATTTCTGCATGATATGGAACAGCATTAATTAAATATTAAGCTAAACTATTTTAGCACCGGTGTGCAGCAGTGTGTGAAACAAACCAAGGATCAGAGGGACATGTGACTAAACACCAGGCTGGCTGGATGCTCTGTCTCTCCATGGCACTCCATGTACTAAAGGCAGAAAGCACGTTCTTGGGTTGTCAAAGATGGCAATCAAACACCCCTATGGGACAGACCACAGGAGATTCAGCCCGGACTGATTTTAACAGAAGAACTGTCCTGTCTTAGGTTTCAGAAGATGGAGGAGAAGGATACAATGTTTTGCACATGTTGATCTTGAGATTTTAATTTTATTCCCATACTTGCACATCTCTGTGACTCACAGGGCCTTCTGGAGAGCTGCCCTTCTATTTCTCTCCCTCTGGAAGCATCTCCCCATGTCCTCCTAGGGCTCCAGGGTGCCACCACTGCCCAGGGGTGCTGCATCACCTCCCCAGCTTTGCCTAGCATCATGACCCCGCGTTTCTCATGCAATCCCAGTGTGTCCCAGCATACACTTGCTTTGCTGACCTGTGAAGCACAAGTCAGTCAAATTTTGCCTTTGCTTAGAGCAATAATGGAATATATTTGGGGAAAGGAAGCCAGTGGGCAGCAGGAACTAAGAGCTTCATTTTTATTGCAGCTGGGATTTCAGAATCCTCCTGACGGATGCCCAGAGACAAGGAGGATTCCCAGAAACGCCTGAGCACAGGGAGTCCGAGCTGAGGGCTGGCTGCTTTCCTCCAGACCAAGGATATTACAAAATTGTCTCTTTAGGAAAAATGTAGCGTGTAACTGGAGAGGGTTCATTTGCATAGCTTTGCAATAGTTACAAAAGCTGCCTATAAAAGTGTGTCCTTCGGGAAACAACAGTAATGAAGCCAGGGAACTGTACTTTCCTGGAAATTAGAGGGAGGAAAAAAACACAAACAAACTGGCTAACACAGGAGTTTGGTTCAGGTCCCTGGAGCAGACGCTCAGGTAAGCACACAGCCACCGAGCGAACCTCCCCGGCTGGCTGCAACGGCTCCATCGGCACTGGCACAGCACCGGCACGTGCCGAAGCTCCTCATCTCCGCACCCCAACGTGGCTTGCCACTCTGTCTGGCCAAGCTGGCTCCTTCCCTTGCCCCCAATGAACATCGCAGCGGATCCCTACTGATCCTGGACAGATGCCGAGAGCTGAGCAGCAGATGACAGAGCCGAGAGTGGTGTGGCGGGGAGGCAGGGTGCTGGGCACGGCTGTACCTCTCCCCTTCCCCAGCCAGGCACGACAGCAAAGACACATCGACTGGGGAGCTCTGCCATTAGCTTACCCCAAAAGCACATAAGAGGAATCAATCTGCCTTTAAAGAAGAAAGGAAAAAAGTTGCTGGCCGGGTGTTCGAGGGGCACACAAGGCCAGGACATCCCTCTTCTCCCTAAACCTAAACCAGCATCCCGAATGGCAGAGAGCAGGTTTGCCCCCGATGTGCCTCCTTGCTGCACAGCCCTCCCCGGGTTCGGACGAGCCACAGGCATCTGCAGTACAGGCATTGTTGGCACACAGCGAAACATCTGCCCTTCGATTTTTGTAAGCTAGTACACATGCAACATTACTGATATTCCCAACACGCACAACTTCCCACTGATGCATCTTAGACTCTAGGACAGCCCTGTGGATATAAGCGGTGCGGGCTGATCTTGGGACACCAGATGATGCTCCTGTAGCACTCCCGTAACATTATGGTCACACTTATCACTGAGCAATAACAAGGTGCCCAAACAAAACGCAGCAGCTCTGCCCAGTTTTGGTACACAGAAAGTGACAGTGAGAAAGCCCGGCTGTACCATCCTGCATCGTATTTGAAGCCCCCCAAAGTACTAGGGAGAAATGCAATTACACTTCTAAAAAAAACTGTGCCTAAAAGCAAGACCAGGGAACTCAAGTCCCAAGTCAGGCCTCAAGTGCCAGTTTGAGCAGTCACTGTTTTGAAAGTAGCTTCCCACAGTTTACTCACTCCTCCCTTCTAAAATCTTCCTGCTTCTTCCAGAAAAAGGATCCTTGCATAAGCCTAGCTGCTCAGAGGCCACGGAACACCCTTCTGCTCTGCAACGCAGACAGCCACCGTCCAGCTTGTACTGCAGGTTTACAGCACTTTGCAAGGAATCTCCTGCCAAACGGATGCCTTTCCTCCCTGCTGCCCTGCCGGCTTCTTTGGGGAGAAGCGACAATCAGGTAGGAAATTTTTGAAGGAATTAGCTCAACGCGTGGGAAGACGTGAAACATGTAGGAGGACGTGGGTGCTAACAGCTCCGACCTCCGCCTGTGCAAACTGGTAGAGTCTCTGCTGAAAGCCACCAAGCTGTGCTGACTTACACCAGCTGGGCACTTGGCCCTTCACGCTTAAAGAGGAGCAGGAACAGAGGAGGAAGGCAAAAAAAACCCTTAAACGCTAATTAGCTTAAAACGCTGGTAAATAGATTTACACAGGCGGTCTGCAAAGCCCTGACCGCAGCGGCTAATTGGGGCACGCAGGGTTGCCAGCAGAGTTCAGCTTGCATCGCCTCGCGCCGTCACGTGGGACCGAGCCGCCACAAAGGCACATTGTGCCAAGGTATTTGAGCACAGGATAGAAAACACCAGCAGAATCATTTCCATGCAAGGGAAGGAGAAATGTCACCGCCTGATAGCAGCATTCATCGTGCCTTTGTGTTTCCAGGTGGTCCAAACCCTGGCCCTGCCGCTCTGGATCTCTGCAGGGTTTGGAGATCCTAGAAAAGCATCTCTGTCTTGTCCCCAGGGCTCGGAGCCGACCTTGTGCGAGGCAGGGTGGTTATAATTATCGCATCTGTGCTATGCACAGATATAATTATCAGGAAAATTCAAGGGAAAGGGTCCCACAGCCAACTCCTGACTCCAGAGCACTGATGCAAGTATCAGAAATGACAGGATGGCCAAGCCATCCCGCTACAAAAAGCAGCTCCAGGCAGAGAGGTGTTTGTCTTGCACCATGGGGAACACCAGGACAAGCTGAACTTTGACCAGAAACTAGCTCCTTCTGCTCAACATTTGAATTCAGGCAGTTTTAGTTAAATTTCCTCCCCAACTTGCAGGGCACCTACTCCACAACCTCATCCCCTCCTTGTGCTTAAGGGCTCTGGGACCTTCTCTGACCCCAGTCCATAACTCACGATGTCCAAAGTCGTGCACCTAAGCAAAATCCCTCATCTTGTGACTCAAAAAGAGCCGCCCAAGCCTTCCCAGGGCGTAAAGCCCCTGTACAGAGGCAGCAGTTCCTATAGGGACTATTTGCACCCCGACTGCAAGTATTGCTTAGCACAGGCAGAGCACGGAAAATGAGCAGCACACATTAATTCATGGTGGTAGAAGATGAGAGGGGCACGTGGCTCTGCTCACAGCATGCCAACTGGGGTGTCTTCATGAGGTGTCCCCAGACCTGAAGTTTTGCTTTGGACTGGGCTCATTTAGAGCTGCAAGGTAGGCAAACACACCGTCATCGCGGCCCTTTAATCAGCTCTGCCTTGAGGTACCCGAGTAACTTCTAGCCAAGGGGATTGCAAAGGGCTCCTGCAGCCCCGGGGAGGGACGGCAGCTCTGCGCAGCACGCTGCAAGGAGAGGCTCTCCCGCGAAAGCATCCTCCCTCCCCCAGTATTGATTGGATTTGTCGAAACAGATGGAAAAAACAGCTAGTCAGATGCAAAACACGGATAGCCAAACCTGCTTCCGAGAAACTGGCTTAAATCTGTATTAAGTTTAATCCCTTTTGATCAAGGCCTTGGATGCAAGCAGAAAATATTACAGATTTTCACATACCTTTAAGTCCCCATTTCTGTTCTGTTCTGCTCTGAAATGGAGTTGGGCAGAAAAAAACATATGGAGCACAACAAGAGACGTTTAGGAACGTTTTGCATGTGCAGAAGAAATTGGAAGCATCCATATGAAACCAATCCACTCTCACAATGGTAATTTACCTACTGAAGACAGAGGGCTTGAAATTCTCCTTGGCTTATTTCCTTCATCTTTATTCCAGCTGCTAAAGAAAAAAATGCAGCAGTATAAAAAAAATACTACAGAAAGTGTTAAAAAGCCAGTTCTTTGCATTTTGCAGAGCGTCCTGACTTCTGGCATGGCCATGGCATCCAGACATGTGTTTCTCCAATGAAGTTTAAATCCCTTCCAGCTCTAGAGCGGCAGCACAGACAGTAGATGCCCACGCCAGGAGCTGGATACGTAAGAGCAGTTACAAAGCCCATCTGCAGACTGGCAGACCACGGACAGGCTCGTCCCTCCCTGCCACATCGAGAGTTTTTTGGCTCGGAGGGTCAGACCGCAGCCTCGCCATCACACTGAATAAAAACACAGGATCCTGCTTCAAGCTCGAGGCACCTGCAGGTTAACACTTTGGAAACTGCCGTGGTCCAAGCTCCTGAAGGCAGTGGAAGGTTTTCCAATGATTTCTCAGGCTTTGAGCCCTGGATGCATCTTGCAGCTGTACCGTAATTGCAACCTGGGGGGCTGCGCTCGGGCAGGGTCCCCGTGCTACCTGCAATGCGTCAGTCTCTGCCCCAGGGAGCTTCATGGAAGCAAAGCCCCTCATAAAGCCCTTCTGCAGCAGCAGGAGCAGCAGCTTAACCATCACGAGCTGTTTGAGACCAGCTGCGTTTTACAAATTGGTAGAAAACTTGTTTAAGCTCAAAGAAATTCCTGTAATACTAAAGTACACAAAAGAGGTAGGAAGCAATAGGAGTTTTTCAAGCATACCGTAAAAGGCAGCTTTTTGAATTTGGTTGGGAATTGCTGCTTTGATTTGTTCAAAGCTGGAACTACATGTTTGCAGGGATGCAGGACCTTTCCCACCAAAGCTGCTTTCCCCACAGCTACAGAGAGTCAGGGCTTGTAGCAAGAATCCCATTTGGGTCGACAGACCTGTGGGCTGCTCCAAGCTTTCCACGCAGGCACACATCCGCCTGGATGAAACATTTTCACTTCCACAGCTTTAAGTTTAAAAAAAAAGGAGGAAAAAAGCCCAGAAGAGAAGGAAGCTGCACAAGAACTTGATGTGCTGGAAAAAAACAGCCAACGACCTCCTGAGCCACGTGCTCCGGGAACACACAACCTGCCGAATTCAGCCCTGGGTGCTGATGTGGGAGAGGGCTGGGGCTCTCCGCTGCCCGCACCCCCGCCTGAGCACCTTGAAACACAAAGTAACGTCAAAGCAGAAACACTCAGAAGAAAGGGAGAATGGTAGGAAGCGAAGCACAGGAAAGCAAGCATAAACTTTATTTCATTAGCCCTAATCTTCTCCTGGACTGCAGAGAGGAGGCATGCACCTTGTAAACTTTGGGGTTTTATTATTACTACAAGCTGGCTTACCAAGCAAAATTCCCCAAAGCCACCCAGGTCTCAGCCTCCTCCTCTCCTGGGATCGGCACTAACATGCCCATTAAACATCTCCAATTCTCCAGCCGCTGGCGACCCTTGGACTCACACCCAAAGCCCATCACATTACCAGGGGCTGTTCCGTGACCCTGAAAACTGTTCTTCAAGCTGAGATATCTCTCAGTGCTACTGAGCTCCTGGCTTCATCTTGGATCATGTGTAAATACAAGGCCCTGGTTTCATATTAACTAATAATGCTACAACAGTTCAAGTGCAGGGCACAAGGAAGCAAACTTCTCCCTTTCTAGACTCATGAAACATTAATTCAGGTTATGACTTCTTTTAAAGTGAGAGCACCCACCCCTTCCTCCTGAAAGCATTGCCTTCGCTGAGCTTGAAGAGGCTCACAGATCTCACAAATCCAGGCTTAGGCACATAAGCAAACAGGGAATCGTTTACCCAGCACCTATACCGCTCCGTGAATCTCTGCAAGCATCCAGCAAGTCTGGAAAATAAGACACATGGACTTCAGCCCTCCGGTATTGCAAATTTGGCCGCTATTATCTCCCCTTTCCAAAGTTCCTCTAAGGAAAGGAAGGAGCAATGCAGGATGCTGCTCACGGAGGCAGGTAGGAGAGCATGCCCGCTGCTCCCTCCTCCCATCCAGAAGGCACGGAAAATTTCACATCAGAAACAAATGCTTAATTTTTCCAGGCTATTGAGAATCAATTAAAGGCACCATGAGCACAGGCGTTTCCAATACAGAGCTGTCCGGTTCCACGCTAAAGCCATCACAAGGAATTTACTGCTCTTGAAATAGAAAAACAAATCCAAAGCTGCAGGATGCTCTGCTCTGGTTGAATGTTTAGATGCTCCACACCCAGTGATAAGGAGAAATCCCTCGCACACGTGTGCCTGCCTCTTTCTATCCACTGATATCCCCCGTCTTGCACACCTAAACTGGAGAGATGTGCCAACAGCACGCCGCTGGCCTGACCCTTCAGTCGGCGTTAGCTGGTCGGACATCTCAGTCACTTCTTGTATGTCTCAAAAGTGTCACGTCTGGGCTTCCCTGCAGACATGGAAAACAACTGTGTCAAATTCCCGATTCCTAGAAGAACAGGCAGCCACCAGTAACTAAACCGAGTTGTTCAGAAGAGCAAAGGCGGGGAGGATGCGAGGCGGCTGCTCTGTGCACCACGTCCCTGCTGCCCTGCGACGTGGGGGGAGAGCAGAAGTAGCTCACCGAGAAAAGCTGCTTGGCTGACGTTTCTAGCACCAGCAGCAAGGCAGGCAGAGATGCACCGTTCTCTTCTACCTTCTCAACATAAAACATGATTTTTTTTTCCCTAAATAATTTTGCGTTCATGGTGCTGAAACCAAACCAGGATGACTCCAAGCAGTTCAGAGCAGCGAGGAGAAATTCCCAGCTCCTGATGCGAGGTCAGTGATGACACCTTTTTCTATGGATCTGCATCATTTGAGGGGAAAAATTACAAATGTTTAAATTCTTATTCTGTAAGCCTGAGAGCTACAAGCAGGGGCCAGTGTTGAGTATCAGAGCGAGGGACGTGCTCCTGATTTTGGTGGTTTTCTCTTCCTCATTGCGCAATTCCTGCCCAACTTCCCAGGAACTGCAAGAACCATTTCAAAAGAAAGAGGCTAACCTGGGAAAGGACGGCTCTACCAAGCTTGCAAATACTACCAAGAGCTTCTCTCTTTGCAATTATTAGATGGTTTACACAAATGAAGACTCTTAAGATTGTACAGTGCAGTAGGAGAGCCAAGACGGCCGTGCGCAGTAAGGATACTACTCCTCCTCTTCCTTGCCCTCCCCAGAATAAGATAAAAGGATTCGTTTTTATTTCTGTATATATTCTGCTTCACTCCTGAAAAGTTGCTGGTGAAACGCCTTCCAGAAATAAATGTTATTTTAGAAATAAAAAAGGGGTTTCCATCAATAACATTCTGACTGCAGAAATAACCCTCTGTTCCCCTCTTATTTGTTACTCAAAGGATAGTTCTCAAAATAGCAAACACTGACTTCCCCAAAACCATGATTAACTAGAAGCATCAGCAGGGGTTTTCAAACACAACTTGCTATTCGGAGCACCCTCCCACCCCCTGGGCAGACCAGTTCCCATGCTGGGCTCTCCAGAAGAGCCCAGTGCAGCCCCGGAGAGGACGGCACCGCACACGCTGGCCGTGCCATCAGATAGACTTCTGACACTTACAGCCACATTTTTTCCATGGCTTAATTCCATTATGTCAATTCATCTATTTACACCTGCAGAAAGGCAGGAGCCTGGGGCTGATGGAGAAGCAATCCACAAGGTAGCTTTCCAGAGACTCTGATAGTCAGGAACTACCTCCCTTCCCCACATATTCAACCAGTGGATAAATATACCCATAAAGTGCTTTCATTTGACTGAGTATGTTAAATTTAGTCTTTGCTCTGCCTCTGCAGACAGCACATTTACTGCTATGTGGGTGACTGAAACGTGCATCACTCACAGCATACTGCAAACTGGCGTATAAAAGAACTGCAGTAAAAGATATCGAAAATATTTGCTCCCTTAGCGGGGTATGCACGGTCGCAGCTCACAAATTACAGGGCGGAAGGGAAGCTGGATGGATTTCCACGGTCACTACTGTACAGAGGGCGAGACAAGATGATCTAAGGGTCCCTTCAGACCTAACAAATCCACACAGCTGTTAAAAAAAATAAAATAAAAAAAAAATCATAGATTAGATCTTGGCTGCCTCCAAGAAAAAAAGGAAAGAAAGAGTCAGGCATGATGTTTTCAGTCAATGATTTAAGGAATGTAAATAGCTTTGTCAAAGATGCTCAGGCAGATTCCCCAGCTGGATCCTGCACCATGAGCTCAGCTTCGCTCTTAGGACCCGCAGCATATCAGGATGGTTTAAAACAGCAGGAAAAGCAAACCAGCATCTGGCGAGCCCCAGCTCCACTGGAGATGGGTGGGAAGCATCACGGAGAGAGTATTTGCACCCCAAGGGAACAAGATCCCGACGGCCCCGGCGCAGCCCCCGCTCTCCCCGGCTCGGCGTGCGGTACTGGGAGAGTTACATCAGCTCCTCGGATGATACAGTGCAACTCTGAAAGTGTCACCAGCTGTTTATCTACTGCTAAAATGTGAGTGTTTAAAAATTAATAGGAACAGATTGAGCAAGCGTGGAACACACCGAAACCAGAAGCTTCGAGGAATTTCAACATGCAACGTTAAAATCGCATGGGCTGTAAAGAGCAAGCTCCAGCCCCCGTACAGGAAAGAAATGCCAAAAATACACATAATCACACATTCTTCCAGAGAAAGGGAAACGTAGCTCTAACCACCACATGCGCTTTCTTCCAGCCCTTTAATCAGATATTAGAGACAAAGAGCAGCCGGACGGCACTGTGGTCAGCCTTGGGTTGCAGGGGGAGGGGGAAAAACAAAAAAGGGGCTCTACCTCTGTGTTAATACAGGCTCACTTCAACACAGACCACAGCCAGTATTAACGGCTCAGGTTTTGAATGCATGTCGTTGACAAAGGTCATCAATTTTGCGGCAAGATGGATGCGCGCCCTTGACAATGCCCTGCGCAAGAGGGAACGGAGGGTCCCCAGCAGCCACGCCGTGCATTTACTAACAGGCTAAGATGGGGGAAAAAAACAGCAAAAAAGGAACAGGAATTACTGGTCCCAGAAGGGCAGGTCTGCAGAGCTCAGGACAGCATTACAAATAAAAGCCAACACCTAAAACTGCATCCCAAAGGCCACTCATACAAATCCGAAGATGAGATCAGAGCAACCATTAGAGAAATAACTGCTGTCACGTTAGGTATGAGCAGGCCAGTAACGGAGGTTCACAGCAAACTTCTCCCTGGAGCTCCTGTCCAGAATAGAGATATTTTGCAATAGAACAGGTGAAGCTGCTTTCTGTCCAGTGAAGCTCCTGGAAGTGCCTGACAAGTATTTACTCATAGTAAGGGAACAGGAAACTAGTATTTGTTCTTAGTTGGCTCTCTTGACATTTTCTTACTGGCAGTACGACCAGCGAGAGCACATTTAACTTGGAGGTTGAAGTCTTACTGATTTCACCACAGCGAACAAGCAAAGCGACCGAAGTTACCGTTGCACAGGGCATTTTACGTAGCACGAAACCCAAAAAACCCTGCTCAGGTGCCTCAGCACGCGGGGCTGAGGCAGCGGCCAGAAGCCGTGCGTGCACTGTGAAGATCCGTGCTGCAAACAACCGTGTATGCTTAATGGCAGCAGCCACGGAAATTCTCAGAGGAAAAGCTCAGCTTGGCATAAATCTTCAAATTCAGGAGCGGGGCAGCAAAAAGAAGAAATCGCTTTCTGCTGTGATAGATACTGATAAGCATTTCGGTTTTGTGCAATAAAAAAAGAAAAAAGGCAATGTTTCCTTCGAATCCACAAACTTTCAAACAAAGTCTTTCACATTTTTGGACAAAAAGGCCCAAAAACATCCCTGAAAATTGAGTTTTAATGACTTTTTCCCCATCTGCTATAAAGGATGGTTTTTGTTCAAAACATCTTTTTTCCGTGACATATTTTGGCCAGATGTAGATGATGTGCCTGGACTGCAGAAAAGAGCATTTGATAGCACTACCAAAAGATAACCAGTTCAGACTAACCCTTGCAAAAGAAAACCTTTCATTTAACGTCAGGTCCTCTGCATTGAGCTGCACCGGTATCATTTCATCAGCCTGCGGAGCAAACCAGTCCACAGGGATGGATCTGAAAGGTCTGAATAATTCCACATCAAAATGAACTGTACTTGGATGAGACTTTCACCAAAGCATCAAGACAGTACAAGACAGGCTGCGAGAGGGAAGAGGGAAAATATATTCTTGTCAAAATGACATTCCCCTTAGGAGTACAATCTCCACAAAAGCGTTTACCCGCGCGCATTGTGTTGGATTTCAGATTCTGCACTTCTGAAACACATTACGCTGGGTACTTGAATAATTATGTTTGACTTATTTAACAATTTAACATTCGCACGCTTGGCTTTACAGCTGGAGGAATAAAATCACATGTTTGAGTGACTAAAAGGAAAAAAGATGGTTAGACAATGTATGTATATTTATGCAAGCATTCCCCGCTCTGAAATTACACTCGCAAAGAAAACGTTAAACTGAGCAAACCCTCTCCCTCGCTGGCTGTAAATGAGATTTTAAGTGGTACGACTGGTCAGCGAACAGCCGCAATCGCGGATGCGGAAAAGCGAGGGCAGCAGCTGGACGCAGGCAGGACGAGCAGCTGCCTGAGGCTGCCTGCGCTCGAGCTGCTCCAGCACCGAACCTCCGTGTTCCCACCGTGGCAGGACCACGGTGCAGGATGGCCGGGCAGGAACCCACTCACCCAACCCCACCTCCAGACACACCGTGAAGTTAAAACCACCCCACGGGGTGATGTCTGTCGACCTATAAACTGAACGGGGACCTGGGCTCTCCTCGGGGCGTTCACGGGCACCCTGAAGGTCAAACAAGAGCTGAGTTTCTTCTCCCATCAGCAGGGTCCAGACTCGGTGGTGCCTCTCGAACACCGTGGAGGGACCTCATGCGTGGCAGCTTGTGGCCATCAGTCAACGAGACTTGTTTTTCAGCTGGTGTGTTCAATGAAACACAGCTCTTCTGAGCAAGCAAGGCGTGCCAGGAACGCAGGAGCTATAAACAGAGCTCTCCATCATTTAGCTGACACAGGATCGGGGCTTTCTTCTTTACACCACTCACCGGACCTCAAGAGGAGCAATCAGTTTAATACTTACCCCAAGGATGCTCCCGGCAATAGCCTGGGCTGTCCCTCTGCCTACCAAGAAACCCACACCGACACGGCCCTGCTCCAGCTCTGCTGCAGTATTTATCACAGGATCTTCGTTACGCTGCCTGGTACCTGACACCAGGTACCTGACACCAAGCCCGACGATGAAAAAGTATGTCCGTGGAGAAGAGGGCAGAGAAAAGGGAGCAAATGGGCTCAAATGGAGAAAAGGGCATCCAAAATGTCAAATCAGCACAACACCAGTAAATTTGCCACCTGAGCCACGTACCCCGTAACTTGCTAGGACGTCCCACGAGTGTTTTCGTCCTTGCCCACTGCATGCCCCGAAACGAGAGCCCTTCCCTGGCCAATGCTGTCCAGTCCCTTTCCCCGAGACCCTCCTTGGCTCCAAGCCCGACTGCAACGGCCGCCCTGCCCGGGAAACACAAGCTATGAGAGGAGGGAGCTGACAGGCTGACGGGTTAAGAGAGGGAGAGAAATACAGAATTGTGATCACTGCACCGCCGAGGGAAAACCCAGTGAAATGCCCCCACTGGGTATCGCAGCGGGGAACACTGAGGCAACGTTCTGCTAACAAACGCCCCACTAATGTATTTTTCATAAAGTGCTTTATTCTGCTACAGGCGTGGAGCACTATCCGTAATAAATGTTTGCAAGCGTGATAGTAGGTGGTGGCACTGATCTCTGTAAAGCCATGGATAAAAGCCGATGGGCCGTAGACCAAAACAATTCAGCATTTATTAAGACTTCTATTAATCATCTATCCAAGCTATTTATATTGGAACCCCTCCATTAAAAAGCGTGATCCCAGCTTGCTGCATCTCACCCTCTTTCTTCACATCTAAAGACACATTGTGAGTGGGTTTGAGCCAGGGTTATCCCAGTTTACCCCCAGTGAAGCCCCAGCATGGGCAGCATGTCATCCTGCCCTGGCACTGGCACGTGCTGTGCATCGCACAGCTCCTGCCTGTAGAAAACACAGGATCTCTTAATCTCTTCATCCCAGCCCTGGACAGGGGTCACAGCACACCAACCTCAACCAGAAAATGCTTCCATGGTGCATGAGCAAAGGACGGGACACGTCTAAAGCAATTAGACCCACAGACCTGGAGATGTTTCAATGACTCTGCTGAGCACAGTCATTGAAGTCTTCACTCCGTTATGGCCCCGCAGCTGCTTTCCCGCAGATCCCTGGGTATATCCTGATGGGAATTTCCCATGGGGACTGTGTACCGCCCAGCGTGGGCGACAGCGTTGGCACCGCCGGGCTGGCACCCTGCCACCCTCCCGCCCCCCCCCCCCCGGTGACTCCGGCAGAGCTACCGGGGCCAACCTCCCTGCCCCTACGCCAAGCTGATAACTTCATGACACAAATGATCTAAATTAATTAAACATCCATCTGGCAGAGGGAACATCCCCTCCTCCTCCCATTTCCTTACCTACTCCCGGAGGGGGGTGTTGGGAGCAATGCTGGCAGAGGAGACTGCAGCAGCTATCGGGTACTGCCGGGATTTCCAGGAAAAGTCTGGAAATCCACCTTGGGGGTGAGGAAGAACAGACATCTAGCAGCCACGGGTGCCCACAGCCGCCAGATGCTCTCGGTGTGCTGCGGGAGTCACTTGATACAACGTGAGAAGAGAGCCACAGGAAAGGGGAATGTATGGGGGAAATGAGGCACAGATAAATGAACCAACCCACGCGTTTCAAGCCAGCTCCAGCTTAACCAGTGGAATTGCACTGGTTTCCAGCAGCGCGACCCAGCCAGTGTCAGGGGAAGCAGCAAATCCAGCACCGTTTCCGTGCGTGGCTGCATGGCCGCGTCCATCTGTACCGGCACTGCTGGCTATGGAGAGGACAGTGCTCAGATCGATCCCTCTCTCGCTCCTGACAGCCTTCCCACCAGATTTTGCACAACCACTGCCAAACGCTCCCAGATGGGCTCCAGGGCACGGGCAGGTCCCAGCTCTCCTCCGGACCCTCCTTGGACCACCCTCGTGAGCAGGGCTGTTGAGTGCCCTTGGCCCCTTCCCCTGCCCTTCCTAAGAAACCACGGCACCTTTTCTGTATGAGAAACGAAGCTGCCAAAACACGAACCCGCCGGCTCTCGCATCCCCCCGCAGCCACCCCACGCCATGGCAAGGGGTCTCGGCTGGTGTCACGCGGAGCAGCACAGACTCTGTTGGGTTTCATCCCGAACGCAAATGCACATCCCGGAGCTTCTAAGAAAATTTTAAATGAAATATTAGAAGAGGAAGCTCGGCCAGGCCTGCCCGTGAATCTCGCAAAGCAAGCAGACATCCTATCGCGTCTTTCCAAGAGCATCTCCCAAACGATCCCAGAGACCCCAGTGCTGTTCACCAGCCACCTCCATCTCCAGCGCTGGCTCTCGGCTGGGATCCAGGATGTGTAAATACGCATCTCTCCATATCTCCTCCTCTGGTTGCTGTCGCTAACAGTACAGCTGTGTTTCTGCCTTTGTTTGCACTGCTGAGTGCCTGGGGACGCATCTGTCCGAGAGCAGCGGTGTGAGCTTCTCCTGCATGGCACTGTGCGGTGCAATTAGGCTGTAACTGATACCTCACTCCAGGACAAAGTTAAATTAAATAAAATTACAAATAAATAAATAAGGAAGTGCAACCTGTTCAGCAAGCAGCTGTAGTGTTACAAGCCTGTTTGTCACCAGAATTTTAACTTCAGAGCATTTCACGACCCGGCCAGAGTTGAGTCACTCGTGAATTTGCATTTGGGATATAAATACTGAGCTCTCTGCTGCTCCATGTGCCATTCCCCTTCCCCTCCCCAAGCCCAATGTAAAGCTGCGTGATGGTAAGACAACAGAGTGGAAACAATAAGCTTTGATGGGGAAAAACTATGCAGAAAAAGGACCAGAACTATATTAAACTATATTAAAAAGCCGGCATGGAAACAAGTTCAAACAGCTCCCTGTAAAGCAGCTCAGCTCTCTGGGGCTCCATTTAACGGACATCCTTTTATTAGAAAGTCACTGAAGATGACTGTTTAACAGTTCCAATAAAGCATAGGTGGATGGGGAGGGAGGATTTTTTTTCCATTAAGATTACAGAAGGGCCTGAGGCAGAAAGAAGGGAAAACCTCCAGATCCAGGATTTGGTTTCTGCCTCGTTTATTAACCCACCCAGTGAGCACCAAGATCTGAACTGGTGACAGGCTGGGGGGCTCTTTCACTTGGAGGGTCACTGGAGTCCAGGGTGGGTACACCAGTCATTCAGGTGGTTTTAGCTGAGACAAGGAATAGGCACACAGATGATGCAAATGAAAAAGCCAAATGCCAAGAAAAAAAAGGAAAGGGGGGGGTGGGGGGTGGATGAAAAGTGAGACTCCACAGCCAGCGTGGCATCTTCTCTGCTCCACGTGCACCTCTAACAGAGCCGGCTGGCACACTGGATGAAGGGCATGGCGCCTTTTATTGCAGAAACCCCCAAAGAGGAATGCAAGAGCCTGGAAGAAGTCTCCAGCTACACTACTTTGTAGAAAAATCTTTCACATCTTTTTATGAACTCCTCTCCCAGCTGAGGGCAGGAATTGCCCCTGTCCCAGCAAGCAGCAAGGAAGCAGCATCTTCCCTGCGAGAGTCGGACGCAGAGCAGGGTGGGGGTTCCCATGCTCGCAGCAAGCGGTGGCTGATGCTCTTCATCACCAAAGAGCTGCCAGTAACAATTCTTTCCGGGGTCATAGCCCTTCCCGCTAAACCTTGGGTCTGCTCCAAATTTATCATTGTGGCATATTATTAATCCTCATTATCATCAAGATCTTGGTGTGCAAGCACAGATCAGGGTGCCTTAAATTGATACGGGGCTTATTTACCCACTGAGCTTGCTCTGCGCTGCCACAGCCTCTTTCCACAGCAGATAACTCTGATTTCTCAAACCGGCGCGGGCAGAGGAGGAGCTAGCTTAAGACTGCTCCAACTGTCACACAAATCCCAGCACAGCAAAGAAGAGAGAGGACACAAATGCCTGGAAAGCGGCGAGAATAATAATCTAAAGGATTATAGAAATAATCTAATGGGCTTCAAAAGACCATAACCATTGCCAGCACCATGGGGTGTCCAGCCACTGAGTAAACCGTCAACCTCCACCCTAGTTTTTCATTAAAACATTAAATGATGATGCAACATGGTCTTTGGTATCAGAGAAAGACGACCAGAGAGGCCATCTGTTTTTAACCATCTGATAGTTTCTACCCACATCCATGTCTCCAGGGCAGACCCTTAGATGTGTTGCATTATCTAATCCCAAACATGGCAAAAACAGGCTGGAGATTTTAATGACGATCATATTGCACGGCTTTTTCCACTTTGAATACGAAGAGAACAGGAGTTGTGACATGTAAAAAACTGCACTGTTAAAAATAACATTAAAAGTGCATCTATTTTGGCCCTAAGGCCCACAGAGAAAGATGTTTCATTATCCAAGTCTAAGAACATAATTATGCTTTAATAATTTTTTCAATACAAAAGGGAAGTCTTTTTGGCTTGCTTTGCTCTTCCAAAGCTGCACTTGAACGGGAACCCCGAGACGAGCAGCACTCGAGCCTGTTCATCTCCTCCAGGATCCAACCCAGGGCTCGCCGCAGCATCACGGACGATCCCCCGGCGCAGCCTCCCCCAGCTCTCCACCCCTCCGCGTCCCACGCACATTTATAAATGCAGCATCAGGATTCCCTGCATGCAGATGACAACCCAAAGCATCTCCTCTTCCCCTCCGGGCAGAGGCGAGATCCTCGTTTCAGCAAAAAAATAACCTGATTATCAGCCTTTCGGAGATCCGACAAGTTCAGCATCACACCGGCAAGCCATACCCCCCCTTAATTTGGCTTCTCCAGGCATCAGGGCGAGCCTGCTGCGAGCTCCCCCGACCTCGGGCTGGGTTTTATTGCCGCTCTCGCTCAGGCCGGTGTGCAGCCGGAGCCGAGCGGTGCCGAATCCAAGCAGCTCACTTGGCACTAAAATCTGGTTTCCATAGAAACAGGTAGATAGCGCACAGGAGCTAAATCTTATTTACTCAGTTAAAGAAAAGGGCTTTCCAAGCTGTAATTTAGACCTAGGGGTAAGCGCAACATTACTGGGAATACAAAGATTTCATGATGGCAAAGAACACGGCTTTTAAATAAACAATGCCTGCTTTTTTCTTTAATAGCAATTATTATAATAAGACTAACAAATTGGCACACACCTCCTTTAAAAAGTCCCACAGCCCACTGGCTTTCCTAATAGATACTTAAATTTAATTTTTTTATTAAATGCTAGTGGTTTTTGGAAGATTAATTTCTTTCCTCTTCCTCTGCTCCCCCAGTCAGAAATAATCCCACTAACAAATGAGGAAATGTGCAGCTTTAGTAACCGGTTAGATATTCATTGTAACTTGGGCATAACCATCATTTAAAGTAAGTGTCTTGAGCTCAAGTCCAACAAAATACCCTCAAACTGTAAGCTCTCACTTTTTTTCAGCAGATATATTTAGACCAGACCAGAATTAGTGTAACATGCACGAATCACTTATTTCTCCTGTTAAAAGTACAGAGAGATACTAAACACCTGAGCAGCTTTGCTGCAGCAAAATGCTGCGTTGCTTGTTTGCAAAACATTTAATTTGGGGTGCATCCCTTGCTCTCTGCTAAACGGAACAGTTACTTGTGTACCCCCAAACACATCCACACACAAAATCTGTTAATGCTTTGAACATTAAGATTCATAGGTTGGAGATATCCTTAAAATTACTCTGCCTTGCCCTGCACAACTGCAGAGTTAGAATATGTATTATTTTGGATGAATAATACATGATGGTACTGTAAATCTAGTCCCAGCTGAGAACGTGCTCTCCAGCAAGGAGCCAGGAAGGTTTCTGGGACCGCACTGTGCTGTCTAGAGGTAGCGTTTATCTCTTTGCTAATGAAGGGAGTTGCTGCTCCGGCATGGAAAAGGGGCTGCAAAACTCTAATTAATTAATGGTATTCAAAAACCATGCACATCACTCTCCATGACAGCCCAAATCTCTTCCAACCAGAGACCCTGGGGCTAACTCCAGCCCTTGCTACTGGGAACTGGGGTCAATTTAAAATAAATGAAGCACTCGCAAACATTTCCTTACTGGGGGGGGAGCGGGGGGCAAAGCACATCACTTAGGAAAAGGTCACTGAATAGAGATGACCTGCAAAACTTGGGGAAGGATTATGTTTAATCCTGTTTAACGGGGCTCAGCCATCCTCCCGTGAAAGGCACAGATTTTGCTGAGTCCAGAGGACAGCAGGAGCAAAGATCCAGCCCCGCCATGCCCCCAGTCCAGCCCCGTCCCCAGGCCAACGGAGACCGTCCCCAGGCTGTGCCCCCCCGGGGCAGCCACATTTCCCGTGCCACATCAGCCATCTCACTTGCACAACCAAGCCACGAAACCAGACCGGCTCCTTCTCAGGCCGGCGTTTCTCTGTGCTGGACCGGCTCCCCCACAAAGCGTCGCAGCTCTGGACATACATTTCAAATAGTTATTTTTAAAATGACCGTGGAAGTGAATTTTCAAGCCAGACTGACAGCATCTAACGTTTCCTCACTAGCTGAGCCTAGGATGACATTGCTTACAGCTCTGCCAGGGTGATAAAGGAACCAGCTAGCAAACAAAGCAAAAATCAATATGGATGAGTGTAATATTTTTCATAATGTCTATATTGTGTACAGCCTTCCTCACACAGGTATTATTAGACACACTTTCTCTTCCTTTCGCAGGGAATGAAGAGATGGGAAATGTTCTTATTCACAACTGCCTCACCAGAAAATCCTATACCAATTTCATCATCCCTGAAGAGTTTATAAATTAAACCCAAATAACAGACTAAATCACATATCCATCCTAACTGGTGGAGCCAGTTTCTCAGACGCATCCTGAAGCCCCAGGTCCCCCTGCTGATGCTGGCAGGGGCCGGGCAGCTGGGGACATCCACGTGGCACCGGGTCCCGCCGAGCTGCGGAGCAGGAAACGGGCTGAGCCCCTGGATGCTCGTGGTACAAGAAAAGGAAGAAAAACTACATTTGACAGGAAACTTTGCTAGCAAACGCAGCAGAATCACATCCTTTCCAAAGGCATCCTCTTCACGAAAGCAGTGACCCCAGACGACTGATGCCGAAGGGAGGTGGGGTTTTGCTGAGCGTTGGGCATGAAGACTCGAGGCCAGAAGCGAAAGCGTGCTGTGCGATAGGGAACTGCGCCATAAACTGGGCAAACAGAGAGGACCGATGACTTGCAATAAGGATCATCTGGCTCCAAAAGAGCTGACACGCAGGGAGGAGCACGACCGGCTTCGGGAAACACTTCCAGGCTTCCACTGCCGCCAACCTCAACCAGAGGCTGATGCATCAGACACCACCTCCCCGCAGCCTGGCTTCCCACATTGCGGAGTGCAGCACAGGGAGCTGGAGCCCCGGTTTTGGGGGGCCGTGCACCCCGGGGTCTGCTGTGCACCAGCCTTCTCTGCAGATGTGTATTTATTTGAGCGCAGAGGTCTGCTCTGCCCTGGCTGGTCCCGGTCTGGCATTATCAGTGGGGCCACTCTAGTTTGCATTTATTTATTGCAAAGCGAGTGCTGCAGGATAAGCACGAAAACGTTGCGATTTCCGTGCAGGAGCACTGGACAGCGGAGCTGCCACGGCGACAGCCATCTCCCCATCCCTGCTGGGGACTCCCACCACAACTGAGCAGGATCAATGTCTCCCGATATCGATTAGGTACAGCGAAAATTACCTTTATTACCCACACTGAGCCAATGCCCTACCAAGGTTAGAGTCAGCTGCGCTTTCAGGCTTGGTGTGTGGAAAAGCTCTTGGACATGAAGGTGAAACTGCTGACAGCAAAAGCAAGCTTTGATGCAAAGCAACAGTAGTTACCTGCCGGGCCCGAAAAGTCGCTGCCACCCTCTTCTGTCCCCTGTGCCACCTCCTGACAACCCCACTCCAATTGCTTTGACTATTTTCTGGCACGTTGCATTAAATAAGAGCAATGCTTTCACAAGGTCCTTCAATCTATGAGCCTAAACCCGTTGTCAAAAGAAATCTGGACACTTAATGGCACCTGGCCAGATGCAGAAAGGGCTCTTATATTTTAAGATAATCTTGCCCTTTTGCTGCCAGGACAGTGTTGGGCTGAGCTCGCCTGCAAAGCGAAACAGAGGCGAAAAGCGCGGCTGCAAAGTGCCAGCCCCACTCGCAGCCGGGTATCAGCCAGCACCAGAAACCTCACCAGAAACCAGAAACACACCTTGCTGCTCCCGTCTGATTTTACTTTGTCCCGATAACGGTGCAGCTGATCACCTCCAAAGGTAGCCGTGCAGGGAAATCCTTGCTTTTTCTGTGCAACCGGTTGGTTTTCGGTACCTGCACCAGGGCTGTTGAATTTAATAAGGGACAAAAGGAAAAGAAATGATTCCTCGTGGCTTCGCTCTTGGGGAGTAAGCAGAAACCATTGATTAAAAATGAGAAATGAGAAGAGGAAGTGCCTCTCTGCTTCATAAACAGCTTGGGACACAATGGTTTACACTGTACATAAATTTAAACAGATGAATAAATAGCCTCTTCTTGGATACTGGCCTAAGCAAAATGATGGCAGGACGGAAGCAGCGCTGTGGAACGGACCATCTGCACTAAACACGGACAATAAGATCTAAATGAGAAGGACAGATGAGAACATTTTACCTGTCTCAGAATTAGTCAGGCTCAACTCGAGGTTCCCAGCCAGGCTACCGGAGCAGCTGCCTTTGCCAAGCCCTCTGCTCGGGCTCCAGCCGTGGCAGCCGCAGCCAGACAGCCTGGCATCTGGAAGACACGGCAGCCCGTAAGATGAGGCACAAAAAGCAAACGGCACACACTGACCAGAGGATTGCAATGGGAAATCTGTAAAAAAAAATATCAATCAGGGCTGCTATGCCAGCAGTCTAGGGTCTTCCAGCCCTGCTTTCAGATACCTGCAGCACACTGATGGGCTTTTATCTGCAGAAAAGCCCCAGCACAGAAGTTAGGGGGAACGGGTGTGTTCCTCCGTAAGAGCAAACCTGCTTTTGTAAGATCCCTCAAAGTTGGTGCACAGAAGTAAAAAGCAACCTGCTTCCAGCCCGCACAGCAGCGACCTGCTCTGCTTTCATTATAGAAATCAAAATGCTTTGGGAGCATTCTGCACAGCAAGAGGTCCTACACAAACCCTGCTCAGTCCTGCACACCGTTAAGCACTGTTGTTCCTAGCAATTCTTAGCACCAAACATTTTACAGCCATTAATTAATCCCCGCAAAACCCCTGCAAACCGTCAATGCCATTTTTCAAATGGAAAACCCGAGGTCCAAAGATGCTTGAGTGATTTGGCCAGGAGAAAAACAGGAGGATCATGCCTGGGCTGCGTTTCGCACGCGCCATGCTGGAAGCCCCGAGGCAGGGAGGAAGCCAAGCCAGTCCCAGAGCGGCCAAGAAAAACCGAGCTGTATTTATATGCACAAGCATTGAACAGCAGGTATAAAAGCATAAAGCTACGATCCAATACAGCTCTGTGCAAAGGGGAAATGAAGGTTATATATAGCTATATTTTTAAGTAATATTTATTATATTCAGTGCTCGTGGGACGGTGCGAAGCTTTGCAGTGAGCGGTCCCATGGCCGTGCTAAACTGGAGCGGGCAGCTCTGCGCACCCGTGCCAGGCAAAGGGGAAGTGAAAGCTCAAGGACGAGACACAGCCTGTAAAAGCTGTTTTCTCCTGCGCCCTCGTCCAGATTCCCACTGGGAAAACACGAGTGCATTAATTCATTGCACCATCAGTTCCGTGGGGGAAGCGAGTCGCAGAGGTTGAAGAGCACTCGCTTTTGGCAATTCAACCTTCGCCGTCGTGCCAACCACTTGAGCCTAGCACCACGGCCGGGATCCCAGCAGTATTATTGTTGGAGAAGGTAGAATAAATCTCCAAGGGCATCGCTGGAAAAAGGGGGGAATAAAAACAGTTTTAACTCTTTGGGGGGGGGGGGGGGGGGGGGGGGGGGGGGGGGGAGTATTGAAAATAAACTTGAGGATCCAGAGCGTAACTCTGCTCCCTCCCTCCTCTGCGCCTGCCCCTCCCCTCGCTTTCCCCAGCAAAATGTGCACAAACACATCCTGTGGCCAGGGCTTTTCATCTGCTGCCAGGGAGATAAAGCGAATTCCTGCCGGCTCGGGGCGGGAGCAGCACCCGGTGCGAGGCAGCGCCAGCCTCGGCCAGGACCAAGGCGGGTTGGAAAACGGCGGCGGCCGCATGCCCCGCTCTGCGAGGGGACAAGGGGGGACAAGTCACCAGCCCGGAGATTTGGGCATAATCTCAAACCATCGCTCCTTTAGATGGGCCATGGGAAAAAGCCGCACACACCTGAGCCCTGCCTGGCACGCTTGTGTGAGTAATAGGAGGAAAATATAGTGGCATGTCAAGGCTAAGGGCAGGGGACCCGACCAAGGGACAAAGCAGGGACAGGCAAGGACAGCACACCATGCTGGGACCGAGCTAGAGTCGTAGGCTCTTTGGTGTTGACGCTCCAATTTTTGATACGGATCCACAAACAAGCCCCCGTGCAAGAGCCACCCAGGGATGCTGGGGGAGAGGAGAGGTAGGAGCACTGTGGGGACAGAAGAGCCCAGGCAAGGTGTCCTGCAGGGTCTGGTACGCACGGGGAGAGCGGCAGCTCCCAGAAGGTCCCAACAGAAAATACAAAACTCAACGTGGATTGAAGGCATGGGGTCAGGTTTAGAGAAGGGTCCAGCAGCGCTCAGCTCCGGAGCTGCGGGCTCTGGTCCTGCACTAGCATCAACCCCTGAAGGCTCTTCCCAAGGGGACCACCACGCCGCACATCTCCCTGCAAGACCGGGACGGTCTGGCTGCTCACCTCCAGCACAAGAACCAGCTGTAAGCTTTAGGGGATTTTGTCTGGAAGCAGCATTTGATAAAGGCAGGCACTGTGCCTGGGGAGAGCAAAGGAGGGGTAATGAGAGGACAAAGCAGACGGACAGGAAAGACAGAAGGGATGGGAAAAGGCTGGAGACCAGGGCGTTTAAGCCTAAAAGGTCCTCTTCAGGGTTTACCCCAAAGTAGCTAATCTGCAATAACAGGAGTAAAACAAAGGGTGATGTCACCAACTCCATCTGCTTCAAATTTGCTCTAAGCTTACATCTCCCTAATTAAAAAGAAAAAAAGAAAAAAAAAAATCACCAACATTTGCTAAATTAACCCAAAGTGAAGCAAACACCCCCACGCATACACAAAATGCCTTTCTTCCTAACCAGCCAAAAATATTGGCACCAATAACCTCAGACTTCCTGGCCGGTTATAAATACCGGCGGAGCAGGAGATGCGGCAGGACGGCAGCGGCAGGGGCACCGGCGGCAACCTGCTGCCCTCGGAGATAACCGCCCCCCTGGCCCCCCCGGGATGCTGCACCAGTGATCACCGTACAGGAAAGAAAATGGGCTCCATTAATGGTTGGGGCTGATGCTCTCCGCTGCTGTTGGCCTTTTAATGACTGTGCAAATGGAAAAACCAATGAAGTTGAAATCACTTTGTCACCTTCTATGAGGTATTGTGTTGGGTTAAAAATATTTTTTCCAGTGAATGCTGAGAGCAGAAATGAGACTGGCTCACATTAAGGTCGTTAGCTATCACAGCACTGCAGCCCATAGCCATTAGCCCATCCAGTCCGAGCTTTGGGGGCCACAGGGTCCCCCAGGAACACCAGTGGAACAAGAATCACCCCAGCAGGGCCCGGCACAGGGGTGGATTTGCGGAGGTTTTGCTGTATGACGATCCCAGCCTTCACCAGCCGTGCTCAAGCCTGGCTTTGCTGGCCCGCAGGCAGGAACAAAGCTAACACAGTAAGAGCAATAAGATCCAGCTCTGGCCGTCGAGAAGGTGGAGAAGGCAGTGAGGACAGGCCAGGCAGCACTAACGAGCCCATAACAGGCAGGAAAGCCTGGTTCTCGTGAGCCCTAACCCACGGCAGCTCTGGATGCCGAGCTGCCCGCAGCATCATGCAGCGGCACTCGTGCTTTACTGGAGCAGCACTCGCTCTTCACCACATCTAAAAGGTTTCCCACAGGCTCCCCACAACATCGTGGAAACTTTAACGAAGGCCTAAATGACTGACTTCAAAGTCCAGGGAAGGATACGAGCACCAGGGTACGCTCGGGCTGCCAGACTTGCCGGTGATCTGGCTCGAGGGCACCATTTCTGCCTGTTTCAAGTAAAGCTGAAAAATTTCCCAAGCACAATGAGCACTGCTTCGAGTTAACAACCGGCTCGAACCCAGTGAGCTAAACTGAAAGTTGAACATAAACAGAAGAAGTGTTGAAAAAGTCCAGCGGGCTGCACTGGGTCCCTCCCGCCGTGCAGGGGTATTCGGTAAGACAGGAGCAGGTTCCCCGGGGGTGTCAAGGTTTGTCCCCCGCACCAAGCACGGCTGCTGCTGCTGCCCCCAGCCCCGTAAGGAGATGAGAACTGGGGCTGCGTGCTGCCTCTATCACTGCTCCCGCAGAACTCATTTGGCTTTTTATATAAATGAGATTTGATCTCCCTTCTCTGTTCCAGGGCCCTGCAGGTCAGTACGGACCAAACGCGGAGCCACCGCTGAACACCACGGCAGCGTGTGCCCGGTTCAGCAGGGTTCATCCTCAGCAAAGCCCAGGAGGTGTAGGCAGCCCCACATGCTCCCAGAGCAGTGCTGGAGCTTGGGCAGCCAATGGGGCCGGGTTTTGCAAACAAACATTCATCACAAGTCTGACTACAGGGGAAAAAGCACTTTTTTCTGCCTCGGTCCGAGGATTTCTATTGTGTGGCAGTTCCTGACAGCTCTTTTCCTGAGTGTTTCTTACTTTAAAACCCAAGAACTTGCCTCCAAACTTGCCTGAGCAGACAGACATCCATGTGTGTCCATGCTGTGAAAGGCAGCAGGTATACATGGGAAGCTGGTGCAGCTGGAAACCTTGAAATCATGGGAGATGCACAGCCCTGGGGAGGATGCTGCATGGCAGCCCAGCACCTGGATCCTTCCCCAAACTATGGCCCTGGCTCCCCAAGAAAACCTGAGCTCTGTACTGCATCCTTGCTCTGCATCGCAGTTTCTGCTTATTAAAGAGAAAGGAAAATTGTTTTTTCCCCTCTTTGCAAGGTGTTCTGGCATGTATAGATTCATTACAGCAAACCAGCACAGCGTGAATGCCAGGGATTTCCACAGTAACTCCATAAACACAGCGCTAATGTGCCTCATCTTGAATGAGGTTTTCTCAGCCAAGCAGAAGGAAACACTTAATCTAGAAGACGAAGGAGACTGAGGGCATCGGAGCTTTCTAGGAAAGGATTCTGGGGTCCAGAGAAAGCTCAGGGGCAATGCAGCAGTTCCTTTGTACGCCTCTATATTAGCTCCTTTAATGTTTCAATTAAGGCACAAAAATGGAAGAAGCAGCAAAGAGTCACGCAAGTGTGCGACAAATCACTGGTGTGTGCAAGGGAAGCTGTCAAGGCACCTCAGCGGGGGGAGA
The DNA here is from genome assembly GCF_018139145.2 of Gymnogyps californianus. Lineage (NCBI taxonomy): Eukaryota > Metazoa > Chordata > Aves > Accipitriformes > Cathartidae > Gymnogyps > Gymnogyps californianus. The sequence goes on from NC_059488.1 coordinate 8,482,784, forward strand.
CAGACGGCGGAGCAGCAAAAGTTAAAGACAGGAACAGCAATCCAAAACGACGAGATGTAAAAACGATATTGCAGTCAGCAGAGCTTGAACTAAGTTTATCCCAGTAGCAATCTGGCACAGCGTGCAAGACAGGCGGCTTGGCAGGTAAGGGCTCCTGTATGTCCACAGAAAACGCATCCATTTGTCTACGTTTCCTTATGCTGAAACCCAGTATCTGGGCAGGGGAGTGGGGAGTGCGGCGCTGCCGTGTCCCCAGCCCGGAGGGCAGCCGCTGCTCCCGGGATCGCTCCTGCTTCTTCCCCCAGCCCCGCTCGCAGCCACGGCACGGCCGACCTTCTGCTGAACAGCTAAGAGGTCACCAAAATTGCACAACTTGGCTGTCGAGCACAGCAGAGGGAGATGAAGGGAAAGTTTTTCTTATAATTTCCAGTGTTTCTGCACACACAGCCACTTCTCCATTTACGATCAATAGCATCCAGCAAACACGTGGCGAGGAGTTCCCACGATGTTTGCCCATAGAGGTTTCTGCAGCCGACTCCACAGCATGTCAAATCAAACCGTTTGAAACACCAGCTGAAAGGTGGATTTCCTCACTTCCAATCCTCCCTCCAGCACTTCTGCACATCAGCCGTCCCAGAGAGCGCCCCGGGAGCACTCACATGCATTAGCTGCTCACACAGTGCGAACGCTCCCAGTGCTGAGATTGCAAGTCCAAACAACCATTTCCAAAACCATCAGTGGTTTCACAGTCTGAGGCAAGTCCTCGTAGAGGTCTGCTAGCTCGGAAGTGCTGAGGCGTCAATATTCTCCAAAAAACTCAGCGTGGGGCTTGTTTCCCTAAATTACAAGCCATTTCAGACCCTTATCTTCCTAAAAGCTTAGGCCTATTTAATTTTATAATTGATGTACTAAGGATACAATTGTATTTTAGCAGTTGGTTCTTCTCCCTGGCTGAAAGCCCCTTCCCCAAGCGCATCCCACGCAAACCGCCTGGCATCAGCATTCACCCAGCCCTGCATCCATACGCGGCAGAGCAGCACCATAAGAAAGCTGCATCAGCAACGCCGCAATACAGGGCTGCTGCTTGACTACTTTAATTTCCCACACTCGCACAGCTCCTTGGGAACTGATTTATAAGTATAGTATAAAACCTCATTGGAATCTAAACTAATTTATAGACTTGAGAGGGAAAAAAAATTGACATTTTCTAGATCACACACCGTCGCCGTAAATCAATTTCCATTTTGCGCCCCTGGTGCAAGCTGCTTCCAGCCTTGGTAAATAAATGCCAAGGGTAATGAGTTTTGAAACAACCAGCCTGAAAGTAACAAAGAAAATGACAGTCACTGAAAAATCCTTATACTGCCAGGAAACCCCAACTGCAGATTAAAATGATTACCAAAACCCAAGTGACGAGGCAGAGGAGACCAAGAATTTGAGCAAGGAGCTGATTTTCTGTCTTTTGTTTATTTTATCTTCCTCCTCCAAACAAAGTCACAGAAGATGCGCAGTCCTCTCCTCGTTAGCGACTGCTCCACGGGAGGTAATCACTTGTTGGAGGAGGATGAGCTGTGTAGCCTGCACAGCAATTTCTAATGTGGGTAATGAACCTCCAAGTGATTTCAGGCAGCAAAGCTCTTGGAAAGCAGGAGGAGGGGACGAGTGCCAGCCCTGTGCTAGGAAGGGTTTTTACACGGAAAGAAAAGGCAGCTGCAAAGAGCCGCACGAACCCATAACGCAGCCATCACTCACGAGCACATCATGGGGTCAATTATCAAATTGCTAACTGTAATTTCCTGGAGGATAACCGTTTCCTCCGGTTTTGTTTCTGCCCTGAAAGACCTGTATTACTGCCGCTGTGCGAGTCCGAGTTTGAAGATCCCCTTCGTCAAGGGTGCGATACCCTGCCTCGAGATTTGGGATTTGTGGGTGGCAAATGCCATTTCGTAACCAAACGGTACCTACCCATCCAGCTGGAGAAAAACCAAACTTGGTGGCACCACAGCAGGCCATTAAATGCACAACACTAACCTCCTTACACACAAGCAGCACTGGAAGTGTTGCAAAGGATATCCTTTTTCAATACATTAAGCCAAAAAAAGCGCTGGGTGAAGCGCAGCGGAATGGATGGACCACAGATAAGTTGTTTTGTTGTGCTGCATCCTTTGTATCAACAGGAGCACAATCATCCGAGAAAAACAATTTGCAAACCTCCCTTCCCTGGCAGCCCTGGCTCGCTGGGCAGTAACACCACAAGCATTAAGCCACCTTTCCACGGGGTCCCTGCCCGCTGGTTGACTTTGGGAGCCCTTTCCACCTAAGCGGGAAGGTGAGAAGCTGTCGGCAGGAGATGCGTGGGAAGAACAGCGACATTTCAAAAAACACTTGAGAAACAGCTCAAACTAGAGCCGATACCCTCTGCCAGCTCGCGTTAAACAAGAAGGAAGGGTGAGAAACGCTTTCATAGGAAACAAAAACCTCCGAGATGCCATGCGAAGCCCGCAGCTCCCTGGACGGCATCGCCCCACATGAACACTGGGGCCACATCACCCTCAGCATGGGACGAGGCAGGAGATGGGTACGACCGAGGTCCCTGTTTTTGCACCGAAAAAGCGAGGAGGTCTTTGAAAAACCTGAAAATTATTGAGGACGACCGCCCACCCATCAAGCATGACCTCCTGTGTTTTATCAGCTCTGCAGCAAACCTGGCTGTCAACAAGGGAGATGCTTTAAATGCCATCTGCTCCTCTTATTTTGAAGGCTCAACTCCATGGGGAGAGGCAAGACTCTTTGTTCATCAAACGTGAGGGAGTTCACGTGTTTCTCAAAGCATCTCCTGGTGCTCGGGAGCATCAATTGCACCGAGCAAGAGCAGCCCCTGCCTCTCGGGTCGCGGGCAGTGTGCTCCTATCGCGGAGATCAACTGCTCATACAAAGCTTTAGGATACTCAAGGATGAAAGGCGAGGGATGTAAAGTCATTCATTTTTATTATTACAAAAGAGTAAAAGCTAAGAGTAAAGGCTTGCACTGACAGCAATTGAACACTCAGTAATCGCCAGACGGTGTTACGCTCAGAGAAAACAGTGAAATAATATTTGAATAAACTAACAAAAAGGCGCAATTACCAATGAAAGCGGCGCCCAGGTGAGACTTCACACACACTCTCTCAACCCGCAGCTCCAGCGGCACGTGGCGTGGGGATCAAACACCTCCCGCTGCAGACGAGGTGTCTCTGGTGGCTGAGGACGCAGCCGCTTCCAGAGGCGCACATCGCGCTCGGAATTTGGGGTTTTTCCCTTTTGTTTGCAAAGGAGCTGGCAGCTGCAGCCCGGTCGGGGTCAGCAGACCGTGCATCTCCCCGGGCCCTGCTGCCAAGCATCCAAACATCTCCTGATACAAAAAGTGATCCTCTGACCAGTAAAATCACTTGATGTATGAAAGTAATTTGAATTTATGTAGCAGAAATGCAAATTCAGCCCTGAGGCCATTCTCCTGTATGCGGCCCGGGAGCCTCCCGGCACACACACGCTTCAGAGGTGAGTTACTCGGAAAATAAGAGCAAAGCTAATTACCGGTCCCAGTGCTCTACAGCTTTTGTTACGGTTCAGAAGGAAAAGAAACAAAAAAGACTGATACAGAAAAAAACGGAGCGACTCATATTTGTCTTCTATTAGGAAAAGCCTGGATAAGACAGATCTTCTGCATTCAGAGAAATGAAAGGAAGCGCCAGGTCCCATCTGTCCTTGTCTGGCAGCAGACACGCTGTGTGCATGGCGGTGGGGAGGATGCCGGCTGGGGCGAGGTGGGTGCCGGGGCAGGATCCCGAGGGACTCCCCGAACTGCCCGCCGGGTCCTCACACCACAGCTCCCCCAGCCCCAACTCACCTGCCTGGGGCTGGGTACCCTGGGATTTATAAAATACCAATGTGTAAAGAATTAGGAGAATTTCTGGGAACGAGCCAGGCTTCTTAAAACAGAGATGTGCAGCAAAGGTGGTGGGTTATCACCAGCGCTGGTCCCTGCTCTCTGCTCCAGAGACATTGCACATTCAGGAGCCAGCCCAGACCACTCCACGCTCTGAAAATAACTCTTTTTAGCAACAGAAGAGGGGTAAAACACACAGAGCTGATGTAAAACCCTGGAGAGCCAAGAGTCCCAGCAGAGTGGCCATTGAGCAGAGAAAGCAAATGGAGCAGAGAGCGAGCATCATCTGAGGATGCAGAGCAGCATCAGCATGCTGCGTTTTCCCACAAGGCGAATTGCATCCCTGGCCGTGCCACCCACGAGCTCCATCGTCTCCGACCGCAGGCAATGGGGATGGAGCACCCCGCGCTCGCCCTCCCCGCTGTGCCGCTCCTGGAAACGCACTGCCACCGACAGCGGCTGCAGCATCCAAGGTCGGAGCAGCGGAAACGAAGTTGGACTGCAGAAAAAGAAAAAAGTTTGCAACTAAAAGCTTAACAGGGATGATTCACACTTCCCTGCTACAAAGAGATGTCCCTATTTGCCAAGTATTTCACCTTGGCTTGGCAAAGGACCATCAGCCAAAGGCACCTAAGTCACGTAACCTCACCATAAAAGCCCTGGCACAGAGTAAGAGCAGTATTTGGGTGTCCTGCTCAAAGAGGGGCCGAGAGAGAAATGGAAACTCCATATGGCTGCTTTATATATCTAGCAGCTTTATATATTTAGCTGGCTGCAAAGGGAAACATGCGGCTGTTGAGAACAATGATACCAGTTCCTGACACCGCGCCGTGCCCCAGGAGAGAGCTGTTTACAGGAAAAAGCCTTTGCCCAGCGAGCCCGGCCAGCCTGCGAGGAAGCGAGCAGATGGCCAACAGCCCACGGCGGGCACCGACACGCAGCCCGGCCACGGGGCAGCTGGAAAACAACATCCCCAGCTTTGGCGAGGCTGTCGGAGCACGGCCCAATTCAGCAAAGGCTTTAAAGCAGCAAGTCCCGATGACTTTGCAGGGCTGCTCTTGGCACGAGCGGAGAGGACCTTTGCTGCAGCCCCGGGGCCAGGCAGGGTGGGGAATCGGGGACCTTGCATCGCTCCGGAGCTGCTGGAGTAGCACCGAGGGGTTGGTAGCTCCAGCAGCGCTGCTGACATGAGATGACCCAAACTACCGGAGCTTAACTGGGCCTCCAGCTTGAGCAGGCGAACTTGTTCCCTTGGCAGGAGAAAAGGCAGCAGCGTGCCAGCATTTCTACAAAGCCCAAATGCATGCATGCGAGGTGTTTGGTGCCCGGCTCCCATCGCCCAGGCCACGCACGCAGCCACACGCTGACTGATGGACAGACAGATGGACTCCTAGACTTCTGGCAGTACATTTGCTCACGTAGGGACCCGTCCAAAGCCCATCTGCGGAGCAGCATGGGGAGGAAAACCGCCGTGCGAAAGGGAAAGGAAGTGGAAAGGGAAAGGAAAATGTCTTTGACTCTTGTGAACAAAACAAAAGCCACAAATGATTCAAAACGCACCACAACGTCCAGCCTACAAACAGGGGTATGGCGAATCTTGCTCAAGAGCCTGCTGTGAAGCGACAAAAGCCACTTCATCTGGGCACTGCAAACACCCCGGTGCACACAGTGTTATTGTAGTTTCCTCCTGGGATAAAACCGCAGCCTCTTCCCTCCTTCCTGAGCCCACCACAGGCTGGAGAACCAGCCCTGAGGTCTGCCCGAGCCAGCACTGTCGGCAGCGAGCCTTGCAGCATCCTTGCATCGCCAACGCTGGAGGAGCAGCAAGGGCAGGGGAGCAAAGCGCTCCAAGTAATGGCCTTAGGGTCAGCTCGCAACACGAAACGCTCCCATCAGGCGCATCGTCCACGTGCTGCAGAAATAGAGCCGTGACTGGGGCCTGCAATGAATTCATTAACGGAGAGCTCGTGTTTGGGAAATACACTTTATGCTACGCTTTAGTTCCAGGCTCTGAAAGCATCCAAGAAGCACAGAGCAACCTGCAAGCGGCGAGACTCGAGGCTCACTGCTGTCACTGCCTCCACGCCAAGGCTTCCAGTATTTGGCAAAGAGATCAATCCGCGCAGTCCCTGCACCGCGGCCTCACCTGGGTTTTATGGGTGCAGCGCTCTTGTTGGGGACCCGCTGGTGGCAGAGGGGGGAGCTCGGAAATCAGAGAGCGCTGGAGACTTTGCATCTCCTCTCTCTGCCGCCGCCGCTAACGAAGCCGGGTCACTTAATATGCACGAACCTTATCACACCTAATCTAGCGGAGTACAATATACCTAAACACCCAGTGACTTTTTATAGTATGTACATCACATGCTAGCACAAGCACGAGGAATTTGATATAACACACCCATGTGTGCACAGAGGGGAGGAGGAAGTGAGGACTCTTCTCCCTGCGGTC